>NC_056733.1:727282761-727350218 GCF_019279795.1 Protopterus annectens
TAGAATGTTTGGCGATAACCAAACTGATGTTCTAAGCTAGCAATTTGGACCTTGTGGGAAAAGAACTGGGTGGCAGATAAAAGCCTGACCAGACACCCATTTCAAAAATCCTAAAGTTGATAACTAGGAGGACACCAAATCCTCAAGTGCATGGGGATTTTTTTCCACCTGATAAAAGGGGCTGTACACAAAGGGGCCACCTAAAGTGGGGATAAATGCAGATGTGATACACAAGTCAGTAGTCCCAAAGGCCTATCTTCATTTAGTTCTAGCCATAGCCCATAGTAATATTTTTTTTCAATGTGAGCATAAAGTAAATAAAAATGCAGCCTAAACAAAATTTGCATTGACGAATCATTACAGAAATGTAAAAAACACTGCAAATCTTGTTAGCAATATCAAAAGATTGTTAAGACTAAAAAAAAGCCAGGTTGCACTCAGTTGTTACCATACTGAGTACACAAAGAAGCCAATCAATAAAATGTCAGGATTATCTATCAAGGCAAGGAAATGCCAGTTAAAATCAAAGATGTTCTACTCTAATGCCAAAAACTTAAGAGATTTTTAAAACAAACAAACAAACAAAAAAATTGGATGAGAGTGACATGTGAATACCCATTACTTCAAGCATTGTTTCTTGTGGGTTTCAACAAAACTCACTTGAACCTGGAAAACAGGGATTAATGAGAAAGTTTACCTATGTGATTCCACTGCAACATTGGCTGAGTGTATGAAGTTCAAAAATGTGATGTTGTGGTGAGTTTTATCATACTACCCCGGATTCACTAATCTTCTGTGCAGGACTAGTTTAGTCCTGCATGGAAGCGGCTGCTTAGGAGCAGGATGGCAGCACGCCATGCATAGTAATGAAGGTGCGCCGCCCGAGCCTCCAGGCTTACATGGAGTGTGTATGAGTGCAGGGGGTATGTCTGAGAACAGAGCCCACAGAATAAACATGCCCCTGCAATGTTGAACAGCAGAAAGTGGAAATAAATGAGTGATACCCCTCATAGGTGTCTGCATATCCCCACCAACAGTCCCCCATGTGTACAACAGCAACAGGACATAAAGATGAAAAGAAGAACCCCCGTATTGTTGTCTAAAGCTCCGAGTATAGCTAACTGTAGGTGCGTGGGTGTACCCAATGCTTAGCCACGGTGAAAGCAGCCTAAAAGGCTGAACAGGATAACAAGGATGATATATGCAAATTAAGCATGTCAGCAATAGTGTAGTGGGCAGAGCGTTCACCTAACGAGCAGGCATTCCCAGTTCGAGTCCTAGCACAGCACAGTCTATTTTACATGGCAAGGCATGGTAGAAGCAAAATCTGTAATGCAAAACCCACTAAATAACACACATTTTTATGAACAGGAGTATTGCAGGAAATGCACATGTGAAGAGTCAGTATCATAATGAATAATGCAGCAGTAAGTAGGCGTAAGCACAGATGAGCGGTAGAAAGCATATGTAAACACTAGTAAGCGTGTGTCAGTGTGTTTGCGTGGGGTTAAGCACTGCCGACACAGATTAAGCAAAGGAGAAGCTAACTGGGTGGAAGACACTGTAACTGGAAGTTAGCAGTGCTAACCTCTGCACAAACCCGCTTACAACCGTTATAAAGTGCCTTAAGCACACTGTATCCAATGGCTGGTGTTCTGCCCAGCAACAAAACAAACAGCTTCTTCAAGGCCAGACCATGCACACCATACACAAAATGATTTACCATTAAGCCATGCCAGATATGCAGAAACCGTATGTTGTCAGAAACATAACCCCAGCCCAGTCATGCAACAGCACAGAGAATGTATACCTACAGCTAGATGGACATGTGTGTGTGAATATATTACTATCTAAACAGATACAACATATCTATAGCTGTAGTCACACACATACATATATATATATATATATATATATATATATATATATATATATATATATATAGATATATACTAGCTGTACCCGGCCACGCATTGCTGTGGCTCAGTCTGGTTAAATGGAAAAGAAAGAAATGAGAAAGCGCACGTTTCTAATATGTTTAATTTCACAATGCTTGTGGGTATACAATATTTTTTGTTGTTCCATTGTCTGTGCAGATATTGAGATTGTCTGGTTTGCTGACTCTAGAACACGCAACATATAATTTTCCATGTGAGAAGCAATCCGTGTGTAGATCTAAACCGCACAATTCTAAAGATTGGCCCTGAGCTTTGTTGATGGTGATTGCAAACGCCAATTGAATTGGGAATTGCAATCTCTTAAATTGAAATGGTATATCCGTTGGAATCATAGGAATGCAAGGAATGAGGACATAAGGTCCTTTCAAGATTGTTGCTTCTATGACGTTGCTCATTAATTTTTTTACTGCAAGCCACGTGCCGTTGCAAAGCTTTGGCTGGTTGATATTTCGCAACATGATAATTGGCATGTCGATTTTCAATTGCAGTACATGCGGTGGCATCCCTGGCAGATCGAGTGAATTCAAAAATTCTGTTGGATAATTAACCGCTTCATCTGCTTCCACAACAGTGTCGATGGACTTGTATGTGACTGCCTCGCTTTGAATGTTAGACTGAATAATATTGTTAAGTTCGTAGACGTCTTTGTTCTTGGCCGCAAGAATAGCTCGTTCAGTCAGACAATCGTGATTTTTATAATTGGTTTGAATATTGGGAAATACTTTTTCAACCAATTCTTCTTTTGACGTCACTAAATTGCAGAAGTTATGAGGCAATGAAATTCGTCCTGAGGTCAGATCAACTGGCACCTTTCCGTTCCCAATTTCCAGCAATTGATGTGAGAATATCTCAGCTGATCGATCATTTTGAAGCTGGACACACATATTTGTAGTTAATTTTAAAGTCTTTACGTGTCGCCACAAAGTAGAGTATTTCAGGCAAGCATTTATTTCGTCCGCTGGTGTCGATCGAGGAAGTACAGGTAATGTTTGCCTGAAATCTCCTGCAAGCAATGTTAATGCGTTCCCAAATGGTCTGATGTTTCCACGCAAATCTTGCAATGATCAATCAAGAGCCTCGAGCGATTTTTTGTGGGCCATTGTGCATTCATCCCAAACAATAAGTTTGCATTTCTGCAATACTTTTCCCATGCCGGATGCTTTGGAAATGTTGCACGTGGGAGTTTCAATGAATTGTATGTTCAATGGCAATTTCAAAGCGGAATGAGCAGTTCTTCCACCTGGTCGCAATGTCACAGCTATTCCAGACGAAAGAAGAGCTATGGCTATGCCATTTTGGGATCGAATTGCTGCCAGAATCAATGTAATTAGGAACGTTTTACCAGTTCCTCCTGGCACATCTAAGAAGAAGATTTCTCAGACCCCGTTATTGACAGTTTGCATTATTTGATCGTAAATGCCTTTTTGCTCAAGCGTTAGCTTAGGAATATTTGATTGCACATACGACAAAAGATCACCCGTGTTGTAATTTTGTTCACGACGCAATTCTACATCGAATGAAGCAGCAGCAGATCGATTCGGTGATGGCATTCCCAATTGATTGAGAACTTTGTTCGCGATTTCTAAGCACAAATCTTCAATCATTATCAACACTTCATTGTAGATTTCTGCTGTGAAATCCATGTTCATATTTGAATTTTCCTTGCGTATTCGATGGAAAATATCTTCAGCCATGTGCGATTTATATTTCTCCCATAACTCTGTTGGAGATGAAGGAGAGCAGGCGGTCAAAATGATTGCAAACAATGCACGAATTTGATTTGGATGTGACGTATTGCACTCGTCATTAATGCATACATCCCAGTGTCGGTCATTCTCCAATAAATTCAGAGCTTGACATGCACTGCAGAAAGTGGCATGTGTAACGCCGTTGACAATTCTCAATTGCTGGAAAGACGTTGGACTGGGCACATTTACCAACAGCATGCGAAGAAAGAAGCATTCATCTTGATTGGGATGCACGGTGTACAGTCTGCCTATCGTAGTTTCTTTGAATATGCCAGGTTGTCCGTCGACTCGCTCTCCTCGTTTGCGTCGTTCAAATTATTTTCTACTCGCATTCCATGTGTAATACATAGGCACTTCCGAATACAGCAGTGTTTTCGCAAACGTGTCATTGTGACATAATGTGAAGAAAGCAGTTAACGTTGTAGCCGGTGGATTCAGGGCTATTTGTTGCACATTTGCAGCTGTGAAATAAATGCATTGTCCATTTTCTAGATGTACTGCTAAGTGAACAACAGCTGGACTTAGTTCATGTATGGGAAATGAAAGAATTCGCCATACAGCTTCATTGCTGCTTATGTATCTTCCAGCCTGATACTGTGCGATTTCATCGATATGTATAACCACATTCCTATCACTTCTTTCTGGTTGCACACCAAAAACTGCCATGTCGCTGCCTTTATTCATGTACTTACAAATGTACTTGATCGATTTAACGGAGTTACAGTATTCCACGTTTATGTGCGCTTTGTATGTTTTTGATAGCAAAGGCGAATATGGAACAACCCACCGGTTATCTACTTTGATGTCACTGTTTCGCATTTGTATGGTTGCTAATTTACCGCCATCTTCTGCTGATCTTCTTCTGTATAAAGGATATCCATCGTTTCCTGTAACTGTGTTGGATACTAATGCTCAAGGATATCGCTTAGAGCATTTTCCGTCTATCATGCATGGTGAATTTGAATTCAGTGTACCGCAAGGTCCATGTATCACATTTTTCATCACAACTTCATGCAAATCCTTATCGACGTCAGCATCGGGTATTTCAGCGCATATTACATCGTCAATTTCGTTTGAAGTGATTTTGTTATAGAGCCAGATTAGTATATGTGCGTGTGGCAATCCTCTCTTTTGCCATTCCACTGAGTACATCCAGCAGCGCACAGAGCCAAACACTTCATGTTTTACCATGAAATCCATCAGCGATTTCAGCTTCTGTCTGAAAACATGTGCTGTGATGTCATGCCTATCCACCGGCCATTGCCCAGGAAGTAAGAGCTGTTGTATATCGTCCCAAGCTGGATTGCATGTGAATGTAATGAATAGTTCTGGATGCCCGTAGTGACGAACATACACAATTGCATCTTGAGCGTACTCATGCATATGACATGGACTGCCTGTATATGAAGATGGCAAAATCGTTAGTCTTCCAACGTTAGTTGTATTACCATCATTTACAACTGCATCTCGCAAATGAACGTATTCTTCAGAGCGAAGCTTGGTCTGATTCAAATGGATGAATATCAAACATTCTGTTTCGATTTTTGCATACATATCTATGATGTATTGGTGAAACAATTGACGGCATTTCAAAATGTGATTGTCTTCATTCTCTCGAATCATTAATCGGTATGAATAATAGTTCATTGCGCTGTATTTCATATTTGTTTCTTCGCCACTGACTGGATTTATCATCTTAACGTTGAAGTGATATCCATCGGCACCATCCCAAAAAATGATTGGATATTGCAGGGCATCGTAGCATCGATGAGTTTCTGCAAGTGTTGTCAATTGATCGTTTCTCCGATGAAGAACAATATCTCTAGGTTGGAATTGATCTCCGACTATAACAATTGCCACTTCATCTATAGTTGGAGCATTGAATCTTCACACATGTTCTCCAGCAGGTGTTTTGTCAGCATGAATAACAATCTTGTGTGTATCAGATGGCATCATGTCAATTGCTGTTTTGAACAAATGCACTAAATTGTTTTTTTTGTGAAGAAGCTCTTGCAGTTGGGAAACGATGGACCTTTGTATGCCGGTAGAAATTCCGCAGCGTGCATTCAATTCATCAATGCCATCATCGATGAAATACATTTGTAGGAATTTATGTTGACCATCTGGGAACGGAAGCAGGGAGCTGGCTTTATGATAAATTTGTCCTTTCACTTTGAAAGTTGGCATGAATTGAGCTGTTATGATTTCTGTGCCGAACGACATCATTTGGAAGCATGAGTTGTATTTCCTGATGTTAGATAGGAAATGCTTTGATTCGGCGGTATATCCGGCAAGCAAAGTTTTTAATGGCTGTGGCGGTTCTCCAAGTTGAGGCAGTTTAATTTTTCTGGCGGCGCAACACATTCCTTTCGTTTCTCCATTAAATTTCAGAGCCTTGCAATAAGGACACATTTCAGTCATAGTGCTGATGAGAACATGCCGGCTCAAACTATAATCATCAGCTGGGTTGCACCGGAATGCAAGGCGATTGTAATCGCATGATTGCTGAGGACGGAGTCGTGTTTGACGCTGATCTGCTCTTTCTCATTGACGTCTTTCAGCCACTCTCAGCCTGTCGCGTTCATTCTGTTGAGAACGAAGCAGATCTGAAGCTGCAGAACGCGATCGCCATGCTCGCAACCGTGCATCCTCAAGTCTGGCTGCATGTCGCTCTGCTGCTTCCTCGGCACATATTTGAGCCATTCTTTGTCTGTTTCGCTCGTTCGCTGATGCCTGTTCTTCCTCAGTTTGATTTGCAATTACTCGTCGCACTGCTTCCGCTCCGCGAGTACGACGTCCTAAGTTTGATCTTCTGTGAGGCATTATTTGGATGAACTAAAGCAGATTGATTGCACTGAAAAAGAAGAAAGAAAGTTATAACAAAAACATATAAAATTGCATATTTGTATACAAATATATAGAATCCACACGCGTATTCGAATGCACACTGTGACATCTATATATAAAAACACGCGCGTATTCGAATGCAACATTGTGTGAAAATTTCAAAGCAATCGGTAAAGAACTTTCAGAGATTTAAGATTTTGAATAAACGAACATTTACATTTTTATTTATATATATATATATATATATATATATATATATATATATATATATATACATATATATCTACAAATATATGAACAGATATACATGCAAATGCCAACAACTACACATATATATGTCAACATCCATACGTCCACATATAAACAGCAAGTTACACATATGTACGCAGATAAATGTCCCCATAGGTATATACGGGCATAGTTAGAAATATGTAAGCAAATATATACACCCACAGAGGTATATATGGCCAGACATCTGTAGATAACAATGGTAGATTAACAGACACATATATGTCCACATGCACCGTGAAAGGCCTTGACAGGCCCCAAACAATATACGTCACGTATGAAATGGCATACTCCCCACCCAGACAAACACATCTGCCCTGCAATACACTACCAAGCTCAATGTAATCTACGTGTCATTGAACTAGGAATTTAAATTAGCCCTAGGTCATTTTCCACATGTTGACATCACATGCCCCTCTCCCCACCCACTAGGTGGCCCGGGCAGTACAGGCCCATCCAACCAAGGCCATCCCCGACCCATACATTCATTACCCACAGTTCTGCTTCCCCCCACCCGCTGCACACATGCAGCCACCATATCAACCCTGGTTACCGGCCCGTAGCTACCACACCACCACACATTAACCCCCATCCCCACCCCCCCTTGGGACCCATCCCTTATTTTGTCCTGACCCAAGTATCCTAGGTCTGGCATATGCCATAGTCCATGCACATAGCCATGGGTACCTATGTAACTCTGGGTGTAGACGAAAGTTGCATACCCAATGTTCGGGCTGTCCCGCATGGGACGAATGATTATCTGGTACTAACAATAGATTTCATGTGTGACTCTGTGTACACTAATGAATTAAGTTGTAGGTATCGCAAAGCATACATGGCACACAAGGTTGGCCGGTATGCACATATAACACAGTACCCAGCAATAACAGGCAACATTACAGGATATGTAGCTAAATATGTAGAGGTATGTGTGTATATATATCCATTACTACATGGAGATATACCTCTCCCTCTCTGTAGTACAAATGTATACATACATAGACAGACATATATATAAATACCCACATATAGATGTAAACGTTTTTACGTACGTTTTGTTGACGATATTTTCTTTTTATGATATTTTCTTTTTATGGGATGGCACAGAACAAGAATTGAAAGCTTTTATAGCTTATTTAGAAGGGAGTTATGAATTTTTCAGGTTCTCTGTCAATTATTCTGAATTAACTATAGACTTTTTAGATGTACGCTTAACTAGCCAAGATGGAGGTGGCCTGATGACGTCGCTATATAGAAAAACCTGTTGGTGTAATAGTTTGCTACCTTTTGAAAGTATGCACCCACGTCATACCTTTGACAATATAGTCAAAGGGCAAGTATGTAGGATTTCAAGACTATGTAGTGAGGATGCTAAATTTTATGAAGAGGTGGACAACCTTCAAAATAATTTAATGTTGAGGGGCTATAAGCGTGATAGGCTAGAATCCTTAATAAGAAGTAGTAAGATCAAACGTAATAGCATTGCCAGACCTTGGCTCAATAGAATGGGTGGAAACACTGTGAATAATGAACAGCAGGGGATATCATTTGAGGGTAAAGGCAGAACTAATATGGTACTCACATACAGTAGTGATGTGGGTAACATTTGAGAAATTATTAAACATCATTGGCAGGTGCTACACACGGATCCGAAGTTGAAGGAGATTTTAGATATTACACCAAATTCTGTGTTTAGGAAAAATAAGAACTTGAAAGATATACTTTGTAAAGAACCTAAGCATTATGTAAAGGGTAATTTACATACAAGGAAGATAGGTACATATCCTTGCCACCAGTGTAGAGCATGTCGATATATTCTGCAAGAACATACATTTATACATCCGAGAACAGGTAGACAATATACATTTAAGGGATACACAGATTGTAGAACAAAGAATTTAGTGTATATAGCCGTGTGTCAGAATTGTGAATCATATTATGTGGGTAAGACCAATACAATGTTTAAGACAAGGATATTCCAACATATATCAGATATCAAGCATTCCAATGAACATAATGCACTAGCTCAACATGTAAGAGTGAATTTGAATCATACATTTCTGTTTATGGCAATACAAATGATTACTCCCAATGTAAGAGGAGGTGATTTGTTCAATGATACGGAATGTGCAGAAACTAGATGGATTATAAGACTTGGGGCGGATAAGCCACCAGGTATTAATACTGTAGTATCTTTAAAACCCATCCTTAAGAAAAGGAGGGTAAAATATTGAAAGCTGATTGGTTGCACTGTAGTTTAAAAATTGTCTCTTGTGATGTTCTTTGTTATCTGATGAAGGGCATGTTGCCTGAAAGTGCTTATACAAGGTTTTATTTCTGATTTTATTGAATAAAAGACTTGACCAGCTCTATGTGGAGTCCTCTGCCTTATTGTGTTCTTTGGACTTTGCTTGTGATAGGCAAAGTGACTTTAGTGCAATAGACTTTTTGTTTGGTGATTTTATATATATATATATATATATATATATATATATATATATATATATATATATATATATATATATATATATATATATTTATATGTAATAGGGCTGCAGGACTACAGCCCTCCCACCTAGAAAACAAAAAGAAAACCCACCTAGAAAACAAAAAGAAAAAAAGAAAAGTAATAAAAACAACTACGAATCCCGGAAGAAGTCTACGCATGCGCACTGGTCGGAACCCACCCAGAAGAACTCCAGACTGCTTTGTCAAGCAGTCCGGATAAGGGAAAAGGCATCTCTGCCTTTAAAAGCATGAAAATACAAGAAAAACTACACATTTTAAACGAAAATAGGTGGGGGGCTTCACCCCCACACACACCCCAATGTGGGGGGCTGTGCCCCCCCCAACTATGTATAACAACTCCATGGTCGCACAACATTGGGGAGGGGGGAAAATCCCTGTTAAATGCCTTGAATACTGATTGTTGACCAAATGAGGTTGGGAGGGTGGCCTAATGGTTAAGGTGTTTGCCTTGCAAGCACAAGGTGCAGGGTTTGAGTCTCACAAGGGATAATTGGCTAGGCTTAAAATGGCTTGCAAGGGCAGTTAGCTTAGTACTAATCTATGAACCTAATCTATCTATGAACCTATGAGCTGTCGACCAAATGAATGTCGATCAAATGGTCTGTCGAACATATGAAGTAGACCAAATGGTCTGTCGAACATATGAAGTAGACCCATAGATATATATATATATATATATATATATATATATATATATATATATATATGTGTGTGTGTGTGCGTGTGTGTGTAAATATACACCTATATATAGCTAGGATATGATACAGCAGTTAAGAATTACATATGTTCACAGGACGTGCCAATGGGGGTGAGGGGCCCAATCAACAAACGAGTAACACGTAGCATCAACCCCCCCCCCAGCAAGACAGGTGAAACATACAAACACACAATATAAACAAACCACTGCTTCCCAGATTACAGACAGCATACTACCAGTGGGAGGGACCCGCTAAGTCTAATCTTGAAACAAAGACAAGAATGTCCCTTCCGGGACAACCCAAACATTTTATGGATATTTGGGTTTCCAGGCATTACACAGATGTCCTATGGCAGGGCATGCATGTTCTCGGACTACAAGGTTGGGGAAGCCCGATGATCCATGGGGCGAGACAACGTACGTGATGGGTCCCAAGAAGTGGAGAGTGAGCAGTGAGTAGTGGTGTGTTTAGACCCGACCTGCACCCGGAGTAAGGAAGAATGCTGTAGAGGAGGTGCGGGGGAGGGACTATGGATATGAAATTATGGACCTAGGCGTGCAGGTGTTGGTTGGAGCAGTTCTATGTGGACCGCCCTAGGGATGTAAGCAATAGTGTGCATTGGGAAGAGCTGCCGCCTAACGAGCAGCCACACCTGGTATGAGTCCCACTGCAGCAAAATCTAGTTTACATGGCAAAGGATGGTATAACCAGATGTGTTGTTGCAAACCCACTAAATGACACCAAAGAACACATGGTCGCAACACCCCACTGTAGGCTTGTTGTTGTGTCTTTCGGCTTTTCCCGGTTAGGGGTCGCCACAGCAGAACTCCGGTCTGCTAATGATTGGCAGTAGATTTTTTACGTGCCGAGTTGCCAGCCCTGATGCACAACCTTCAACGAAGGTACGCCCATTCACACATGTCTCCACACAGAAGACGCTCTAACTGAGAATCGAACGGGACAACGTCTAACTGAGAGGTGACAACGCTACCACAGCACCACCACCACCGCAGTAGGCATGTAAGCCAAACTAATTGGCATCACAAGATATTATTGTTGTCCTCACCCCCATCCAGGAGTGTGAGTGTCCAAACCTACCCCCAAATGTAGGGTATATACACAGCTGTCGCTGTAGAAGAAATGGTCAGCTGTGGACCTTCCTGTCAGCCTTCCTGCACATCCCTGGACATGTCTCCTACTATCAGCCCCTCTGTGTGGCCCATTAACACCCTTTACCTATCAACAACTGTTTCATTACTAGTAATGTTCACAGTCACAAGTAGTTGATACCTTCTTCACAACTATATTGGCAGAATCTGGAACCCCCAACCCACGTGTATTACCGCAGCTGTCCCACACGACATGTAAATAGCACATGAAGGAAAATCTCAAGCACACTTGGATCACCACCTGCTCACCACCTGGTGAAGTCCACCCCCCTTACTAACACTCTATACCTCTACACCAACTAGTGATACTGACACCTCTTGTCCTGCTTCGCATACAAACCCCAACATCCTGCAAACCTGCACTGCTGCTCCCCCACCAATCAGTCCAATGGCCTACTATACAGTAAAAATGTCCCCCCCTCTACCTACCTACCTACTCCTTCACTATTCACTTCTACTCTACCACACAGGTATGGCATAACTAAACCTAACCCGAATACCTGAGTGTAACCTATCCAGAACTGTTAAACTGGAATCCCACTTCACCTTTAACTGACCTTTCTCAACAGTCATACCTGACATGTACACCTGACTTAAGCATGTATAATACCGACATGTTAATGTGAAGTAAGCATGAAGGATGTGGTACATGGCTATGGTAAGTCTGTTGCTCTCTATGAATGCGTACACCTCAGTAGTACATGTAATGTGTAGCTGGGGTGTACTGTGGAGCTCCACTCCCTGGGCCACTGCTGACAATGGGGAAGCATCCAGTCGGATTGTCCCGGACATCAAATGTGAACTAAATATAAGAAGTAGTGCGTGGGTATGTGGCGGCAAGTGGGGTTACACCTGTTTGGGCGGTAGTAAGCAATGCCCACACTGGTTAAGCAATGTGGAGGCCAACCCAGTGTAAAATGCCATAACTGGAGGTCAGCAAGTCAGAGCCTCGCGTACACCAGCGCATACCCGCCTACACTTCCTCCACAGTGCCTTAGGCACTCCGTAGCCAACAGCTCTTGTCGTGCCCAGTAACAAAATGTTCAGCACTCCCAGGTTCCACCCCCCCACCCTGCACACTATAGTCTAAGTGAGTTACCACAAAGGTATGGCAGATATACAATCAGCTGCTATCACAAACATATCATCCAGCACAGTCAGTCAACAGTATAGGAAATGTATGTAAGTATGTAGATTAATACCAGCAAACATGTGCACATTGCTCAATCACAGTATTCTGAGCAGTCTATGAGTATCAATGAACAGTGCCTGTCCACACATACTGTGAGAACAGTAGTCTTGCATAATACTGAAGAGAAGAATGAAAAGCAGGGCACGCCGTGGGGGCATGCTTCATGCACAGAATGTCACACCTGGGGTGTTACATCTGCAGAACTGGGAGATGATGCTCTTCCAGTGTGTGAACAAACCGCTGCTTCTCAAACCCTTGGCAGGATGCTACCAGTGGGAGAAACAGTGTAGACCAGCAGAGTCTACTCGTGACACGATAACAGGTCCGTCCCTGGCGGGACGAACCAAATTTTGTGGGTCACATAGATGTTTCCACCAGTATTGGAGGAGGATCAAGGGAAGGCTCAAATGTATGTGGACTAAACAGATGAAGAGCCTGCAGAAGGTTGCGTCGAGACAGTATAATGGAGGAGTACCGAGACGTGCAGAGAGGAAAATGTGTGGAGGTGTGGTATGGCAGGGCTAGCAACTGGAGAATGGATGGATGCTGTGTACGTGGATCTCGGGGCATGGGAAGGGGACCATGGGTATGACATTAAGGAAGAAATATGTAAATGAAGCAGAACAGCAATAGTGTAGTCGGCAGAGCATCCGCCTAATGCGCACGGATTCCCGGTTCGAGTCCCACTGCAGCACATTCTATTTTCCATGTGAAATCTGTATATTAACATTGTTTTGCTGTATAACCTACTAAATAACATTTATACTTGAACAGGAGTACTGCATTAAATGCATATGTGAAGTGTCAGTGTCATAATGAATAAGGCACTAGTAAGCAGTTGTAAGCACAAATAAGCAGTAGTAAGCATCTGTAAGTGTGTCTGTGTGGGGGTAAGCAAGGCCTACACAGATTAAGCAAAGTAGTGGCTAACTGAGTGTAAGGAAACACACCCGGAGGTTAGCATAACTTAGCTGCGTGCAAACCTGTGCACACCCGCGTACAACTGCTCAAATGTTCTATTATCACTCTGTATCACATGGCCGGTGTTCTGCACAGCAACAAAATATACAGCCTCTGCAAGGCCCAAAACCATGACCCAGCACATCATACACAAAGTGAACTACCATGGCAGATGTACATAACCCTCTTAGTTTCATAAACATATCATCCAGCACAATCAGTCAACAGCACAGGAAATGTAGTAATATCATATCACACAACCTCGTAATGCAAGAATTCCGGACAAAGTATGCCAAACTGTGGGTACAAATAGGGATATCTGTCAAATACTGCCCTAATACACTTAAAACATTGTTAGTTACATGGTTATATGTACTAGAACGCATATTTTGAAGGAGATGAAAAGTCTGAAACACAAACGTGTTGGCACGAGTGACTGACTTCAATCCTAAGACCATCCATGTCAATTGCCAAGAGAATGAGGTAGAGGCCAAACATATAAGCTGAACATGCATGGACATATGGACAGATATGTATATGTAAATGTAGTCAGATAGATAGCTATAGGTATATATATATGTGCATAACTGAAACTCCAGAAATGACTGCAGAAAGAAAACCCAAAGTCCGTTTTACGTGTTTCGTCCACCTTTAATCAGTATGAACTTCGTCAGAAATGCTATTCCAACTTTTAAAAGTGTTTAAATAATGTTTCACATAGTCACATGTAACCACGTTAACCAATACAAATAAAAGTTAATGAACACCCACCAAAATAGTTTTCATTTAAAAGAATATTTCTTATCGTATTTTAATCACTATAAAGTTGTATTCTAACAGTACCCTCATTTGCCACAAAAAACATATGATATACAATAAAAATTATTAGATCTTTTATACATTCTATAATCTTTGTGCCTGCAAAAAGCACTTTATATTAATGGCATCATTCAGACCTGGGAACTGATCTGCATTAAGCATGATCTGCAACAAGGTTTCTTGACATTCTAGTTTAATTTTATAATTTCCAGAAAATAAATCATCATTAACCTTCTTTAAAACTGAAAATGTGAATTTTTTGAAATCTGAGCAAATGGTAGCATGCAAAACTATTTTGGTGGGTGTTCATTAACTTTTATTTGTATTGGTTAATGTGGTTACATGTGACTATGTGAAACATTATTTAAACACTTTTAAAAGTTGGAATAGCATTTCTGACGAAGTTCATGCTGATTAAAGGTGGACAAAATGCATAAAACGGACTTTGGGTTTTCTTTCTGCAGTCATTTCTGGAGTTTCAGTTATTTGGTTCTTGAGTGTGTGTTTTAAGTTTTCGTACTTTTTACACCAGATATGGCGGGAGAGGAATCCAGTCAAGACACTCTATTAAATCTGAGTGTTTATCCCGTTCCCGAGTCGGGGAGATGTTTAAATGAACTTATTACCTCCACTATTAATGAGGCAGTTTGTGAGGCTTTAGCCCGGCAAATGGGAAATGGTGGCGCTTCCAACTATTTGCACGCAAACTCACAAAGTCCAGGAAGTAAAGTGAGTAGCAGTTCAACCAATGGTAACATTGAATTGAGTAAAGATTCTGTCAGCCTAGTAAGTTCGGCTGCACCTACAAACAATACACACGCTAATGGTTCTTCGAATAAGTCCTTGGATGTGACGGCTTGTAAAGACAAGGTGTTTGAGCAGACCTTTAAGGTTATGAATAATCCATTCCATTGTTCTGTAGTAGCGGACAAATTCAAACAAGTAAGTGGCCCTGTTAACTCGACTGTCCTAGATGATATTTCAAGTTGCAAGAAAGACATATTGAATTTAGAAAAACTGTGTGTTAAGTGTGCTTCTCTTCAGTTAGAGATTTTTTACTTGGAAGAGAATGTTCAACAGAAATGTATGCCTTTTGGCCTTAGAACTTTTAAATTTCCCAATTGTGTAGTGCATGGAGATAGCCTGTACACACAACTGGTCGAACTTTTTAATAACACCGGCTTGGCATTTATGAATGCGCTTTTACAGCATTACAAATTAGAGTTGGTTACATTAAAGGATCAAACAGAAAGCCTGGATGCCAAGATTAGGGCTTCACAGGCATTTAGTTCATTAGCACCACTCTATTTTGGCATAAATGCCAAGTTAGAAAGGCACAGAGCATCTATTGTTGAAAGAAAGCACAAGAAGTTAAAAAGAGACTTGGCAGCATATAGCACAAACACAGCGTATGCTTTGAAACACAAAAAAAGTAATAAAATTGGTGACATCCTTGCAGCTGATGTTGAAGTACTAAATGACAATAATGTTCAGCAAAATCAGGACATTTGTTTACATGGCTCACACGATACAAGGAATGAGAACATTAATAATGTTAATTCACCTGTAAATAATGTACAAGGTAACACATCTTATGCACAAATGGTTACTTCTAACAATAAAGCTGTTCCTTTTCTGACAGACAAAAATGGGAACAAAAAAATGCCAAGGTGGTCTGGGAAGGTCCAGACACAGAGCAAAGGGAGGGGCAAGAATCGCAAAAAGAATTAGATATTTGTATTAATGTTTGTAATCTAACAAATGAAATTTTGCCCACCTAAGCTATTTCTGTGCTCCAGAAAGGTTTTTCATTTATTCCTTCTAATAATGTGAATATTTCAAGATTAATTGTTGATTTCAAATTGTATTTAAGGAAACTGAATTTAAAATGTATTTTTGATGGTGTGAATAATATTGAAGTCAATGATTTTGGGTGTAAGAAAAAAAGTACATTTAATCCTCTGTTGAATTCTACTTTGATGGTATATGGTAAAATATGTGAACAAGAATTCAGGAAAATTAGACAACATGGTAATGTGACACCTAATTTGACTGCCTCTGAAGCAAAAGCATTAGACAATTTAGCCAACAACAGGGAGTGGCGTATAATGAAAGCTGATAAAGGGGGTACGATAGTTATAATGAAGTCTACAGATTACAGTACAGCAATGAATTTGTTGCTAGAAGATAAAAACAGCTACAGGGTGGTCACTAAAGAAAGTATCACTAAGAGTTTTCAAAAATTGGATTGTACTTTATTTGACCTATTTAGTCAAGGTAATATTGACTATTCTGTTTATGATTTTTTGGTTATTGAACATCCTAGACTGGCAACACTTTTTGGTATTCCTAAATTACATAAACAAACAACAGAAATACCATTTAGACCTATTGTGTCTGCCTGTTTTTCTAAAACAGAATCTATTTCACTATGGTTAGACAAAACTTTAAATCCCATAGTTCGAAGGACAAAGTCCTACTTGAGAGATTCCTGGCATTTACTGGAACTTTTGAGCCAGTTTAATATAAAGGATATGTCCTTCAATTTTGCATCATTAGATGCAGTTTCTCTATACACAAGTATTAATCAAACTACAGGAGTTGAATTTCTAAGGGAATATTTAAGTACTCAAACAAATTTGGAAAACACTGTAGTGAGTACTGTATGTACTTTAATGGATTTAGTACTTGAAAATATTTTTTTTATTTTTGAGGGTACATATTTTCAACAAATTTCAGGTATAGCTATGGGTTCTAGAGTTGCACCCAGTTACGCTAACATAGTTATGGCTATGTGGGAAATCCAGTTTTTATATTCACATCCATTTTCTAAAAATATATTTTTCTATAAAAGATATATAGACAATTTGATTTTTTTATGGAATGGAGATTTAGATTCCTTTGAAGTTTTTGTGAATTATTTGAATTGTTCAACCGACTTTTTGAAATTTACTGTTGGTCATTTTGGCGAGAGCATTAATTTTTTAGACATACATTTAAGTCTAAATAATAAAAGGACATGTTTTGAAAGTAGCATTTTCAGGAAATCTACATTTACTAATCAATATTTACATCATGACAGTCTGCATCCAGATTTTATGAATCGAGGAGTAGTTAAGGGACAATTTATTAGACTCAGCCGTTTAACAAGTAAGAATGAGATTTTTCTAAACGAAGTAAGCAAATTGAATGTTTTCTTTATGGAAAGAGGGTATGACAAGATATGGCTGAATAACATATTGAAAGAAGTCATCATTCTTAGGGAACATAAAGCTAGTCCTATACTACACCAAGCTTTAAATTCAATTTTTTTTGTAGATAAAAGAGCAGCTGTGTATAGTTTAGCCTTTCCTATTCCAATTTCTAATGAGATGGCCGTTATTAAGAGAATCGTCTCTGATAATTGGAAAGTAATATTAGGTAATAACGATTTAAGTGCAATTGTTGGGAAAACACCAGTTTTTACTTACAAAAAGATTGTAAATTTGAAGACTATGTTGGAAAACAACAAACACTATGGCACTGAAGTATCTACCAGGTCAAATTTTGGTACATTTCCTTGTAAATGTTGTAAACAATGTAGATACATTTCAGGTAGTAATATGGTGTTTTTCAAACATTTGAATAAGGTTTTTTCTAGTAGAGGACATTACACTTGTAGAACAAAAAATGTTTATGTTGCTTTATGCAACTCATGTGAACATTTTTACATAGGCAAAACTATCAGGACTTTAAGTAAAAGGATTTACGAACATACATTAGCTATTAAAAATAAAGACATGTCCAATGCATTAGCAAAACATGCTACCATTTGCTCTGATTTCAAAAAATTCACATTTTCAGTTTTAGAGAAGGTTAATGATGATTTATTTTCTGGAAATTATAAAATTAAACTAGAATGTCAAGAAACCTTGTGGAGGATCATGCTAAATGCAGATCAGTTCCCAGGTCTGAATGATGCCATTAATATAAAGTGCTTTTTGCAGGCACAAAGATTATAGAATGTATAAAAGATCTAATAATTTTTATTGTATATCATATGTTTTTTGTGGCAAATGAGGGTACAGTTAGAATACAACTTTATAGTGATTAAAATACGATAAGAAATATTCTTTTAAATGAAAACTATTTTGGTGGGTGTTCATTAACTTTTATTTGTATTGGTTAATGTGGTTACATGTGACTATGTGAAACATTATTTAAACACTTTTAAAAGTTGGAATAGCATTTCTGACGAAGTTCATGCTGATTAAAGGTGGACGAAACGCGTAAAACGGACTTTGGGTTTTCTTTCTGCAGTCATTTCTGGAGTTTCAGTTATTTGGTTCTTGAGTGTGTGTTTTAAATATATATGTGTATGTATTACTCACAAATAATCATATAACAGCACTCGTACATCGATAGATAAATATGTTCAATGTATATATCTATATATATATATATATATATATATATATATATATATATATATACACACACACACACACACACACACACACACACACACACACATATATATATATATATATATATATATATATATATATATATATATATATATACACACACACACACACACACACACACACAGATATATATATATATATATATATATATATATATATATATATATATATATATATATATATACATACATATCTAGATCTATATCAATGTCCATATCTATCTCTCTCTATATATGGGGGTTTTACATATTTAATTATGCAGATATACATATCTAGCTATATATATATATATATATATATATATATATATATATATATATATATATATATATATATATATATATATCTACACACAGATAGACATGTGTATAGCATTTCCACATGGGAACAAACTCCTGATCCACTCAGTACAACATAACAGACCATAAGCACAGTTAATGGGGGTGGGGGCAGGAATGAGGGATACCTGGTAATTACTGCTATGTAACCCCCCCAGCCCTAACGGATATGCTGTGCAATCCACTATCCATCACATGCAGTACATGATGTCAGGACCCACAACAACACAGCTACAATGCTCCAATAGTAATCCAAGTCACCTGTACATGTCAGGGCAATATCTGTAACATATCATGCAGAAACGTCATTCTACCGTAAGGAATATACAATGTGGAAGGGGTACACTACAATGGTACAGATATGCACACACATCTATACATTGACAATTATGTTCGGGTATACATATATATATATATATATATATATATATATATATATATATATATATATATATAGGATATATGATATATATAGGTACATACACATATACACAGACAAAAGGTATTAGTAGCCATATATATGTAGAAGTAGTGTGGATGTACTGGATGCAACGTATATCCCTCAGCCACAGGCCCTGTAACTGGCACCTGTGACATGCGTAGTGTGGCAGACATTCCCACAAAGGGAATAATTACATTACACATATACCCACTCACAATTCAAAGGACATGAGACGACACAAAGGTATGTATACACAGACAACCTTTATTTGTGTATTATACAATAATGTATGCCATTATGTACAGCACATAGAATTTGACTTATTTAATCAGTGAGGAATGCAAGGCCCACACAATACAGTGATGCAGACAGTGCAGATATATAACATACTATGCTGTCCAGGCCAAGCCCTTCAATTCATACAACTGCAGACAAAGGATTTGCCTTTAAGATAAGTAACAATAAACAATAACAGATGTAGGTCAGCAGCCTCCAGTTACACCCTGTAGTCAAGGCCTAGGGGAAATTTATTACTTGTGGTAATGTCTATGTATCTGTCACATGTATAAACCCTGACCAACAAATGTTGTGGGAGTCCACAATACGACTGGGATAATAACAGGAATGCTAGCAGTAAATAATGATAGGCCATTACCGAACAACCCATAACCGTATCACAACAGGACAAAGCCAGCCATATATGTGGAGGACAGAGGCAGGAACACAGAACCATACTCGCAGTATTGCTGTTACAGACCCTGGAAATTGCTGGTGTTACAGGATTTGTTGCAACATACCCTTATGCAGAAATAAGACATCAGGAACACAAATGGATGTAGCCATGTACTGATAGCATGCAACAGACAGATTGCTGAGGATATATCTAGGACAAGACCTGTGTGGTGCACAGGCAAAAGCAAACAGACAATCCAGTGGCCATCATGTGGATAGGCCCACAATTGAGAGCTATGCAGACAGACTGCATTCCATCCTAAACTACTATGTACACCCAAACACTGCAAGACCAGTAATATGCAATACACATAACAACACTACTCACTCTGTCTGTAGGTCTGGAACCTCTTACGATTGTGTAGTTGGCCTGTGTCTGCAAGTCCTGCTGTAAGAGGTACTGCAACCTGCCATCTGTAACACTGCTGCCACATACAGGAAGGATGTCCTCCATACTGGAAAGGTGAAGGTACAACGCCCACATAAGTCAGCAATTTATAGTACTGGGTTGCCATGACAGTGGCTAATTGAATCACTACACAGCAGGCTGCATGCAGTTAGCAACTGTTGCACACTGATTGGTGCAGAGCCCATCACCTGATTATGTGCATCACCTACAAAAGCCATGCTGCAATCCATTCAAACCAACTCAATCGCTCTAGTGGAGAGGGAGTAAGAGAGGGGGGATGAGAAAGAGAAACACACACACAGTGAGAAAAAAAAAACTAAAAGCCAAAACCGGAAAGGAGTCACACCCATCCTAAAAAAAAAGATATGTAAAACATAACTGTATGTAATTTCATGTAGTATGTGGTATAGATTAATAGGATATATGATGCTGACTGTTTGATATGTGCCATCTGTAGTTGTCCCTGTAATGATGTTCCACTGAACAACAGCTCTGGACAATACTGTCTGTCCCTGTATGCAGTGGGACATACCCACCAACTGTGCAAATCAGCAATGAATGACAAAGATGTCAGCCATAATATCTGTGTGTGTTGTGTTAGTGTGGACAATAGCTGGTGGTGGAAGTACTGCCATCATGATAGACACATGGGTGTCAGAGCACACCACTTGCAGGACAGTCATGTTAATGTGTAATGTAGCATGCACAAATGTCATAGGTGTATAATAGGCGTACCAGCAATCTCACACCATATATACCACCCTAATGTTAGTCTGTGTTCACATGTGACACCTGTATGAGTTGCAGCAAGGCAGAACAGTGCAGCTGTGAATGAAAGACGGTTACAGAATGTAGACCAGATGTCTGTATGCACCCCATATATAGATAAATATCTGTGAGATACAGAATGTGACGTGCATGTCTACAGATACACAGACACTCATATAGACATAGGTATATCAACAACGTACAACATATATCTACACTTATATGTACATAGATATATATTTATACACATATATATAGTGGCACTGACAATGGCATGCAGGTGAAATAGTCTGTAACAGGCCAGCAAAGATAGTGTCCCCACAGAGAGCATGGCTACAAACACATAGCACAAAGAGTGGCAAAAACACATAGCACAAAGCTTGGTACAGTACAACATATGTTCCAATGGTAGGTAAGCAACCGACATAACAATTGCATTCTTTGAACAGTTTGTTGTAGCTGATATGGTGGGGGGAGACAAATATGTGTATTAAGAACTATGGTAACCCTGCTGTATGAGTGGCTCAGACCTGTTTCCATCTTTATGTCTTCCAGGGAACATGGCACATAGTCATTTGCCCGCATACAGCGCTGATGAGACTGAGGTTATTATCGACCACCTGGTACAGCACTATGAACAGCTGTTTGGGTGGACAGCCCACGACCAGCAGGAGAGGACCACTCTGTGGAACAAGCTAGTCCCCAGGGTCAATGATGTTGGACTGTATAACCTCAGCTATGAGCAGGTCTGGCATCATTGCTCCAACCTGCTTCGCCATGTACGTCGGCATGCAGCTTCCATATGGGGGGACCAACTTGCAACAGGGGGGGCAAACCACCCATCCACCCCTCACTCATGTGGAGGAGCTTCTCAGCAGCCTTGTGGCACCTGCCCACCTGCAGCAGCAACACCTGGCAGGGCACATTTTGGAGGTGGGTGCCACTGACACACCAGCTGAGGAGCATGCAGATAAGGCCCAAGGGCACATCGGTACACCACTCTTGTATATGCATCTGTATCTGTACAGGTACATCATGCAAATCTGAGATGTCCTATACATAGTCTGCTGCTGTGTAGTAGAAATAAACAGTTGTGTATAAGCTGTAATATTGTGGAATTTTACTGTTGATGTAATGTAATGCTTTACTCACCTTTTATGAATGCCACAGCTGTAGCCACTGACATCAACTTTCTCATACTCCTATGTAGGTCCCTCCAGGATACCACCATGGCAGCAGCCCGTAGCCGGTGAGTATGGTTCGTGTTCATGCATGATGATACACTGGGCATGTAATAGCTATGGGATATCCCATGCACACATCTAACACACCTATCCATACTGCATATTGTACACATTCATGTTTTGTTGCTGTGAAATGCACTACATCACAGTAGAGACCATGCTGGGGTATCAGAAGGGTACAACAGACACATGCAAGATAGCTAACATCCTGTCAATGTGCACTGTGTCCACAGGGATGTGAAGTATGGCAGGACACACGGCCTACAGTAGGGTCATGTGTGAATCAACACCACCATGGCTGCAGCTGCACACAATCAGGTTAAGTAAATGTGCAGATGTAACCCTTACCCCACAGCACATGTGACAGCAGTGTGTGCACTCCAAGGGATGTGCACATGAGTAGACCTTGCAACCATGCAGAGGTCTGGGACATGTGTAGGGCACCCCCCACAACCATGGTAAGGTCCGCTGGTTGTCAGTGTAATAGTCTTGTACTGGTCATGCATGCACTACTGATGTTGTGATCTGTAACGCAGACATCAGGCATTCACAAATGATAGCTGTTCACATATTATCCCAGGTATGAGTTGCTATAACACATAGGGGCTGTGAGCAGTGGAGCTGACATAACCGACACAGTACTACATATGCAACAATGGTTTCTACCCCCTCGAGGTATGGTGCACAGTACAAGGCAGGGTGCAGAACAGGTCCATAGTAACACTTTGTACATGGGTGCAGTGTTAACAAGGGGAAGGACCATCACCTACCAACACAGCCCATGCCTCACATACATGTATACTGCCTCACACACATGTATACTGCCTCTAGCATGAAGTCACTATAGTTGCACTGCATGCTGTTGAGCACCATATGTAATGCATGTTGACAAAAGGGTAATGGGAGGACTGTGTGTACAAATGTGTAAATCCACATGTAGGAGTGTGTGTGTGTGTGTGTGTGTGTGTGTGTGTGTGTGTGTGTGTGTGTGTGTGTGTGTGTGTGTGTGTGTGTGTGTGTGTGTGGGTGTCCATGTATGAACAGACGATAGTGGGATTGACCACATGGCAGTACTTCCCCTTGGGATTGTGCTGTACATGTACATGGAGTGAGACATGGGACACCAGGACAACCTGTCTGGTATGTGAACACAGGACAGCTGATAGCATAACATGGTCTGTAGCATGGAACATGCATTGAGAGATGAAGTACATACCGGGTATACACATCATATTGCCAGCAGCAGATAGATAACCGGCTACCCACCTTTCATATGCAGCACTACAAATGCAATGGGGAATTACCACAGCACATCAGTGAGTGTATCCAGGTAGTACTGTTGTCCGCATGATGGGTCACTTGTGCAGCAGATGTGGCATGGACTGAGCAAGACTGTAGTATGAGGCTCTGGTGTGTGAGATATGTAGTGAATGTAGCAGCCCCAACCATATACAGGCCATGTACACTATTACTGCCCATACACAGGGTAATACAGGATGACAGCAGTGAGGCCATGTACAACCTACTCCACCAAAGTCAGGGAGGTGATGGAGTAACAGGTCAGGTGTTGTGATCACACATGTAGGCATGGAGAGGAATGATATGTTAATGGGCAGTAGTAATGCATGTATATTAACAAGAGCCATGCAGGATGGGGAACATATGTAACTGAATTTGGGACTGTCTGTAAATCCAGGGAAAGTGAGGTAGAAAGGTAGCTGTCTGTGTGAGTGTGTGTGTGTGTGTGTGTGTGTGTGTGTGTGTGTGTGTGTGTGTGTGTGTGTGTGTGTATACTGTTATGCAATGCTGTACAGGTCTTAAAGTGTGTATTTGTTTCCCCCACAGGTGACGAGGTGGGTCTGTGTCCCTCCTGCACGCAAACTGAGGTAGGTGTCCCTACAGACACTGATGATGATGATGGTACAGGTGAGGCACAGGTGGGGTTGTCAGAGACCGACACTGTGCCAATATGTGTCATCACCCTCCTAGCCACCCCAAGCCTGGACACAGTTACAGTGCCCCTACAAACCCCATCACATGTGGCCATAGCAGAGGGACAGTTGGCAGTTGGTGGCAATGATCAGGAAAGTGTGGTGTCCATGCCAACTGTGTCGGGTCACAGTCAGCATAGCCGGATGTCCTGAAGGCCACCACATCGGCAGATGTACCATGGTGCTCATGAGAAGACCGCAGGTCATCATGCCCCTGGCAAAGGTGCAACTGGTACCACCAGGAGCATGTTTCAGGCCATAATGGAGGCACAGGCACATATGGAAATGCACACCCAACAGGGCCTGAGGCTGCAGAGGCCTGTTTTCGCAGCTGTAAGTTGCAACCTCCATGAACTTACTGGTGCCCTCTGTGAATATACCGAGGTCATGGATAGATGGTGGGGTGAGATGGTGGGCCTCCTCGACCATGATATTTCTGTACTAGAACATGTGGTGGGAGTGGTGCGATGGCCGTGTGGATGTAGGCCAGAAACACCAGCAGCTGACGGTCAACGTGGATATGCCAGGATGCCCAGCCACTCCCATAGTGGCAGTACCAGCACCAGAAAACAACTGGGGCTGCTGTCCACACCACACCACAGCAGGCCTTGTGCATGTGGCCCTGGACAGTCCCAGGCAGGACATGGTTCCAGCGGACATATGTCATCATCAGCGGAGAGTAGCACCTCAAGGTCTGTACCTGCATGTGCCCATGGAACCCCTGGCAGGCACAGTCAGCATGTCCATGGCCAGAGGGAGCAAACTGCACACCCTTCCAGGTATGGTCTGCAAGCTGTCCAACATCACCCATATAGGACAGCCACATGGCAGAACTGTGTGCATGCAAACCCACACACTATGCAACCACACCTAGGGCAACCCCATACTGACACACACCACAACACCACACCCCAATCAAAGAACCACACCCCTCACCCACACACATGGTGACACATGTTTGGACCACCCTAGGCCTCTGGTACACTAGCAACACACCCTGTGCATATGATGATACCTATGCCACATCCCTGTCATCCATAATATCGATGCAGGGACAGGCTAATATGGTTCTGATGCACATGGTGACTGTAATAGAGTGCTGCAATGTACTGCAATGTAAGATGTAGTCAGGGGTAATGTGTAATGCATACTTGTCAGGTAGTGTAGCCATGCAGCTGTGATGCATCTCAGCTGTTGGTAACACCGATTGTTATCCCCATACTGTTATCCATTTGTGCTCTAGGCATACATGTGTCAGAAGGAGGATGGTCTGCAGTCATATTCCACAAGGGTATGTCACTGTGGTGACACCATGGCTGTGACATATCTGGTGTACAGTTGCACACATGCCACAGGTATGTATAACAGTTATTGCCCATGCAATATTGACTGGTGGCCTGCTGGTACATGTATAATCTGCACCCTTATGTCATCCCATCCACATACACACACATCCTTACTTGACGACACTGTGTCTAGACCCCTAACCAGGTATGTAGTGCTACTGAACTGTGTGACTGTCATTGCACACACAACACCATCTGTAGGGTGAGGTGTGTACCAGGTCACATGTTACATGCCGACCATTCACAGACACATACAACATGGTAATGGGGGATGTAATGTTTGTATATGGAGAATACATAGTGTGTCATACCATCATATACACATTGACTGACACATAACAGGTATACACACATCTTAGAGACCTGGTTGTATTGTTGCTAACTAACTAGTCTGTGTGCCCAATGTGTTTCAGTTAGGCTGCACACAGCACATGTGTAACTGGGCTGTATCCTGTTATCTGTTACCTGTATGGTTGATGGTGATAGTGGCTACCAGAGAGTGGTACATGGGCCATATACCAGGTGTACCATGGTGTAAAGACAGTGTACACAGCACCCACATCCCCCACTGGATATTGTACACACTGGAACCCATCATGATACTCTGACATACCCACTATTACATATTGGCCATGACACAAAAACAATCCATTGCATATCACGACAGTGGTACCACAGGGATATGCATGTAATGCACATGCCACAGGCATAGTAGGGTGTTGCATTGCATTGCCACACCTATAGGCAACAACAACAATATATGTACCACTGTGCGGCAATGTGTATTGTAATAAGAGTATGTGGCCTCGAAATGGTGTACCCTACAGATATGCAGACATGCACACATGCACACACGTGGCAGACCTCAATGGGATTCCCATGCCTACCGACCAATTTGTACAACACTGCTGTGCTGGTACTGCAAGGCACATGTAGCTGTTAGGGAGAGGAGTGCAACAGGCTACATGTCATGTCCAATACAGCAGTGGCCACATCTGACTATGGCAATGGGAGTGGTGGTGGTTGTGAAGGCAGTCATGGACTTTCCAACTACAGGTGTACTAACACACAAACAATGCTATCCTCAGTAATGCACACATACACTTGTCAATACTGTGGTGCATTGCTGCAGGTGGTCATAGCTGTGTATCTGGCTGTTGTCCATAGAGGGACTGGATGTGTATGGGGTGTGTGTACATTGGTATCATGCCACCTGCCATGTGCCAGCAGGCAATCTATCGACAGACACCACTTTAGTGACTGGCAGGGTGAGAGTGACATGCATCAGCCAATCCTCTGGGTACCTTATACACAGGGCTACCGAGGTTGTCCAGTTGACATGTATGCAACATGTCGTACAACACGTGGTTAATGTCTGTGATGGCGACCTGTACTCAAGCATGTTAATTTGGCTGTGGTAGTGTAGTGTAGGTACTGGTGGCATGTGGCCTATACAGGGTGATGTCCCCTATATGTGACAGGTAGTCCACAGCTGACCACACATGTCAGTGTCTATCAAGCTTACATTGCCTGTACGTATCCCAGCTGGAGACCTGCCATCTGCACATCTGTAGAGGGACTAACAGACATCAGTTTTGGTGAGTAGCTATGCAGTAGGATGAATTTGTCAACAGATGGATGTGTGACAACAACGAGTATGCCATTACTACATGTTGTAAGCCCTCACTAACATGTGCTGTGCCAACGGTACTCCACAGTTACATTCCACATGTCTGAGTATCATCCAGTAGGGCAAATGTATGCTGACACAGCCCACACACCAGGTACATGACAGTGAGCACTCAGAGTGCAGCTATGCCTGCAGGTGTGCTTGTTGTCAGTAGTAATGTTAGCACTGTACCCTTCCCCAGGGCAGCACTGTCGACAGTAGTACTGCCATGTTACACTGCATGCCTGGGTGACAGCACGTACCCTGGTTTGCTACCCCTGCATATCACACATTCACACAGATAACAGTGCTGTGCAGGCCTCATATACTTGTGTGTCCCAGACATGACACTCAATACCCTTTGCTACAGTAATGAGAGCACATAGACACATGTACTGTACATTGCAGTACATACACATTACAGATGTCATTTCCCAGGGTTTGATATAACCTCTGTGTAGACAGTATGCCACAGAGTATAGCTGGAGGATGTCTAGATGGTCAGCATAGGCCATCTGTTTGATGGCTGTGATTCATATAGTGAGGTATTTCCACTGCGTTCCCAGCTGTCGCAGCTGTCCTCCGTGGTACATACCAAACGGGGCATTGTACTCTATACAGGGTGTAATGAGGGATGAGTACAGTGGGACATGTACCCCCTTTTCTCTGGATGTAAAGCCCTTGGTGATGAGGTGTGCCACATAGGAGGATTTCCTTACTGTCGTGGCTATGTAATTAATGAAGGTGAGAACACTGTCCACCTGTGTCCCTATGTCTGTCAGCACACTGTCGGTGCTTAGTGTACTGACACCTATGTGGTACTTCTTGGGTAAACGGTATGTCCAAAGGGGATAACTATACATTACATGCCATTACGCTTGAGCCCATGGCTCTGGCACCAAGCATCTGTGTCTGTAAAGTCATGTTGTAGAATATCCACATCATTTGGGAATCCAATAATGGCTCCCAGTTTGCGGCCATCTGTGAACTTTGTCAGCCAGAGTTCAGTAGTGTAGGCTTGTACTTCAAGGGAGTAGATGGCAAACAAGAGGTGTGCCAGGACCGAAATTAGTCAATTGTCTGGAGCAGGGATCTGACATGGCTACGTTTACAGTCTGGGTTCCATCGGTAAGTCATTTGGCAGCCCATCGAGTGAAACAGGTGTTTATGGCCAGCTCTGCATGTTTAACTATGTCTCTAGAGTGGGCAATGTTGTCGAAGGCCTTGGCGGAGTCTAGATAGGCTGTGTGCACCGCCTTACCCTCTTCCACAGCTCCGTGGACTGAATCACAGTAGTCAAACAGGGTCAGGAGACAAGATTGGCCCTGCACGAGCCTAACCAGGGTGGGGCCCAGTGTTTACTGGTTGCCAATGTCTTTGTTAATGAGTTGCATGATAATGCATTCTATGCCCTTGCATATCAGGCTCATCAGATTGATGGGATGGTA
This sequence comes from Protopterus annectens, assembly GCF_019279795.1. Taxonomy (NCBI): domain Eukaryota; kingdom Metazoa; phylum Chordata; order Ceratodontiformes; family Protopteridae; genus Protopterus; species Protopterus annectens. The sequence continues at coordinate 727,311,823 of NC_056733.1, forward strand.
GTTCCCAGGATCCAAGGTGGATTCCCCCTTGTGGAGTGTGATAACTGTAGCTGTGTACAACTCAGTGGGATAGACACCTGAGGTAAGGCTATGATGACACATGGCACTTAGGTGAGATGCAGGGTTATGTAGCAGTTCATGTACTACACAGCCTGGGATGTCATCTGGTCCCATGGCTGCTGTATTCCTAGCAGTGGAGTCAGTGGATTCCACCTGTGTGGCCATGATTTCTGGCATTTGGCAACCTTTTGTTTCTGAGATGTGCCCTATAGGGGGTGAGGGAGGCTGAATGTGGCACTAACTTGGTCTGCCCAAATATTGGGACACTCCTTTGAATCAGTATATTTAATGCCAATCTGTTGTAGCACAGAGCAATTCTGTGCATTGTGGTATATATCCTGGACATAACCATAGAATGCCTTCTAATTGTCTTTGGAATCTACGGCAATAATATTTATGTAACAAGCTGTGGCGGTTGTCAAGGGATACCAGCTTCTTACTGAGGCTGGTAAGGGAGCAGTTTCCATTTTGGGATTATCCTGTTAACTGCAACATTGTCTTCCTTCTGTTGTATAGACTGTTCATGGCAGTGGAGCACAAGACTGGCTTCCTTGTTTGGAGGACAGTGTTTTGGGTCTATGTGGGATGGCACAATACATGCACGAGTGGGTGTGCCCACACAGTGCCTTAGTGTAGGAATCACCAGTTGCATGTTCAGCTTCCATCTCCATGGGTGTCATGAGGTTTGTCACGTCTGGCTTGAGTAGCATGGCTTAGGCTTTGCAGAGGGTATTCATGGAGGATCCTTACTGGCGGGTGGGGGTGGGATGTGGATGTCAATGGTGATTACCTAATGGTCAGACCTGACCTATGAGGGGTGGACACTGGTGTAGGGCATCTGACACCCATGTTGGGAATGACCAGGTCTATGATATTGGAGACCCTGGTGGACAATGGACTAGTTGTTCTAGGGGTTTGGACTGTATGTGTTCCTGGAACCGTTGGTAAAGGGTGGTGGTACACGAGGTGATTTCCCAGTTAATAGCAGAGTATTTGGAATCAACCAGTATTATGGTGTTTGATTGTATCTTAATATTGTCCAGTATGTGTATAATGGTGTAGTGAGAACCTTGGACCATGGAGGGGGATCAGTAGGTAGCTGCAATTTGGATTGCAGTCTTACATAGTGTCAGTTGCATTTGGTGATTCCCAGATGCATTGCGTTTAACACTAGGCAGGAGGTGTGAATGACCTTGGTGAATATGGACACTCCTCCACCTGTAGTGTTGTGGCCTTGGTTTGTTGCCCGACATGTGTGATAAGGGTTGTAGCCAGGTATTACAGGTGTGCTCTCTGGAGCATTGCACCAGGTCCCACACTGCACAGATATCGATGTTCCCCATTTGTTTGTGTGGCTCCAGAGAGCGTCTGTTTAGGTTTAGACGTCCAACACTGAGTAGCATTACCGGCAGTTTTGCATGCTTGCATCTGTTACAATGGTGGATTTGCCCTTTGAACCTTGCCTAGATTAGGCGCAATGGGGTTGCCAGGAGGTGTAGCCAGTAACCTGAATCCCTGGGGCAACACGTGCAGTCTGCCCCTGACAGAGCATCGTGGTCTGTACATCATGTCACCCCAGGCAGACAGATAACGGATCCCCTTTAAATGACAGCAGATGCATAGCCACTTGTTGAAGTCAGTGCTGTGTGTATGTATATGTGTGGAATTTAGATATGTATATATATATATATATATATATATATATATATATATATATATATATATATATATATATATATATATATATATATATATATATATATATATATATATATGTATATATATATCTGCATAGATATGTGGATATATGTGCACACATATCAGTTTACCATATGTCTGGTACATGGAGTAGAGTCCAACCTCAGTACCAATAGTCCCAACACCGTAGTGCAAGGGGATATCATGGATGCATTGCGGGTATATATGTAGACTGTTGCCACTGTCATAGGGGTGTCTTAACAGACATGTTGGGTATGGGAGGTCACATCTGCTGTAGACATGTGCACCATTGCCTATGGACAGACATCCTAGGGGCAGCATAGTACAGACCCACTGCTAGCACAGTAATGATGCTGTGGACTATAGTATGAATATTACCACTATATGTGGACAGTGTGCCACTCTGTGGTCAGTCCAGACTTGTACACATGTCCCCTTCATGCGTGACATGTGGATCACGCCTCCCAATGTGGTTGTTACTAGCCATGTACATGGGTATATCACAATACTGGGGTACACATGCCCACACAGTGTATGCACACACACATGCCAGTCTGTCCAGACACATGCTATCTGGTGCTGCTGAGTTCACATGTACACATACTACCCAGTAGAGAATGACATACATCTGTACAGCATACCACAGCTTGTCAGTAATACACAACAGGTATGCTGGCCTGGCAGCAGTATGTTCTGCAAATAACTGGACATAACAGCACACTAGGTATTTACAGTAGGCTGCTAGGCATGTCACAAAGCACTGGTCGAATTACAGGCAGACTGCCACAACTCCGGAATACATATTGTATGGGGGAATACACATGTACCTGCGAGTATAGCAGGCTCGACACACAGGTCACAACACATCATAGCAGACACCTGTGAGTAAATGCATACCCACATCCAATGGCAATGCAGCCACAGCCACATATGATACACAAGTTTACCACTGGAGTGGCATGTAACATCAGAAAGAAATGGATGGAGAACAATGGCATCTACCACAGTCTGTACAGAGCCCATGTGTCGTAAGTGCAATACACATACAGTCGTCAATCATCCTAACCCAGGGGTCTGCAACCTGTGGATCTGGAGCCACCGGTGTCTCTTCAGCCCTGCAGTAGTGGGTCCTTGTACCTGTGAGGTTTAATGGACACACTACCGTAAAACACACACACACACACACACACACACACACACACACACACACACACACACACACACACACACACACACACACACCCTGAGAGAGACCCTGCCATCCCAACACAGGAACACAGGTATGGACATATGTTAGCTATTGTTATACACGTGGTTATATTATATGTAGTATTACTATATATGGGATCGTATATGCTCTGCTATCTTCATTGTAGGTGTCAGATAGCTGCTGTGCCCCCTGGTGACATTACTTTGGTGGGTGAGGGGTCAGGCATGGCTATTTGGTTAGTGAAGGCCACAGACCTCTGCCATACGTACATTGACCATAGTACTGTACACACATACACATAATGTCCTGGTAATATCCATGGACACAGCCCCTACTACACACAACATGTCCAGCAGTCTGTCATCTGACTGGCTGGTTATCATGTATGCTGTCAATAACTAATGGTGCACAGCCCATATGCACCATATATCTGTGGGCTTCATATGCGCAACACATGTGTGCACCTGTGCAGTCTCAAGATCAGTGTATGTAACAGTGTGCTATGCCCCTGTATTGGGGGTATGCATCACAAGTATCCCAGGGTGTTACAACATGTGAGGACCACCAGTAGTAAGCTGCCCTATGGTATGGAGATGTACATTACAATACATTTCACCTTGTGAACACTGCTGACCTACTGTTGACTGCCATCAGTGTGATTGTGATGATTACAGCTATGCATTGTTATATGACAGATACCACCCATAGTGTCAACCCAGGTCTTATCACCCTAGGGATTGCATGCAGAGTGTATTTAGAGGCCACTGGGCTATACATCTGCATGACATACTGTGGATAGTTTGTTATGCTGTGGCCACGTCAGTCTTTTCTGTTGGATTACCTGAATGCCTTGGCATGGACACCAACAGATGTGATGCTTTTGGACTACTGTCCTAAAGGACATGTTTGTGTGTTGCATTACTCTGTTTGTATGTATGTCAGAGCATAATCAGCTATATGATGTGGCATATACAACTGTAATAGTACACAACTGAACCTTCCTTATGTATACCAACCTGTCTGTTGTGTTACATCCATTGACGTCTCTGTGGGTATATGTGTCAGGCAACACTTGCTGTGGTATGGGTGACTCATACAATGTCCATCAGATGAAGATGCAACTGTAGGGATACTGGCAGTTCAGTATGGTGTGCACCCTCTCATGTATCCTCCTAGACATACCTCTGTGTAGTCACATATATATCTATACATATGTATACATATATATCTGCATATGAGTATCTGCATACATGTGTCTGAGTATAGGTATCATAGGACCGTTCATTGCTTACACATTGTACATTCACTATGGTAGACAGACCATACAGCATGATATGTTATCAATACCCGAGTGTCATAATACAGGTGGGATGGCCTACTGTTAACATCTTGTGCCCATGTATTGTCAGGTCCTGGTTATGGCATTTGCAATAGTCGGTAATGTATTGCAGGGGGGGATGTCACCACGTGTGAGACATGTGTTGCTTGAGCCCCCACCCCCATTAACGGTGCCTGTGTACATGTATGTCTTTGTCACGTGGTCTATGATATCTATTGATATATATCTGTGTACACATATATATCTATCTATCTGCACATACATATATATATATATATATATATATATATATATATATATATATATATATATATATATATATATATGTATATTCTGCTGTAGACATATCTATATCTTGACATATATATGTAGACAGATTTGTGTAGATGCATGCATGGAGAGAGTGGATTATATAGAACTATTCTGAAATATACACACACACACACACACACACACACACACACACACACACACACACACACACACACACACACACAGATGTTAAAGTACACTTACTGTACTGTTGACTGATTGTGCTGGATGACATGTTTCTGGATCCATCAGTTGTATGTATATCTGTCATGGCTTAGTGGTAATTCACATTGTCTATGGTGTGTTGGGTCCTGGGTTCGAGCCTTGCAGGCACTGTTTACTGTGTTTCTGGGCAGAACATGGACTTTCCAGTGACAGTGTTATACACTCATTTGGCTTCTATATTGCTTAACCTGTGTAGCTTACTCTCAAGCAACCCTGCGTACAATTGCTCAAAAGTGCCTTCATCACACTGTATCCAACGAGCCGTGTTCTGCCCAGCTCCTGCTGGGCTCGAACCCAGGACACTGCACACCATAGACAAGGTGATGTACCATTAAGCCATTATACACATATATCTGATGATTTCAGAAACATATCATCCAGTCCAGTCATACAACAGTACAGAGAATGTATACCAACATCTAGATGTATGTCTGTGTACATATAAACAAGACACATAAACTCACAAAAACATACTCGGAGGCTCTAAATAAAAATCTGCCAAAGCAGCAGAGACCTCCAAAGCAGACACCCAAGCAACCGCCACCCCACAACAACTTACACGTATCACATACTTCACAAAGTCAGTGTGCCACACAGTCGCAGCCCCTAAGGCTAAATAACACACCTAATACACTAGTAATTGGAGACTCTATAGTCAGGCACACTGACGTCCCACTCACCAGACTGAACAAGGAGAAGGTCACTGTAAGCTGCCTGTCGGGAGCCAGGATCTGCCACATAACACAGGCACTCAGGTCACTCCACAGCAGGTACAAATATGACTCTGCCATTGTCCATGTTGGTGTGAATGACCTGAGATGTACCTCCCTGGACTACATGAAAAGAGACATAGAGGAGCTCTCTGATCATGTAGCCCAGGCTGGTATGACCCTGACCCTGCGTAGCATATTGCCCTCACCAAGAATGATGCCGCAGTATAAAGACAAAATGATCAATTTTAACAATTGGCTAAGCTATTGGTGTCATTCAAAGGGGATACAGTGTCTATCAGCCTGGGATGACATGCTAGACAAGCCACATTGCTTTGCCAGGGATGGCTTGCACCTGTCACCTTTAGGCTTTCAAATACTGGCTAAGGCTCTTGCCACCCCCATAGTGCCTTTTTTAGGCAAAGCCCAAAAGACAAACCCACCTCCATAAACAATACCAGAAACAAAAAACTAAGGGTAATGCTACAAAATGCCAGAAGTCTAAACCTCAAGATGCATGCACTCGAGGCACTCCTCAGTATGGAGAAAATCGATATCTGTGCAGTAACAGAAACCTGGTTCAAGGCTCCAGAGAGCACCCCAGCACTACCAGAATTCAACTCATACCATTATTTTCAGCCCCAGAACTTGGACCGGGCTACTAAAGGCGGGGGAGTATCCATTTTCATCAAGGATACCCACACCTCCAGGTTAGTGGCACTGCACGAGGCAGCAGAGACCATCCATGTGCAACTAACAGTAGGCAAAACTGCTTTTCAGTTCATAGCCTGCTACAGATCACCCACCTTGTCTGAGGAACCCCACTCGGCATTCCTGAGAACACTGGAGAATATGAAGGTCTCACCAAACACCATGATATTGGGGGATTTCAACTACCCAAATGTTGCCTGGGAAAACTACTCAAGTCCCAACTCTTTTGCCCAATGGTTCCTGGAGTTTATAAACTCAAATGCCATGGAACAACTGGTCCCCACTCCCACAAGATGGGACAACATATTGGACTTGGTCATCACCAACATGGGGGCTCAATGTTCCACACCAGTGGTAAATCCCTCGTTGGTAAGATCAGACCATAAACTTATCACAATGGACATCCACATCCTGACCCCACACCCAGCAAAGGAAACCACTGTGAAAAATTTCTCAAAAGCAAACTTCACATTTCTCAAGACCGAATTGGAAAGTTTCAAAGCCCCCGGGCTAATGGAAAATGCTACCCAAACCGCAGAATCCTTTACAAATGCACTCTATGGGCACCTACAGGAATGCATGGATCGTGCCATCCCAATTAAAACAAAGACTCACTCCTCCAAGAACAGGAGGCCAGTCTGGTGGACCCCGGCCATAAACAAGCTATACAACAGAAGGAGGAAACTATTACATGACAAGGCAAAATCCCAAAAAGGGAAGGCATCCTTGATCAGTACCAGTAAGAAACTTCGATCCCTCATAAAATGATCAAAGGCCAGCTTCGAAAGAAAAATCGCCAAAAACTCTAAAGATAATCACAAGGCATTCTTTAGCTACGTCAAAAATCTGGGTGGCAGCTCTCAGATCTGCTCTGAGCTGGTGCATAATGGCACAAAATACACTGAACCCACAGACATTGCTAACATCCTGGCAGACAGGTTCAGTGCAAACTTCACCCCCCTTCCCCCCCAAAAGTTCCTGTGTCTATCCCAGAGGAATGCAGTCCCCCAGACATCATTGACACACAGGTGAAAGCAGCCCTCTCCAAAGTAAAAAACACAGCATCAATGGGACCAGATGGTATCCCGGGCTGCGTCTTACATGAGCTCCAAAATGAACTAAACCCTCACATGAATTCACTGTTCCAACTCAGCCTTACCACAGGTTATGTACCCAAAGAATGGCATACAGCAACAGTGATCCTGCTCCACAAAGGTGGCGCCACAAGGGATCCCAGGAACTATCGCCCTATAAGCCTGACTAGCCTGGTCTGCAAGGCTATGGAGCGCATCATCATGGATCTCATTAACAAAGACATTGGGAGCCTCCAAACATTGGACCCCACCCAATTCGGCTTTGTTAAGGGCAGATCTTGCCTCTTAAACCTAGTTAATTTCTTTGAAACAGTTACCAAAGCCTTAGATGAGGGGAAGGTAGTCCACACAGCCTACCTAGACCTCACCAAGGCCTTCGACACAATACCCCACTCTGGTATCATAAATAAGCTTACCAGCTTAAAAATCAACCCATATGTCACAAGATGGGTTGCAAACTGGCTCAGGGATAGAACTCACATGGTCAGAGTCGTGGGTGCCATGTCCAACTCTAAACCAGTCACAAGTGGCATCCCAAAGGGATCAGTCCTGGAACCACTCTTGTTCGGTATATACTTCTCTTAGGTACAGGCAAACAAGGGAGGACTGTGGCTGACCAAGTTCGCAGATGATTGCAAACTGGGAGCCATAATTGACCAACAGCTGACACAAGCATCCTCCAGAAAGGCCTTATGGAGACTGATACCTGGTGTCAGAATGATGGCCTCAAGCTAAATGCAATAAAAAGTATAGTCATCCCCTTTGGGAAAAATAAAGTGCCCACAAACTACCATATAGGAGGAAATCCACTAATTACGGAAGAAGTAATCAGGGATCTGGGGACCCAAGTAGATAGTAACCTCTCCTTTGACAATCACATTGCCAAAGTGGTTAGAAAAACCTTCTATATAGCCCACCTAATCACAAAAGGGTTCACATCTAGATCAAGAGAGGTCATTGTGCCCCTCTACTCATCACTCATCAGGCCCATAATTGAGTACAATGCCCCATTTGGGATGTACCTTACCCGACACCTGCAACAGCTGGAGAGACCTCAAAAATACCTCACTAAGAGGATCGTGGGCCTCAAACAGCTGCCCTATGCAGCTCGACTAAAGAAACTCCAGCTCTACTCAGTTGCTTACCACCTACTCAGAGGTGATCTCTGCCTGACATACAAGGCCATGTCCAACCCGGAATTGTTCGACATGCTCCACCTCAAGAAAACCAGATCCACTAGAGCTACACGCTCCAGGGATTTAAACCTTAACACAACAATAAATAGGACATGCTGGAGGGATAGATTCATATCCCAAAGGCTTCCCGCGCTCTGGAATAGAATCCCAGTCCATGTTAGACAGAGCCCCTCACTGACCCCCTTCAAGAGAAATCTTGACGAGTGATTGGGTAATCGTAAATTTGCTCCTGGGATCACTTCTATGGCCCTGCTGGACAGAGGCTTAGGAATCTAATCTAAAAGGGAGGCATAAGCCAACAAATTCTGGCTAGGCTTATAAATGCCCTAGGGCAGATAGCCTAGTACCTATCTATGAACCTATATACATATCTACACAGATACAACATATATACAACTGTACATATATATATTTCTGACACTATATACATATATATCAGTATATACATGAGCATATATACATGCAAATGCCTACATCGACACATATGTGTCTACACCTATAAGTCTACATATACACAGCAAGTTACATATGTGTACGCAGATATATATCTATGTAGGTATATACAGACATAGTTATATATATGTTAGCAGATATATATATATATATATATATATATATATATATATATATATATATATATATATATATATATATATATATATATATATATATATATATATATACAGGTATATATGGCCATACATCTGTTGATAGCAATGGCAGATTAACAAATGACACATATGTCCTCATGCACCGTTAATGGGGTTGAGAGGCCCCACACACTAATTGTGTTGTACAAATAGGCATCCCCCCCAGCCAAACACGTCCACACTGCAGTACACTACCAAGTGTTGGAGATCCATAACCAGGGCCTGTCATGGGCACACAATGTTACCTGTATTACATCCCACCTGTATGATGTCAGGCTGGTATTGGAAACATATCATGCAGTACAGTCTGGCTCCCATGGGGAATGTAATATGTGAAAGCCATCAACATTCCCAGGATACAGATACACAGACAAAGATATGCAGATACAGGTATACACACACACACACACACACACACACACACACACACACACACACACACACATATATATATATATATATATATATATATATATATATATATATATATATATATATATGTATAAATACATACACATGTACATCTACATGTGACTACACATACACATGCAGTTATATGTACAGTAAGATACATAAGTGGAAGATGCACACAATATGGAACAGCCACTATGTGTATGTGCCACCCATACAAATGACAATCATTGCCTGTAACATACACCCACAGAGAGGTCATAGGTAAAACAGCACCCACAGGTTAATTGTGTATTATTACAGTTCTACATGCCATGCCATATAGCTGTTCAGACACTGACAACTATATCAATGGAGTAATGCTACTGTGGACCAGTTACAGTAATACAGTAGTCTGGAAAGGTTCACAGCTGTTGCTGTCCAGGCCAAACCATTCACATTGTACAATAGGAAAGACACACTGGGCCACAGGATACCTAACAATCAACAGTATGTAATGCAGGTGTGTAGTTTAGCAGCCTCTATCTTCACACTGTCCGAACTCAGTAGGTGGTAAAGACATCATATGACCACATGGGTTGTAACTGCTACATAACATGGCATAACTGACACCATCAAGAGCATAACGACAAACAGAACAGTTTGTATGGCAGGGGGCAGTAGTCCTGCATTACCCAGATCCATATCAATAATGTATATATAGGTGAAGTATATGGTACTGTACATCCAGATACCTTAACGCAGCTCAGCCCTGATACCCCCACATTTTGTAGCAGCCTAGGTCATTTATGGTGCCCCCCCGACTCAATAATACAGGGCCATATACCACTGTTACATACACTGGCCTCTGCAGTGCATAACGACACACATGTATTGTGTAGGTGACGCCCACACATATATGGCCCCAGCCCCACCATATGTGTGGGGAATACAACAGCAGTGGACTGATGGCAGCACTGGCAGTGTGTTATACTCCCAGCCAACTATGGACCAACCACCGACATCATGACATATGTGCAAAGCTTGGTATGTAGGTGATGGACAGAGGCTGGAATACAGGCACATATGTGGACAACTGTTGCCATACACTATGCAAGGTGCTGGTGTTACAGGATAGTCTGTAACATACCCTTAGTTAGGGAATTGAGGGTAGAAACGGTCATGGATGCAGCCATGTACCGATAACACACAACACACACACTGCCAGTGTAATATCTGACACAGGACCTGTGTGGTGGACAGACAAGACATGATAGGCATAGCTCTGGCCAGCATGAGGATAGGCCCACAGTTCTGTACTATGCAGATGGACTGCATTCCACGGTAAACTAGTATGTACACCCACACCTTGTAACACCAGTACTATACAAAGCATAACACAACTCTACTTGCAGTCTGTCTGTAGTTCCTGATCCTCCTACAAATATGTGGCTGCCCTGAGTGTGCTGATTCTCCTGTATGGGCTATTGCTACCTGCTGTCGGTAGCACTGCTGCCCACACAGGACGGATGTCCATCACACAGGAGATGTAATGGGCCATGCACGCATGATGTGGGGATCTATAGTAGGTGGTTGCCATGACAGTGTTAATTGGGTGTAGTACACATGTGTAGTCATGTACTGAGCTGATCGAAGGAAAGACACTGAGGAAACTCGGAGCTATAATATATAACATTAAGTATCCTGTTTTTTGTTTATTTTGTTCTTTATTTCTTTGTTATTTATAGCACTTTGTGCACTGTGTATTTTTCTAGCTAGTTTCACTGTGTGTGAGGTATTAACTGGAAATTGTCCACTTTTATTAAGCATCTGTTGGGTTGTTTGTTTCTGATAACTTGTTGCAGTTAAACTCATTTTTCTAGAGGCTCCTTTATCTGTTTAAAACTGTTTAAAAGCTGTTTAAAACTTTCATTTAAAGGCTCACTGCTGCTTTTCAGCTGTGAGAAACATTTCTGCAGTTTGTTCTAAGTAGTGGGGATATTTGTAGCATTTCCATATTCAGGCTTGTATTTGGGCCTAGTGTTTGTGGAGGTTGTGTGTCTGAGCACATATTCAGGGACATCTTGGTTTAGCCAAAGCCATCAGGCATTTTAGTGAGAGAGAATTGTTTGAGGTCATTGGCTGACTGAGGTCACCTGGACTACAGCTTAGACTAAGCACCTCATTGGTTCTTTTGAGATTTTTTCTTAAAAGCTGTCTCAGGTTTCAACTTTCTGTTACCTAAGAAGTTCAGTTGTGAGTGTTCTGCCATTTCACACTGAGCTGATTGAAGGAAAGACACTGAGGAAACTCAGAGCTATAATATATAACATTAAGTATCCTGTTTTTTGTTTATTTTGTTCTTTATTTCTTTGTTATTTATAGCACTTTGTGTACTGTGTATTTTTCTAGCTAGTTTCACTGTGTGTGAGGTATTAACTGGAAATCGTCCACTTTTATTAAGCATCTATTGGGTTGTTTGTTTCTGATAACTTGTTGCAGTTAAACTCTTTTTTCTAGAGGCTCCTTTAGCTGTTTAAAACTGTTTAAAAGCTGTTTAAAATGTTCATTTAAAGGCTCACTGCTGCTTTTCAGCTGTGAGAAACATTTCTGCAGTTTGTTTCCCATCCTCCCTTCCTGTTAGTATAGTGTTTTTATAGTTGGTGGCTTTGCAGTTGCCCGCCCCTAGTGTAAATTTGATCTGGGACCCTCCTCCCAGTCTAGTGTCATTACCACATTCTACCCAGTACAGGGAGAACATGTGAGAAGGCCAATCAGCTTAGTTTCTGCTACTCCTTTCTCTCTTTCCTTTCTCTCTTTCCACTTAAAAAAAAAATATCTGCTTTTACTGTATTTGTGTTTCTTTCTACTTTATTTTGCTTTTGCGTCATCTTAAAAGTACTCAATTGTATTTATTACTGCTTGGTGTAACTCATTCTAAGCCTTTTAGTTTAAGCACTTGGGCTTCAGACCAATTGTTTTACATTAAGAAGGTTTGTGGTCTGCACTGTAGTGGCAGAACAGGTAGCTTACATCCTTCTAAGTTGGGAACTGCTGATTGAGGGCTCAGTGTCTGTTATTCTAAAAGTGTATTAATTCTGGTTTAAGCACTTGGGCTTCAGGCCAGTTATTTTACATTAAGAGGGTTCGTGGTCTGCACTCTTGTGGGAGGAGAGGCTGGACTCTGCCCTTCTGAGCTGGGAATTTCTGGTTAAAGGCTTATAGTGCCTGCATATTTGAACTGCTTCTTACTGAAATTGGTACACCTTGTTTGCTGTAGCATAGACTAGATCAAGGCATGCTGAATCTAGCTTTGTTTGTATAACATGAGCACTAATCCAGGCATTCTTTAAAGTATTCAATTGTATTTATTACTGCCTGGTAGTAACTTGATTAAAGTGCAGCTATCATTCTAAGTCTTTTGGATTAAGCACTTGGGCTTCAGACCAGTTGTTTTACATTAGGAAGGTTTGTGGCCTGCACTGTGGTGGCAGGACAGGTAGCTTACATCCTTCTAAGTTGGGAAATGCTGATTGAGGGCTCAGTGTCTGTTATTCTAAAAGTGTATTAGTTCTGGTTTAAGCACTTGGGCTTCAGGCCAGTTATTTTACATTAAGAAGGTTCGTGGTCTGCACTCTTGTGGGAGGAGAGGCTGGACTCTGCCCTTTTGAGCTGGGAATTTCTGGTTAAAGGCTTATAGTGCCTGCATATTTGAACTGTTTCTTACTGAAATTGGTACACCTTGTTTGCTGTAGCATAGACTAGATCCAGGCCTGCTGAATCTAGCTTTGTTTGTATGCTTATTGCTTGTTTGCTTGTTATTTCCCTGAAACGCTAATTCCACCTAAAATGCGACTTTTCAGCACTTCTGTAGATCCCTAGTGATATCTGCATTGCTTACTGTACTTATTTCCTTGTTTTACTTGAAAGAAAGTTACTGTTTGTCATTTTTGCATTTAAGTTACCTGTAACACATTGCATTTAAGTTACCTGGCACTTGCTCACTAAGTCAGCACTAAAAAATTAAAAGCGCTACACCCTCACAAACTCCCCTTGAGTACCTTGTTCCCTATTGGCCCTTTTTTCAATTATAAAGGAATTCCCAATACTATTCTAGCATGTCCAAAGGTCAATTGTCAATCTCCTATCTGATCCAGCTGATGAATCTGGGAATCTTAAGGCAATGTTACAACTGCCTCATGTACACAGACAACCCTCTCCTCCTCCCAAAAAATTCCAACATATGTGAGAGATGCAACCATATAGCCAAACTGGAGGCTAAGCTCTCTCAACTCAGTACTGGTATAACCAGTCAGGAGGAGAAGGAAACCACACTCACTACAATTCCAGTCTCACATAGACCTACCACGACAGCAAACCAAACACATAAACACACAAAAACATACTCAGAGGCTCTAAATAAAAATCTGCCTAAGCAGCAGAGACCTCCAAAGCAGACACCCAAGCAACTGCTACCCCAAAACAAAACACGTGCAACACATAGCTCACAAAGCCAGTGTGCCGAACAGTCACAGCCCCTAAGGCTAAACAACACACCTGATACACTTGTAATAGGTGACTCTATCGTCAGGCACTGTCCCGCTCACCAGGCTGAACAAGGAGAAGGTCATGGTGAGCTGCCTGTCGGGCGCTAGGATCTGCCACATAACACAAGCACTCAGGTCACTCCAAGGCAAGTACAAATATGACTCAGTCATTGTCCATGCTGGTGTGAATGACCTGAGACGTACCTCCCTGGACTACATGAAAAGAGACATAGAGGAGCTCTCTGAGCATGTAGCCCAGGCCGGTATGACCCTGACCTTGAGTAGCATCTTACCTTCACCAAGAAAGATGCCACAATATGAAGACAAGATGATCAATTTCCACAATTGGCTTAAGTATTGGTGTCATTCAAAGAGGATCCAATGCCTGTCAGCCTGGGATGACATGCTCGACAAGCCACGATGCTTCGCTAGGAACGGCTTGCACCTGTCACCCCTGGGCTTTCGGATATTGGCAAAGGCTCTTGCTACCCCCATAGTGCCTTTTTTAGGCAAGGCTCAAAAGACAAACCCACCTCCATAGGTATCACAAGGGATAAGAAACTAAGAGTAATGCTACTCAACGCCAGAAGTCTAAACCTCAAGATGCACACTCGAAACTCTTCTTAGCATGGAGAACATCGATATCTGTGCAGTAACAGAAACCTGGTTCAAGGCTTCCGAGAGCACACCAGCACTACCAGGTTATACCTCATACCATGCTTTTCGGCCCCACAACTTGGACCGAACCACAAAAGGAGGGGGAGTATCAATATTCGTCAAAGATACCCACACCTCCCGGTTGGTGGCACAGCACGAAGCATCAGAGACTATCCATGTGCAACTAACAGTGGGTAAAACTGCCTTCCAGTTTATAGCCTGCTACAGACCACCCTCCCAAACCCAGGAACCCCACTCGGCCTTCCTGAGAACACTGGAAAATATGAAGGTTTCTCCAAACACCATTATATTGGGCGACTTCAACTATCCAAACATAGACTGGGAGCATTACTCTAGCTCCAACATCCTAGCCCAAAGGTTCCTAGAATTTATAAACTCAAATGCTATGGAACAACTTGTTACCACTCCCACAAGAGGGGAAAACATACTGGACCTGATCATCACCAACATGGGGACTCTATGCTCCAGACCAGAAGAGTATCCCTCACTGGTAAGATCAGACCATAAACTAATCTCACTGGATATTCACATCCCGACCCCACCCCCTGCCCAGAAAACCACAGTGAAAAACTTCTCTAAAGCAAATTTCACACTCCTCAAAACCGAGGTGGAATCCTTCAAATCCCCCGGGCCTGTGGAAAATACAGCCCAGACTGCAGAATCCTTTATAAATGCATTCTATGAACACCTTCAGGAATGCATGGATCATGCAATCCCAAATAAAACCAAGACCCAATCCTCCAAAGGCAGACGTCCTGTCTGGTGGACCCCAGCCATAAACAAACTATACAATAGAAGGAGGAAGCTACTACATGATAGAGCAAAATCCCAAAAGGGAAGGCATCTCTGATCAGTATTAGCAAAAAACTACGGGCACTCATAAAATCGTCTAAGGCCAGCTTCGAGAGAAAAATTGCACAGCACACTAA
Source organism: Protopterus annectens (assembly GCF_019279795.1). Classification (NCBI taxonomy): domain Eukaryota; kingdom Metazoa; phylum Chordata; order Ceratodontiformes; family Protopteridae; genus Protopterus; species Protopterus annectens. The sequence goes on from NC_056733.1 coordinate 727,327,593, forward strand.
GGATAATCACAAGGCTTTCTTTAGTTATGTTAGGAACCTGGGTGGGAATTCCCAGATATGCTCAGAATTAGTCCAAAATGACAAAAAATACACCGAACTCACAGACATTGCCAACATCCTAGCTGACAGGTTCAGCGCAAACTTCTCCCCCCACCCCACCAAAAGGGCAAATATGTATCCCAGCAGAGTGCTGCTCCCCTGACATCTCAGATGCTCAGGTAAGAGCCGCCATCTCCAAAGCAAAAAACACAGCATCAATGGGACCAGACAGTATCCCGGGCTGCATCCTGCATGAACTCCAAGAAGAGCTAAACCCAAACATAAAACTACTGTTCAGTCTCAGCCTTACTACAGGATATGTATCCAAAGAGTGGTGTACAGCAACAGTGGTCCCTCTCCACAAAGGTGGTGCCTCAACGGATCCTGGAAACTATCGCCCCATAAGCCTCACTAGCTTGGTCTGCAAAGCTATGGAAAGGATCATCATGGACCTCATAAATAAAGATATTGGGGACCTACAGACACTGGATCCTACCCAGTTCAGCTTTGTTAAGGGCAGATCCTGCCTCTTAAACCTGGTCGATTTCTTTGAAACAGTCACCAAGGCCATTGACGAGGGAAGGTGGTCCACACAGCCTACCTGGACCTCGCAAAAGCCTGATACAATACCCCACGGGCATTATAGATAAGCTCACCCACTTAAATATAAACCCCTATGTCACTAGATGGGTTGCAAACTGGCTCAAGGACAGAACCCACATGGTTAGAATTGCTGGAGCCATGTCAGACTCCAAACCAGTTACAAGTGGCATCCCACAAGGCTCAGTCCTGGGACCTCTCTTGTTCGGTATATATTTCTCGGAGGTACAGGCCAACATGGAAGGACTGTGGCTGACCAAGTTCGCAGATGACTGCAAACTGGGCGCCATAATCGACTCTCCAGCCAACACAAGCATCTTCCAAAAGGGCCTCATAGAAACAGACAACTGGTGCCAGAGCCATGGCCTCAAGCTAAATGGCAAAAAGTCTATAGTCATCCCCTTTGTCAAAAACAGAGTGCCCACAAATTACCACATAGGTGGTAATCCATTAAGTACAGAAGAAGTAATTAGGGACCTGGGGACCCAAGTTGATAGCAATCTCATTTGACAACCATGTGGCCAAAGTGGTTAGAAAAACATTTTATATAGCCCACCTAATCATGAAGGGATTCACATCTAGATCAGGGGAGGTCATCGTGCCTCATTACTCATCCCTCATCAGGCCCATAATTGAGTACAATGCCCCTTTTGGGATGTACCTTACCAGACACCTGCAGCAACTGGAAAGACCCCAAAAGTACCTCACCAAGAGGATCAAATGGCTCAAACAGGTGCCATATCCTGCCCGGTTAAAGAAACTCCACTCTACTCAGTGGCATACCGCCTGCTCAGAGGTGATCTGTGCCTGACGTATAAAGCCATGTCCAACCCGGAATTAATGGACATGCTGCACCTCAGAAAATCCAAATCCCATCGAGCTACATGCTCGAGAGACTTGAACCTCAGCACTGAAATAAATAGGACATGCTGGAGGACAGATTCATAACCCAGAGGCTCCCTTCACTCTGGAATAAAATCCCAGTCCAGGTTAGGCAGAGTCCCTCATTGACTCTCTTCAAGAGGAATCTTGATGAGTGGATGGGAGATCATAGGTTTACCCCGGGTATCACTTCTGTGTCACTGTTAGACAGAGGCACAGTATACTAACCTTGAAAAAGGGCATAGCAAAATTAATTTAAAATGGGTGGCGAAAGCCAAACACACTCTGGCTAGGCTTATAAATGCCCTAGGGCAGATAGCCTAGTATGAACCTATGAACCTATGAACCTATATCTGGCTATCTGGATAAGTATATGTGCATATATTCCCACCATATGTCCTGGACATGAAGTGTAGGCCAACCCCAGCCAGCATGTTTCCAATGTCGTAGTTGCAGGGGATGTCAGGTATGTATAGCAGGTATACTAGTAGACTATTGCTACTGTCATTGGGATTGTCTTCACAGACATGGTGTGTGTGGGAGGTCACATCTGCTTATAACATGTGTGCCATTCGCTACTGACAGACATCCTAAGGACAGCAATTGTACAGTACCGCTGCTAGCACTTAATGCCGCTGTGGACTGCAGCAGAGATATTGGCCAATATATGTGGAAGGTCTGACACAGTCTGTACAGTCCAGAGGTATACACATAAGCCCTTAGTGCTACACATGTGTACTATGCCTGACAATATGGCTGTAGACAGCCATGTAGATGGGTATAACAAATAACGACCGGTATATGATGTCCACCATAGGTCATGCATTCACACACCCCTGTCTGGCCTGACACAGTATGACCACTGGTACATGGGTACCATGGCCACTTACTACCCAATAGATATTGACATACATCTGCACTGCATCCCATTGCCCTGTCTGACATACATGACTGTTAAGGGAGGCCTGGCAGCGAGACAACTCACTAATATCTGCATATGGCATCCCACTGGGTAATTACACCCAGCTGCTAGGCATTTCACAATGCACTGTGCAGGCTGCAGGCAGACTGGCTCAACACTGGCCTACATCTCCTAAGGGGGAATGCACATGTACCTGCATATAAAGCAGGCTCAACAGGCATGTCACAGCACAGGGTAAGATACACCTGTGTGAAAGTGCATATCCACAACCAATGTGAACACAGCCACAGCCACATATGGTTAGCTAGCATGGTATTGCAGTATATGGACTATGTGTTCTACACCATCCTCATATGTGCCACTCACAGACTGACCCTACATATACTGGCCTGCTACACAGTTTGGTCTGGTGGCTGTCTGTGGTATGGGGCACGTGTGTTTATGGCCCTAAAAACATGTACGCCACTACAGTACCATACAGTGGGGCAGCATGTAACATCTGATAGTAGGGGAACTAGAACAATGTCATCTACCACAGTCTGTACGCAGGCTAAGGTACATATCAACAATACACATACTGTCGACATTCACCATAGGTACACAGACCTCAGTACTGTATGAACAGCCACAGAATGTGCAGGTAATGTCATGTAATGTAACCCCTACTGTACATAACATGTGCAGCAGTTGGATATATCAGTGGCTTGTTCTCAGATATGATGCCACAAATTATGGTGTACAGCACATATGCACCACTTCATGCACGACATATGTCCAAAGGTTGTCAGAGGTGTGGCTGGAAGCACATACACAGGGCCAATATTGACATGTTGCTGTGATAACCGCATACATTTACTGTTGTTACAGGTTTGTTGCAACATATGTCCTATGGGGGATATGATGTCTGTGACTATCACGGCTTTCTCCATCTACTGACTGCAATCATAGATTCATAGATTTTTAGATTCATAGATTAGTACTAGGCTAACTGCCCTTGTAGACTATTTTAAGCCTAGCCAATTATCCCATGTGAGAATCAAACCCTGCACCTTGTGCCTGTAAGGTAAACACCTTAACCATTATGCCAATCTCCCACCCACTTATCCTCACACTACCTTCTGCAGTCCATAGCTAGATGCTCCGTGGTTGACACATCAAACCTTGGACACAACACTGCCCAGGCTGCAGATGATAATGCAGATGGGGATTCCCCATAAACATGAAACTGACATGGCAGGTATTGAGAAATGTGCAACAGCCATATCCACAAAAACACTGTTAAAGCAACATTACTCTAAATGCAGAATAGCAGCACTTACAGTCTGTAGTCAGGTCAGGCACATCCCCCTCCTGTTTGTTGCTCTGTTTCCACAGTGTATGTTGTTAGAGGTACACCTCAGTCCATCTGAGATGCTGTTTGCCACACGACAGATCTAGTTCCTGCTCACAGTGGATGAAAAGGGCCAACACCACCATGATGTTCCTAGGTATTGGAGTGTGTTTCCATACAATTGGCTATGGGAATGTTACCACAGGGCTGCGATTCATGCAGAGGCCATCAGCTGATCATGAGCAGCTGCTACCTAAACAAAGCAGGTTAGGTCTCCACGTCCACCAGAGAGGGGGTGGGGGACGCAGACAGAGGCAAATACATGTCAGGGAGGGGTGGGAGGGTAAAACTGAAGCATGTTTGTGTCACACACCTACCAGCACAAAGTATCAAACCCCTGACAACTATGTTATGCTAGCACAGTTCAATGCAATTATTGGATGTGCCACATGGGTTACCTGCTGTGGAGCACTCAGAACATATATGTGATGATGAGTGACATGTGCAACAGGGATATAGTAGCTGTATGGTAGGTGACATACACATGCCTGTTGGCATGAACAGCTGCCAGCGTCAACACAGCCGCACTCTCACAAGGACACACACACATTGACACACATGACAGGGCCAGGTGTACACCTCATCGGTTGTGGGATTGCCACATCACATCACTGTACAAGAATCCCATGCACCACACAGGTCATATGGGGCTGAATGGGCGAAGGGTATGGGGAGGTGACTGACATCAGACAGCATGCTGCAGTATGCCCATGGGGGTTGTAGGGAGTGTGAATGTGAACATCTGCAGCATGCAACACACACACAAACACACAGGGTGCCAGTACTGACATGCATGGGTGCATGTCTGCACAGGTGTGTGGTGTTTGACTGTGCCAGATGGCTGTCCAAGGCTAGGTGATGGGTGTACCTTGGCATCAGGCCACATGACGATGGTCTGCATTGTGGCTCAGGGATGTAGTGTCTGCATTTGCCCACACATGTGGGTATTGTATTCCCCATCCGGTCACCTGGGTGACTATTGTGTGTGGCCAATGCTGTGCATCGCTTTCCATGTCTGTGTTCCTTATTCCATGACATGGACGGTGTCTGGGATGTACACACCTCCCACATGCATGTACAGCGACATGTGGAACTGCACCTGGGGTGTCAGGCCCATGTTGTGAACACAGATTATCATCAGATGTGCCAGTCCTGCCCACCTGTTGTGGGAACTGGTAATGGCCAGCAGCTTTACCCTGCACCTATATTGAGAGCATACTATCAGCATTCCCTGGTGTCAGTGGCATCTGTCCATACAGGGCATGTTGCCAGGCATAGTATGTCCATTGTGGATCACATGTGATGGCACCACAGGTGGTGCAGATGTCCATTGGGGTACATGGGGAAGGTGCACTGTCTGCACATACATGAATATTGGACAGATGGACAGGGTGACATGCCCTCTGTGGCCCATTGCTGTCACTCCATAGTTACTATCAGTGGCCAATATGTAGTGTACTACCCACATATTGGCTGTTACCTAGGAATGCATGTGTGCATGACACATGGGTTGAGAGTGTGCTCTGGGTAATACTGGGGTTGCTAACTGTGATTGCCTGGCCTGGATGTCACATGTCTGGGTATGGCTTTGCACCTCAGCCTCTCAGCCATATCACATATGTTATCCCTGTACGGTGAACATTGTGATATATAGTATGTCCACCATATAAGAAATATGCAAAACATGCTCTACATTGGCCACACAGTCACAGCCACCTCTACACAGGATATGGGTTTTAAACACACACAAACACATGCACACCTGTCATGTGTGGGAGTAGAACCCCTACCTAACTAGTTTATTACACTACAGCACTGCACAGTTATAATATGCGTCACAGATATTACTGGAGTATTCTTTCCCCAAAGATGTATTTCACAATGACTGACATCAGCAGGATTGCCAAAGTAGGGCATTTGAGACTGACTGCGAGAGACTAGCCTAAAATGCATTGCTTCCTACACAGACAGTGACACACACAATACATCCAGAACTGCCATGTGTGGGGATGTAACCCTACCATGGTTCTAATTCACACTACAGCAGTACACAGTCATAGGACGTGCTATGGAGATTACTGGTCTGCAACCTTCCCATAGGAGTATTTCTAGGTGGGTGACATCAGCAGCCTTGCCAAAGGTGGGTATGTGAAATGTAAGGGGTGTGAGTACCCTAAAAGCATTGCTCTCTACACAGTCAGACATGCACGCATACACATGTGCACACAGTTGACAGGTCTGGGATTAGAACTTCCACCTAACTCCTTTATCACACTATGGCCATACTGTTACAGGACATGCTATGGAGATTACTGGGTTGCAATCATCCCAGAGGTGTATTTCGAGGTGCTTGACATCAGCAGCCTTGACAAAGGTGGGTATTTGAACTGTAAGGGGTGTGAGTAGCCTAAAAAGCATTGCTCTCTACACAGTCAGACATGCACACAAACACACACACATGCTCACATTTGCCAGTTTTGAGGTTGGAACTCCTAACTAACTAGTTTATCACACTACAGCAGTACGGCAGTTACGGGATAAGCTACAGAGATTATTGGGCTATAGCCTTCCCAGAGGTGTATTTCTTGGTGGGTGACATCAGCAGCCTTGTCAAAGTTGGGTATGTGAAATGTAAGGGGTGTGAGTACCCTAGAAGCATTGCTCTCTACACAGTCAGACATGCACACACACACACACACACACACACACACACACACACACACACACACACACACACACACACACACACACACACACTTGGCAGGTCTGAGGTTAGAACTCCCACCTAACTACTTTATCACACTATGACCATACTTTGTTACAGGACGGGCTATGGAGATTACTGGGCTACAATTGTGCCAGTGGTGTATTTCTAGGTGTGCGACATCAGCAGCCTTGCCAATGGTGGGTATTTGAACTGTAAGGGGTGTGAGTAACCTAAAAAGTATTGCTCTCTAGACAGTCAGACATTCACACAAACACACAGTTGCCAGGTTTGGGGTTGGAACTCCTACCCTAACTAGTTTATCACACTACAGCAGTGCACAGTTACGGGATGTGCTACAGACATTATTGGGCTGCAGCCTTCCCAGTGGTGTATTTCTAGGTGGGTGACATCAGCAGCCTTGCCAGAGTTGGGTATGTGAAATGTAAGGGGTGTGAGTACCCTAAAAGCATTGCTCTCTACACAGTCAGACATGCATGCATACACACAGTTGGCAGGTCTGGAGTTAGAATTTCCACCTAACTCATTTAGCACACTATGGCCATACACTGTTACAGGACATGCTACAGAGATTAATGGGCTACAATCATCCCAGAGGTGTATTTCTAGATGCGTGACATCAGCAGCCTTGCCAAAGGTGGGTATTTGAACTGTAAGGGGTGTGAATAACCTAAAAAGAATTGCTCTCTACACAGTCAAACATGCACACAAACACACGCACACACTCACACACACATTTGCCAAGTTTGGGGTTGGAACTCCTACCTAATTAGATTATCACACTACAGCGGTACCCAGTTACGGGATGCACTACAGAGATTACTGGGCTACAGCTTTCGCAGAGGTGTATTTCTAGGTGGGTGACATCAGCAGCCTTGCCAAAGTTGGGTATGTAAAATGTAAGGGGTGTGAGTACCCTAAAAGCATTGCTCTCTACACAGTCAGACATGCACGCATACCTGGAAGGCAGCACAGATTGTTTCTCATGAGTCTGTGAGCTAACTGAAGCCTTTAGAAGCTTGAGCTTGTCGCAAAAGTTGCCAAAACTCCACCAAAAAGTTCCAGCCCACATCTGATGAAGTTAAGAAATGAAAATGTATGGTTTGAGCATTAATGTGTTTTGGTGGATTTAATAAAAGTGATTTTTAAGTATTTTCATTTGCATGCTGTGTGACTACGCTGAGAATTAAGTAACTGAACAGTTTCTGCCGACTGAGAGCTTTATTGTACATCTCTGGGCTTCGTTTTTCTTTTGAGTTTACTGGTTTTGATGGAGCCCTTGCGCTTTCTTTGGTATTTCTAGGTGGGTGACATCAGCAGCCTTGCCAAAGTTGGGTATGTGAATTGTAAGAGGTGTGAGTGGCCTAAAAGGCATAGCTCTCTACACAGTTAGTGACAGACAGACACGCACACACAGTTACCATGTCTGGGGTTTGACCTCCTACCTAACTACATTATCACACTACAGCAGTATGCAGTTAGAGCATGCGCTATGGAGATTACTGGGCTACAGCCTTCCCAGGAGAGTATTTCTAGGTGGGTGACATCAGCAGCCTTGCCAAAGGTGGGTATGTGAATTGTAAGGGTTGTGAGTAGCCTAAAAAGCATTGTTCTCTACACAGTCTGTGAGAGAGACACACACACACACGAACAGTGACACACACTCACACACACAGTTGCAATGTCTGGGGTTAGAACTCCTACCCAACTAGTTTATCACACTATAGCAGTACACAGTTATGGGATGCGCCACATTGATTAGTAGGCTACAACTCTCCCAAAGGTGTATTCCACATTGGATGACCTCAGCAGCCTTGTCAGGGTAGCACTATGGGGTGGGCAGTGTGTGCATGGCCCATACCCCTTTCATGTAGGGGTTACACACCACATGTGGCCACACACAGGGTCATATGTCACAGGTACGTGTATACAGCTACTAGATGACTACGTCCTTGTACAGCCATGTTGCACAGCTGGCACGTGGACAACATAGTCTGTGGTGCTGACAGGTACTGGTCACTAGTAACTGCAGTGAGTGACATCTGCACCTGATGTGTCTTGGGCCCTTTGGCTGTGTGCTGTGTGGGACAGTCGTGGATGGCTCCTTGTCACAGTCACCCTCTTTCACACATCTATATCCATCTACCTTTGGCTTATTATGGTGTGTTGTCCTTACATATATGTCTGTATTCCTATCTACTGTGTGTGCAAGGCATGAGTGGTGCATACTGACATGTCTGCATTAACAATTGCAACCACCGGATGTGTCTGGTCCAGTGGTGTTTGCATACATGGCCTTCATGTGTTTAAGTGTGTGAGCATGCCAAGTATGACCTTTCAGTATGTTGATGACTGACATTGCCTTAATTTCTCTGTGTGTGTGAGCATGCCCAGTCAGGCCACCTGTTTTGCAAGTGTGGATCATTTCTGGTGGTTTGTACTGCACTGCTGATCTTTGTGTTGTACACCAACAGGTAGCATGCTGTGTCTGCAGGGTATCTATCGATCATTTGGCATTGACTGTTGCAACATGTTTGCATAGCGGGGGGAACACCTGACTATTTCTATGTTTATACACAGGATTGGGGGTCGCACCTGACTGTTACTATATTTCTATGTAGGGTGGGGGGGCACACCTGACACTTGTACACATTTGTTAGGACTGTTCTGGTATGCCCTGTAGTCCATTTCCATCAGTAGTCTTACCTATCGTGCTGGCTAAGCCATACCGGTGTACTACCATTCTTATCTTTTGATTACATACACATTAGTTTCTGACTTCCTAGCCATCACAACTGACTTCCCACTACCTGGCCTGCTGTAGTCTGTCCACATAGGCCTGGGGGGGGTGGTTACCCATAGCCCTCATTCAGATACCATAGTACAGCATTTGTTTGTGTTTGTCTACACCTGTCCTGCTGGCTGTGACTGTTGTTGGGTATGTGACCCCCCCCCTCCTGACTGGCATGTATGAGTCCCTTATCATAATGGGTGTCCCATTATTGAGGGTGGTGCTGCAGGGCTGCTTATGTCAGATGCACATAGTACACTGACTATGCATGGCTAGGCACAGGTAGTGTAATGTTTGGCATCCCTTTTACTGTATGTGAGAGTCAGAGAGAGGTGCTATTCCCTGGGTCCCTCCTGTGTCAGAGTATGTGCTACGCGTTGCCTCTTTGCCAGGGCCAGGGCATACTGGACATGCCTCCTTCTGCCTACTGGGGCAGGCTCAGGTTGTTCCTCCTCTGAGTCACACTGTGCCTGTGCAGGCCTTGGCATTGGTCGGGGGCTGTGTGGCCCTGCCCCTTGCTGCTCCTGCTGCAGCTGTTTCCACAGGATTGTATTGTGTAGCATGGCACATACAAGGACGATTTGGGTATATGTAGTTGGTGAGTACTGCAAGGCTCCACCAGATGTGTCTAGGCTCCAGAACCGTAACTTGAGCATCCCAAACACACGCTCTATTATGATTCTTGTTTGTGCGTGTGCCTCATTATGGAGTTCTTGTTTGGGTGCGTGTGCTTTTCTGATGGGTGTCAGCCATGGCTCCAGTGTGTATCCACCATCCCCCACTAGGTGACCGTGTGGGATGTCCCCATTGGCAAATTTCTGGTACAGCTGCATCAGATGCCAGATGTGGGAATCGTGATAACTTCCAGGGCAGCCAGCACACACATTCAGTATTATACCCTGGGCATCGCACATGACCTGGCAGTTGATGGAGGGGAAGCCCTTGTGGTTGATCTAGACCCTACCCTGCTCACCAGGTGGTGCTTTGATGTGCATGTGCGTGCAGTCTATTGCACCCACCATCTCAGGGTATTCTGCTATCTGGTGGAAGAGACGCATATTGCTGGCCAATGCCTCATGGGTGAGGGGGAAATATACGTGCTCACCGACATGTGCTGCCATGACATCCAGGAACTGGTGAAGTACCCTGGATGCTGATGCCTGTGAAATCCCCATCATATCCCCAGTTGGCCTTTGGAAAGTACCTGTAGCTAGTATTCTTAAGCCTACACATACCTTCATTTCCACTGGAATGGGTTCCCCTCTGTTAGTTCTGTGTGTCACGCATGGCCAGCACAGCTCAACAATTTGCTGTAAGAGGTCCCTGTCCACCCTATAGTGCTCCACTATCTCCAACTCATGTAGCCCTTGGTAGGTTACCCTGGGTCTGTACACTCTTCTCCTTCTCCTCACTGTGGATTGGTCGGCAGCATTCACATCCTCACCACCCTCAGCCTCTTCCACAAGTTGTATGATAGCTATTGCAGCCCCTAATATTTTGCTGTTCTGAGTGTTAAAAGTTCCCCACTTGTTTACACCGGTGGTGTAGGGTGTGGGAAATACCAGAGGGGTAGGTCTTTGCATAGTTTTGGGCTGGGGTGGTCTGCTGCCTGTGGAATTGGCTGGTTCTGATACGTTTCACCTGGCAGCGAACCTAGTACCCCTTGATTACCTTCCTACTGCTGCTTTCCCTTTCCATTGCCCTTCTGTTTCAGCCCGGGTGCATGCTGTGCAATTGGTGTACTCCAATGTGCACACTGCTGCTATTTCCTGGTTTCACTTCCTTTATCTTCCTGTAGATCCCGGTGCACTGCGCACACATCCGCTTACACTTTGTCATATGTGCTAGGCAGGTTTAGACACACCCCCTGGCTTCGCTGTGCTAAGCTGGGTGCAACCCCGAGCCACAGGCCTCCAATCTGCTGACAGTATGCCTGACACACCCACCCATTATGTCACCTACCTCCTAGTCTTGCACTCACCTATTCATACTCTTACATTGTTGGGACCTGCCTCACATGCTGGTGGAAATTGGGATTCACTATCCTTCCCCTCATTTGCATAGGATTGCCTACTAATGCAGAGTTACATGTGTCACACTGCACCTCCCCCCCTTAGCAACCACTATTCACTGGCTGGGTTGTCTTTTGCCTGCCATTGACTTGCATGGCGGAATACTGATTTTAGTTAGACTGCTTTTTTTAGGTTTATTTTCTTATTTCCCCACTGATCTCGTTTGCGCGCCACTGCCCTATGCTTCACCAGCCGTGATCGGCGGACATATAATAAAAGTTGCATTTTGTATGTTTTGCATTGTTTTCAATGCCAATGGCCTTATACTTGGCCAATGGCATGCTTCCTCAATGATATGCAGCCTTTATTTGGAGCTGTTATGTCCCCGTTTTGGATTTTGCAGTACCGTACTCGGTTATTAACCGAGTACATTTCTGCATATTACGCTAGTCCTGCACGCCCTGATTCCTGCTTCCTGGATGGCAGATTTACCTCATTTGCATGGTTTTCACCTGCAAATGGGGTAATTTGCATACATGGGCTGGGAACATGCAGCACTAGTTCTAGAGCACTCACGCATGTCAAACGAGCACGTACGTGGATTGCTCGGCCGCCATATTGGCAATATTACATCTTACACAAATCATGCACACTGTGCAAGCTATTGAGAATCTGGGGGTCTGTGTTTTATTCTGTAAAATAGTGGTACACTTTTCAGGCAGAGGTTAAGTAAACTTAAAAACATACAAACAAGATGAACTTAAAAAGCTTTAATTCGTAAGCGCTTTTGCAGTGACAATAAACTGCTTCTTCAGATGATTTTATTACAAAAATAAAAACTATCTCCATAATATAAAAGCATTCAAATTATAGTAGCACCAATCTTTAATCCAACTCAATAAATGACGTTACACTCAGTTAATGAATATTAAGTTATAACATGTTCAAATCTAAACATTCAGAAAACATTCAAAAACATTCAATACCTATATCAGCATTGCAAATTAGCTCTGCAAACAGTTTTTCTAAACTTACTGTTAATCTTTTCTACTTGTTTCATACATCTGTAGTCCATTAAAACTAAACATCTAGTTCATGCTCAAACACTGAGCGTTTGTAAAATTGCTTAAAGGTGTAGTGCGCTTTGTAACATCACAAGCACATACTCCTTATTATCATGTATCCTAGACTAAACCAAAAAGGAAACTTTGAAACACACATTTAGTAAACTGTGATCTTTCAAAAGGGCAAAACATTAAAACCTGATTGATTATGTTCAACGATCAAATGAGGCATCATTGCTAAAACACTGACCAAAACTATAAAACATAAAAACTACCTACATTAAGTCATTAAAACTATAAATACATACTACAATACATAAACCATTACTGTTGTTACCCTTATCTTAAATGTACACAATTCGTATTGCAAAAACACTTCTTAACAAGAAGAAGCAGAAATTTGCCATTGTTTCCTGTTTTATTTGTTGGGGTTTTTTTAGTGTTTTTTTTTTATTACTATTACATTGGAGTTTAGCTTGTTGCTGTCCTTTTGTTTTTTCTGGCTTTCCAATGGCTATGGGAAATGGGAAATGACAAATTGTTGGACTTATCTACTTATACAGTCCCTGAGACCCAGCATGATATGCTGAAAGTTTTAATCTCCACTCAATGGCATGAATTGTATGTTACAGTCCTTGGTTGCTTCTAAACAAAAGTAGAGCAATTAGTGCAAACTAGGTGTTCAGCCAGTTCTGATTACAAAGTCAGAACTGTTATAAATGTGAAATGTTCGTCCAACGGTTGTGAAAAGAAAACAGCCATTGCAGTGGTAAATTATAATTATGACCCTTTTTCTGTTGAATAGAATTTGAAACCAGTGTGTTTAACTGAGTTTAGAACTAAGTTCAGTGAGCTTGTGAAATGGCTAAAAAAATTCCAAGCTCTGGCTGTTGAAAATAAATACTTTCAACATTGTATAGAACTCGGATTTTGGATGGTAATGAACAACAGGATAATTCAAAAAACTTAAGCAGCAGCAAGACATGAGGCAGAACTTAATCAGCCAGTCAGAGGAAAAAGAAGTAATGGACATACAGGACATTCTGGCATTATTTTAACCTGTAAGGTAGGAGACTAAAATTGTTAATTTATCTAATTTTCAGTTACAGAATGAACACTTTAATGTTCTTACGTTGGGTTTAAATTTTATCCCAAGTCAAAGAGCGAGTCTTACAAGGACTGTGTTACAGTTAACTTTCTTTTTATAATCCCCTCCCCTCCTATCTTTAGGAATATGTTCTAAACACCAAATAAAAACTTCTCATATTTAGTACAACCGATAGTGTGCTTATAAAGTGCGTTGTTACAATTTTGAGTTTTAAGGGAATAATAATGTTCTTTAATATGTTTACCGAGGGTTCTAGTTGTCATACCCACATAAAATGCTTCACATCCTGAACACTTACTGACATATACAATTCCTGTAGTAAGTCAATTGTACCTGCCAGGGCTTTGATGGTGTATTGATCATAGGAAGTTACTAGGCTACTGGCCCTGAGGCCCTTACTAGCCTAGCCAATAATTTACTCCATGTTCCAATAAGTCAGCACCCTATGCCACTGTCCATCAGGGACACAGGTGGGATCCAAGGGGTGTATTTTCTGTTCCCCATCCAGTTATCAAGGTTGCACTTAAAAGGGTTAATAAAGCACTCTGCTTGACGTGGAGAGGAAATCTATTCCACAAAAGGGGGAGTCTCTGGGACACAAAATCTGTCCCACCAACAAGTCCTATTGATGACACAGACCAGGCAGAGGTTGCGTGTGCAGGTTACTCGAGTGGAGCTTGACTTGCAGACATGCAGCAGTCCCATCAGGGTGGGGTTTGAGATTGTTTTATATTCCAAACAGAGATCACCTCTGGGGAGTCTGTAGAAGACTGAGTACAGGGACAGGGCCTTTAGCCTATCTGTGTATGGTAGATGTTTGAGGCCCTGGATTCTCCTGGTCAGGAACCTCTGTGGTCTTTCCAGTTGCTGCATGTGCTTTGTGAGGTACATGCCAAAAGGGGCAGTGTACTTAATAATGGGTATTATAAGCGAAGAATGCAGGAAGGTTATGACCATTTTGTCCCTGGATGAGATACCCTTACTAATGAGGTGGGCCATGTAGAAAGCTTTCCGTACAACAGAGGCAATATTGTGGTCAAAAGTCAGTTTGATGTCAACCTGAGGGCCCAAGTCTCTCACGACTGATTGCGTGCTTAGGACCTTATTATCAATGTGATAATTTGTGGGGACATCACTCTTCCCAAAGGGGATGATGATGCATTTTGTGGCGTTCAGTTTGAGGCCATATTTCTGGCAGCAGTCATTTGCTTGGGTGACACTCTCTTGGAGAATGTCCACATCACTAGGAGAATTGATGACAGCACCCAGCTTGCAGTCATCTGCAAACCTGGTCAGCCATATCCCACTGGTTTTGGCCTGCACCTCAGAAAAGTATATCCCAAACAGCAGAGGCCCAAGACCGATCCCTGTGGTACACCACTTGTTACAGGTCTTCTGCTTGAGGTGGCTTCCCCTATTTTGATAAGGTGGGTTCTGTCAGTGAGCCAGTTTGCTACCCATCTGGTAACATATGGATTGATGCCTATTCAAGAGAATTTATCTATTATACCCGAGTGGGGAATAGTATCGAAGGCTTTGGCCAGGTCAAGACAGGTGGTGTGCACCATCTTCCCTTTGTCCATGGACTTGGTGACTGTCTCAAAGAAGTCGACCAAATTTAACAGGCATGACCTCCTCTTGAGAAAACCAAACTGTGTGGGATCGAGTGTTTGGAGGTTGTTAATGAGGTCCATGATAATCCGGTCCATGGCCTTGCAGATCAGGCTAGTTAGGCTGATGGTTCTATAATTTCCTGGATCGTTAGATGCTCCACCTTTGTGCACAGGGATGACAGTGGCTGTCCTCCACTCAGCTGGTATGAAGCCGGTACTCAGGCTTTGGTTGAATAGGATGCCTAATGGTGCTGCAAGTTACTGCATGAGTTCATGTAGAATGCAGCCTGGGATGTTATCGGTTCCCATGGAGGCTGTAGTTTTTGCCTTTTAGAGGGCAGTGATGACTTGCTCCCTAGAGAAAAATGGAGGGGGGCATGTACTGGGGATGTCCTGTTTTACTGATGGGGGTCAGAAGGGGTGAAGTGTTCACTGAACTTGTCTGCCAGCCAGCTGGCTAGATCTACAGCATTTGTGTATGTGGTGTCCTTGACCACCAGTTCTGAGCAGATCTGGTGCTTCCCTTGAGGTTGCGGACATATGTGAAGAAGGCCTTATGATTGTCTTTAGTAGATGTGGCTAGTTTGGACTCGAAGTTTGCTTTGGATTATCTCACTACTGCTCTTATTTGCTTGTTCAGGCTAAGGAGAGATTGCTTCCAATTAGGCACCTGCTCCTTCTTGTTCTTGGACATCAATTTTTTCCTTTTATTATAGAATTTATTTATTGCAGATGTCCACCAGACAGGTTTACTCTTCCTTGAGGAAGATGATTTCATCCTGTCGGGTATTTCCAATTCCATGCAGCTATATAAATGCTCATATAGTACTTTGGTGTAGGTTTGAACATATGTGCCAGTTTCTGTGGAGGAGGAGGGGGCTGTGAAGCTGTTTATAGGTTCCTTCAGGAGGTTATAATCAGCTTTGGAGAAGGTTTTCACTTGACACTAGCTAGGGGGATCGGGGAGATGGTGACTTCAAAAGTGACCACTTTGTGGTTAGATCTTACCAGGGAGGATGACACTGTAGGGATGCTGCAGTAGCTGCTCATGTTGGTTGAAAAAGGCAGACCCAGCAAACAAACTAGAAAAAAACACAATCCACAGCACCATGGAGAATGAGAAGTCCAACCAAAAGGATTTTTTGTAAAACCAGCTTTAATCCTTAAACGTATAAGCACTTTCATTTTTGTACACCAAAAACTTTTTCAGATAGATTTAAAAATCCAAACATAACTGTTTAAATCTCCCTCCATGAAGTTAGAAACACACCCACAATCCATTACATCAGCCAGAAAGCTAAAGTCAAAAATTTAAAGGCATATACATACCATAACAAAGGGAATATATGCAAGTACAAATAATATTTGTTGCACTTTCCTTAAAAAATAATAAAAAAATATTATGAATAGTTAAATGATGAGTAACAAATATAAAAATATTGGAGTAATTCTGTTAATAATGTTCCAAAGATTTAAGTTTTAAAACTGGAGCTATACTAATCATGTCATTCAAACCCGGGTGCCTGTAATGTGTTCCCCTTTTGTTGTCTTTTAGGAACCATGTACCACAGGAGACAGCCTCCCTTCCCACATATGGAGAATGACATCATACTGGATGGACTAAAACACCACCATCAGATCTTGTTGTCCAGGGGGAGGCAAAATCATGAACAGTGGGCAGCATTGTGGCATACCTTATGCAGGATGATAATCAGATTGGCCAACAGGACAGGACTTATGAGCAGGTCTGACACTGGGCCACAGACATACTGAATGCTGCACGATAAAGGGCAGCTGCTGTTACCAGGGATTGTGCCAGCACTGGTGGAGGGCCTACGATGGAACAACCTCTGTCAGCCACAGAGAAATTCCTGGCAAACCTCAGACCACCTGACAGCTCAAAGGCATCCATACATCGTGGAGGTGGGTGCCACGGTGTCCACAGCAGTGGAGCATTCAGGTAAGCTCACTGTGTTCACCACTGTAATACTGTATCAGTCATTTTGTCAGGCTTTACATAGCAGTACATGTGTGCCAGGTTTATCTGCATTAGGGTGGGGGTTGGGGTGTAAGCTCAGTTGTGCACACATACTCAGAATGTTAGCAATATAGCCATTATCACAGTAGCTGCTGTACATGTGGTTATATTTACATACCACCTTGTAGTGCTGCAACATTTGGTGGTTCTGACAATACCACTCCCTCACCTTTTTCATAGGTCCATCAGGTGTGGCCCAAGTCTGTGGTCCTGTACCTGGTAAGTGTGATACTGTTGTTTTATGGCTCATATATACTCTAAGACAGTTAAGGGATGCCATATTTCCCTATGTACAAATGTTGTGTTTAGCCACAGCTGATAATTTTTATGTTCCATTCTGGAACAGTAAACTACAGTTTATGGACTGGGTAATCACAGGTGTGTATTTTAATGAACATTAACACATTTGCACTTATAGTTATGAGTGACTACACAGTCTGGTTTACAATAGGCAATTACTCCAAGATGCCTTGTCAAACACAAAATGGAGATGGTACATACCTGAGGCAGTGAGACTAGCACAGGCATATCATTCTCAAGATAGGTGTACTGGGTTTTCTGTGTAGTTCTATCACATATAGTGCCTATATTATACCTTATAGGTGTATTGTACTGGCAGCTTTAACTGGATGTAGCTGACGTGCATGTTACAAAGGGCTTGATTTGTTTGTGTATGTTGTGAGGTTGTCTGTTGAGCATGGAAGTGGGGTTGAGAAGATGTGGGAGTGGTAATGCAGTTGTGGATCCTCATCTGCATGAGTCTGTGTGGATTACCATACATAATAATACAGGTAGTAATGTACTGCTTTTGTCTTGCTTCTCACAGGTGAATGGGGGGTTTGTAGTCTGTCCTCCTTACAACCTGATGTCAGTGTCTCATCAGATGCTGATGATGGTGGCCATAGTGAGGCACCGGTGGGGTTGTTCTGGCCTGAATCTGTCCCACAGGTTGACAACCCTCTTCTGCCACCATTGTCACTGCACTCAGTCCATATGCTTACACATACCCAGTCCCCAGGGCCACAGATATTGGGCAGTCAGAGAGTAGTGACATTGAACAGGACAGTGTGACAACTATGGCATCAGTGAGTATCGACACTGTCTATGGCCAGAGAGCTGGTGGGGTCACACATAAGCAGATTGATATGGTGATCATAAGATGACTGCTGTCTGTCCACCACCTATTGCAGGTGTCACATCATGGGTCACTTGGCACATTTTTTTGGGTCATCATGCAAGCACAGGCATGTTCTGAAAGCAACACCAGATGGATGAATAGGGTTATGGATGCAGCACAGTCTGACATCTGTGACTGCCTCCACTGCATTGGGGATACCCTGGATTGGTTCATTGATGCAGTGGACAGATGGTGGGTGGGGACAGCGTCTGTCTTGGACCACACATTGTCTGTGCTGGAACATCTGGTAAGAGTTGGGTGTCAGACATGTGGACGTAGGTCAGCAACACCATCTGCTGAGAGTCCATGTGGCCATGCACAGTCACATTCCCATAGTGGCATTACCTCCAGCAAACAGATGGGAGTGTGCTGTCTACACCATGATGTGACAGGCCATGGGCATGTGGTCCTGGGAGGTCCCATGGGGGACACAGCTCTAACAGACAGCAGTCACCATCAAGTACTAGCACCACATCTGACCTGGGGCATGGTGGTGCCAGTGCTACTCCTGGCAGAGCCAGTTCCAGTGTTTGTGTCCAGAGACAGTGAATTCTCCACTCTACCATGTATGGTCCACAGCTGTCCAGCATACACACATGTAGGGCTAGTACTGGGCTTGACTATGTACATGCACTCACCCAAACCACACTGTCACATGCAAGTCACCTACAGACACACACGGCACCTCTCCATGGCCCATCTGACCTGCACCTCTTCCTGACTCACACACATGCTGTCAACTGTTTGGCACAACCTAGTGCTTCAGCACTTCCACAGAACACCCTGTGCACGTGATGATACCTGTGGCACATCTCTGTCATTTGTGCCATCAATGCAGGGGAATGCAACTATGTGTCTGATGCACAGGGTGACTATATTACCTGACATGTACTTGTGTAGTGCTGCATTGTTTTGCCATACCACTTGTTGTGGCACACAACAGGTACTGTATCAGGCAGGTGCCATGAGTTGTACTGGCAGGAGTGTTACAGAATGACAGGTGTGTCATGGACCTGTGTATGTTTCTGTTGCAGGAGTCTGAGGGGATAAACTACGGGCACATGGTGGCAATACAGCGGCACAGAAAGGCATGGTAGCACAGTAGAAATATGACATCTGCAAAGTACAGCAGTATACATGCATGGCTCTTTGGGTGCATATGAGTAGAACAGTCTATCAGGGACAATGGGGACAGTCAGTGTAATCATGCATTCAAACTTTGTGATAAGGTCTGCTACCTTTGATACATGTCAGCTGGGTTTTCTGAGCTTATAAATCAACAAGGTGTGGTGATGGAGTTGATACATCTACAAATATCCTGTGTCCGGGACAGACAGGTGGCGGACATCAGTTCTGATAATGTTAAACCATGTATAACCATTGCACAAAGATAGGTATGTCTGCAGTGCTGCAATGGGATATATTTTCACACATACACGGAGTTGCCTGCTGTCAGATTAGAACCCCTACCTATCTAGGTGTTAGATGCAGTGCTTATCACATGTGCCAGAGAGTGGGATTCATACATTTTTAAACACTGTAATGTTGAGATTCATTTTAAACAAGGTTTTGACTGCAACAGTTCAAGAGTAGTCTATGCTGTGATCTGCTCCTTGTGTGGTTGTTTTTATGTAGGAAAATCTGTTCGCAGGTTGGAAGACAGGATTAAGGAACATAATGCTGCCATTAGTGCTGGTGATGTGACTAATGGAGTGGAGAAACACAGCACTCTTTGTCATAATTTTTCCAAGTTTCTTTTTTTAGTTTTGGATCAGGTTGTTGACTTTCTTGGTGACTCAGATAATCTAATGGCAATTATGTCTTAATGCAGAATTTTACCCAGGTCTGAATGAGTCCTTAACTCTTAAATGTGCTCTTAGGTGGTTACTCTAAGTTTGCTTCTTAACCACACCCACCTTTTACTGTACAGATTTTGTCATGCCTATTTTTAATGTACCTTGTCAATCTTTCATGGTAATTTTACCTTAAGCAAATTTTATTGGAGGTTTCATATTTATTTACATATGTGAAGTTCACTGTTATGATTATGCACTGTTCTTGAGCTATTGTGTTTGCATCTCTTGTTCATTCAGAGGAAGTTCCAACACATTAAAGGAACAAAAGCTTAAAGACACCTAAGAGGGTTTGTGGTCATTTTAATTTTATTTTTTCTAGTAGTGTTTTAGTTTCAGTTCCAAAGTATTTGCTATATATCAAGTTATTTTCTTCATTGACACGCTGATTTAAAGCATAAGTATTTTCTATGTGTTAATAGTATGCAGAACCCACCCTCCATTGATGTTGGCTCTATCAGCCAAAGTAATGTCTCTAATAGCCAAAATGATGGCTTAATTGATGCATCCACGTATTCCATCCCATCCAGCCTCCTTAATCTGATCCAAGCTTTTGAACAGTAAAATAATCGAGCACAGGAATTATTGGATTGGTGCTGCAACATTATTAGCAGTTATGAGAATGCTACTGCTGCTGCTGCTTCTTCATTTACACAACAGCAGTTACTGATACGTGCTGCCTCTGACAATGCTTCATTTACACAACAGCAGTTACCGATACGTGCTGCCTCTGACAATGCTTCATTTACACAACAGCAGTTACCGATACATGCTGCCTCTGACAATGCATCGTTTACACAACAGCAGTTACCGATACGTGCTGCCTCTGACAATGCTTCGTTTACACAACAGCAGTTACCGATACATGCTGCCTCTGACAATGCTTCATTTACACAACAGCAGTTACCGATACGTGCTGCCTCTGACAATGCTTCATTTACACAACAGCAGTTACCAATACATGCTGCCTCTGACAATGCTGACAATGCTTCGTTTACACAACAGCAGTTACCGATACGTGCTGCCTCTGACAATGCTTCATTTACACAACAGCAGTTACCGATACGTGCTGCCTCTGACAATGCTTCATTTACACAACAGCAGTTACCGATACGTGCTGCCTCTGACAATGCTTCATTTACACAACAGCAGTTACCGATACGTGCTGCCTCTGACAATGCTTCATTTACACAACAGCAGTTACCGATACGTGCTGCCTCTGACAATGCTTCGTTTACACAACAGCAGTTACCGATACATGCTGCCTCTGACAATGCTTCATTTACACAACAGCAGTTACCGATATGTGCTGCCTCTGACAATGCTTCATTTACACAACAGCAGTTACCAATATGTGCTGCCTCTGACAATGCTTTGTTTACACAACAGCAGTTACCGATACGTGCTGCCTCTGACAATGCTTCGTTTACACAACAGCAGTCACCGATATGTGCTGCCTCTGACAATGCTTCATTTACACACCAGCAGTTACCGATATGTGCTGCCTCTGACAATGCTTCGTTTACACAACAGCAGTTACCGATACATGCTGCCTCTGACAATGCTTCGTTTACACAACAGTAGTTACCAATATGTGCTGCCTCTGACAGTGCTTTGTTTACACATCAGTTACCAATACGTGCTGCCTCTGACAATGCTTCATTTACAGACCAGCAGTCACAGATATGTGCTGCCTCTGATAATGTGCTGCCTCTGACAATGCTTCATTTACACACCAGCAGTCACAGATATGTGCTGCCTCTGACAATGCTTCATTTACACAACAGCAGTTACCGATACGTGCTGCCTCTGACAATGCTTCGTTTACACAACAGTAGTTACCAATATGTGTTGCCTCTGACAATGCTTTGTTTACACATCAGTTACCAATACGTGCTGCCTCTGACAATGCTTCACTTACACAACAGCAGTTACCAATACGTGCTGCCTCTGATAATGCTTCGTTTACACAACAGCAGTTACCAATATGTGCTGCATCTGACAATGCTTTGTTTACACATCAGTTACCAATATGTGCTGCCTCTGACAATGCTTCATTTACACAACAGCAGTTACCAATACGTGCTGCCTCTGACAATGCTTCGTTTACACAACAGCAGTTACCAATATGTGCTGTATCTGACAATGCTTCATTTACACAACAGCAGTTACCACTAAATGCTGTCTCCGCTGATGCTTCGTTTTCATTACCACAGTTACCAGTAAATGCTGTCTCCGCTGATGCTTCGTTTTCACTACCACAGTTACCAGTAAATGCTGTCTCCGCTGATGCTTCGATTTCATTACCACAGTTACCAGCAAATGCTGCCTCTGCTGATGCTTCATTTTCACTACCACAGTTACCAGTAAATGCTGTCTCCGCTGATGCTTCATTTTCATTACCAAAATTGT
>NC_056733.1:727350718-727358218 GCF_019279795.1 Protopterus annectens
AAGTAAACAAAAAATTCCATTACATCAGCCAGAAAGCTAAAGTCAAAAATTTAAAGGCATATACATACCATAACAAAGGGAATATAGGCAAGTACAAATAATATTTGTTGCACTTGTCTTAAAAAATAATCAAAAAATATTATAAATAGTTAAATGATGAGTAACAAATATAAAAAATATTGCAGTAATTCTCTTAATAATGTTCCAAAGATTTAAGTTTTAAAACTGGAGCTATACTAATCATGTCATTCAAACCCGGGTGCCTGTAATGTGTTCCCCTTTTGTTGTCTTTCAAGAACTGTATACCACAGGAGACAGCCTCCCTTCTCACATGTGGAGAATGACATCATACTGGATGGACTGAGACATCACCATCAGATCTTGTTGTCCAGGGGGAGGCAAAATCAGGAACAGTGGGCAGCACTGTGGGCAGACCTTGTGCAGGATGTTAATCAGATTGGCCAACAGGACAGGACCTATGAGCAGGTCTGACAAAGGGCCACAGACATGCTGAATGCTGCATGACAAAGGGCAGCTGCTGTTACCAGGGATTGTGCCAGCACTGGTGGAGGGCCTGCGATGGAACAACCACTGTCAGCCACAGAGAAATTCCTGGTGAACCTAGGACCACCTGACAGCTCCCAGGCATCCATACATCATGGAGGTGGGTGCCACGGTGTCCACAGCAGAGGAGCATCCAGGTAAGCTCACTGTGTTCACCAGTGTAATACTGTATCAGTCATTGTGGCAGGCTGTACCTACCAGTACATGTGTGTCAGGTCTGTCTGCATTAGGGTGGGGGTTGGGGTGTAAGCTCAGTTGTGCACACATACTCAGAATGTCAGCAATATAGCCATTATCACAGTAGCTGCTGTACATGTGGTTATATTCACATATCACCTTGTAGTGCTGCAACATTTGGTGGTGCTGACAATACCACTCCCTCACCTTTTTCATCAGTCCATCAGGTGTGGCCCATGTCTGTGGTCCTCTACCTGGTAAGTGTGATACTGTTGTTTTACGGCTCATGTATACCCTAAGGCAGTTAAGGGCTGCCATATTGCCCTATGTACAAATGTGTTTAGCCAGAGTTGATAATTTTTATGTTCCATTCTGGAACAGTAAACTACAGTTTATGGACTGGGTAATCACAGGGGTGTATTTTAATGAACATTAACACGTTTGTGCTTATAGCTATGAGTGACTACGCAGCATGGTTTACAATTTATTTATTTATTTTATTTTATTTTATTTTACATTTGTTGACCGGGAAAGTCCGACTGGACACATGTCCATTTTCAGCGGAGGCCCGGGGAGAAAAGCTCCAATAGTACATAGTAGGTTACAAAAAGTTCCAATAGTACATAGTAGGTTACAACAATGTTTGACAGCTAACATACGATTGTAGTTATGCACTAAATACCCAGGGAAGAAAAAAAGTTACATTAGTATGTACAATAACAATTATAAAGAGAAAAACAAAGCATCATATAGTTAGTATACACAGGTAAGAACAAGTTACATTAGGATGTACAGTGAACAATTATTATAAGAAACAAACCTACAAGTAGTTAGTTTCAGGGGGAGAGTAGATGGCTTGAGGCCTAGGAGGATAGTAATTTCACTGAGGAGGTTGAGGGGGAGCTATGGGTTAGTCTGGATTAGAACATTGGCAAAGCCAGTGGGATTTGAAGTGGTGGGAGAGGCCATTTCTGAAAGTATTTAGGGAGGTTGATTCGGTGAGACTAGGTGGAAGAGAGTTCCATATTTTACCCACTGTGTTTGAAAACAGAGAGTCACCTCCTGAGTTACAGGATTTGATTGTCTGTGCGAGTAATCTGTGAGATGATCTTAGTCTATTTAGGTTGGTATAAGGGTTAATTATTCCAGACAGGCCGGGAGTGTTTTCAGGTTGAGAGAGTATTTTGTAAGCAATAATAAGTTGCTTCTGTAGAAGTAGATTTGGTAGTTCTATCCAGCCTAGGTTCTGAAGATTAGTACAGTGATGGGTTTTGTAGGGCAGGCCTGTGGCAAATCTTGCAATATGATTATAACAACAAGAGAGTTTAGATAGATCCGATTTGTTGGGATTTGTAAGTATGGGGAGGCATACAAGAGGGTAGAAAGGAGATGGGTGCGAGCAATGGCAACTTTAGCCGTGGGAGTCAGAAAAGATTTTATTCTATAAAGGGACCCCAGTTTCTTATTAACAGTTTTGATAGTTTGGTTGATGTGCACATCAAATCTGAGTTTGTTGTCAATGGTAACCCCTAATAGCTTGGTATGAGGGTCGGGGTGATGGTGGTTCCATTGTTGGATTGTACACAAAAGGGAAAAGTTGGTGTTTTATGGGTAGGATGGAAGAGTAGCATTTTCGCTTTTGGATTAAGGATCAGTTGGCGTTCTGATAACCAATTCTCAACTGCAGTGAAACAGTCTTGAGTTTTGGATAATAGAATAGTTGGGGATCTATCTGAGCAAATTAAAGTCGAGTCATCAGCATATTGAATACATGTAGACTCTGGGATGACTTTGTTAAGATCATTAATAAAGATGGAAAACAGAAGAGGGCCAAGTATGGAACCTTGGGGGACTCCTATGGTGTTGGGTATGAGGTCGGAGAGCTTGCTTTGCCAGAGCACAGCTTGTTGCCTATCAGAAAGATAGGCATGAAACCAGTCTAGGGTTTTGTTATCTAGATAGAGAGTTTTTAGGGTTGCATGCAAGAGTTTGTGGTTGACCATATCAAAAGCTTTTGATAGGTCCAAGAAGAGGGCTGAAGAAATTTTTTGTCATTCCGTTAAGATTGATAGTGTTTGTGAAAGAGAGGAGAGCGGTAGTAGTGCTATGTTTGGGCCTGAAGCCATGCTGGGAGTTGGTTAGCAGGTTTTCCTGAGTTAGGTAGTGGATGAGTTGTTTGTGAATACTTTTTCCATGATTTTTGCCAGTGGTGACAAAATGGCTATTGGTCTGTAGTTTGAGAGGTCAGTGGATGAGCCACCTTTATGGAGGGGATGACATGGGAGATTTTCCATATGGAGGGATTGTGGATTCAGTTATGGTCCGATTAATTAAGATTGAGATGGATAGGCTATAACATCTGCAGCTTTTTGTAGAAAGTCTGCTGGAAGTAGGTCTGCCGAGAGTGGTTGGCTTTAGTTTCCTTAGTAAGGATCGGATGTATGCAGTAGGGACAGGTTGTAGGTTGAATAACGGCGTGCTCTTCTGGGTGGGACTTCTGGTTAGGAGCAGGGGCTACTTGTTGGTTGGCTAAGGATTTGATCACATCGATGAAGAAGGTATTAAAGGATGTGGCCACTTCATCTGGGTTTTCATAGTTAGGTTTGCTGGTGTGGGGTGGAGGACCTGCCTGGATGGAGAAGTTTGTTTATTCCTGTCCAAAACTTTTGGGGGTTGTTTTGATGTTTATGTTGTAGTTGGAAATAGTAGTTCTTTTGTCCATTAAGATAGATTTTTTGTGTCATTTCTTAGTTTTTGGAAGTTGGTACGGTCTAGGGGTGTCTTGGTAGTACGCCATTTATTCCATGCTTTGTTTCTAGCTTTGATTTTGGCTGTGGAGCCTTTTGATAGCTATGGTTCTATGAGAGCTTTTGTTTTGATTAACCGTTTGGGGCATGTGTGTCAAGTATGTTTAGAAATGTGGAGTTAAATTTTATTACAGCTTCTTCTAGTGGGAGGTGTTTTAGGATTGACCAGTTACAGGACTGCAGCTCATTTCGAATCTAGTGATGTCAAAATGTTTGGTGCTTCTAACAGTCCTGAGTACAGGAGGTGGCAGCTACCACTTTTGCTTTTTACCATATAAGTAATGAGGTGATCACTGAGCTCATTAGTAATAGTCCCAGATTTATAAGTTCGGGTTTATGGTTAGTGAGTATCCAGTCTAGGATACTTTCTTTTGTTTGTTGCTGCCAATTCTAGTAGAGGTGGTAATATTTTGTGAGAAGCCATGGAGATTGATATTGGTTGGGTCTGTCTCTGACACACATTGATTCCAGTCAATGTTGACATCTCCCAGAATTATGGTTTCTTGTGGGAAGTTATTTGTCAGCCAACTTAGAGTGTTCTCAAGAGTGTCAGAGTTGTTCCCAGGGGGAATATAGATTACGATTAGGTTAATACTTTTTTCTTTATTTAGTTGTAGTTTTAGGGTTGTTAATTCTACGTTGGGTATTTGCGGTGGCTGAGTGGGGTGTAGGGTAATGTTGAGTGTGCATTTGAAGAGCACAGCAGTACCACCACCTCTTTTTTTGAGGCGATCGGTCCTGTATATGTTGTAGCCAGGTGGCAGGATTTCGTTATCTTTGGTCTCTGGTTTGAGCCAGGTTTCTGTGAGACACATAATGTCAGGGAGGTAAGTTGCTAAAAGAGCATGTAGATTATGAATTTTATTATTTAGGCTTCTAATATTAAGGTGGCAAATAAGAAGGGAGTCAGGAGGTCTTGGAAACAAGGATGTTTTATTTGCACTGTCATTTGATGGAGGGCCTGGGTTTGGATGTATGTCTCCATCTATATTTATGTTTTTCTAAGATACATTATTAGCTTCATCAGTTTATGTAGTAGTTTATCTATGTTTTTGGACTTGGGGTAGATTATGTTTGGTTTATAGGAGTAGTGGAAGTGAGTAAGCGGTGTTTTGTTGATTAGGTAGTGAGTAGGGTGATTAGTGTTGATCAGAAATGTGGGAGTACTAGTTTGGTACTTTGGATAATGAAAACCTGGGTGTGTCTGGGACTCGAATAGTTAGCAGGTATAGTGTGATAAGAATTGGTAGGGTGAGAGTTACAGTTTTTGGGCTGGTATAGTGATATGGGGTGTTAAGGACTTCATACTGTTGCTTGATTGGTTATAAGATAGTTAGTGTAGGTGGTTTGGTATTGGTTGGGGAGAGGCGGGTGGGGAGTGAGGCAGTGTGATTTGTGAGCCTAGTGGACTTGGAGGGCAGTGAAAGAGGTGGGCCAAGAGTTTTGAGTGGCTAGAGATAAAGGAGGGGTGTGGTTAGTTAAGTATAAATATAGGGGTACTGGGGCGGGTGGGATACGGGGCAGGGTGGGTGCGGAGCGAGCCCGAGCGCAGCGCAGCGGAGCGGGTTAATCCCACTCCACACAGAGCAAGTCCAGGTAATACACTAGTAGATGTTTTTTCCTTGCTACAGGGCTCTACAAGTGAAGCATAATAGTAGCTGCACTTTTGCTTATAGTTTGGGACTAGCTCCTCTGTTTTACTCAGAATTCACACTAATTTTCCAAGTAAGTGAGGAGAAGATACTGTTGTTTATGCCTTACTGCTGTGTGTGAAACCCAGTTCGCAAGCTAGTTTAGGGATACTTTACAATGTAAAATACATTAGTAGCTTTCATTTTAGTAGGATATTGACCTTGTAGATGAAAGTGTTTGGTAGATAGTATAGTTCTGGGCTGTTGGTAGATAGTTTAGTTCTGAGCTGTTCTACACTTTAGGTATCGCTTTCTTCCTTAGCGCGATATTGAGAGGGAGGTCGGGGTAGATTACAGGACAGTACCTGAACAAACAAAAAGAAAACATTCAGCTTGCTTTTAGAGTTATTAATTGCAAAGCTATAAAGTAGAGTTAGGGTACAGGTTTCAATGCAGTTTGTATGTAACAGAGCCTAGAGCAGGGGATTGAACTCCCTTTTAAACTTAATTGCAATCCAACAAGTATATAAAGATCTGTTAGTAAGCTGAGCCAACAGGTTAATGGAACAAACAGTCGTTTTGTGAGTTGACTCACTCTATCATTCAGGATAAATGCAACACATTTTAGACTTCATTATTGCCCTGAAAAGACCAGTCGCTAATAATTGAGCAGTTTGGTTACAAAGGACACTTCGCTATTTTTGCTTAGTTATTCCTAATACTGAAACACATCAATGTCCTTAAACACAGCAGTCGCTGATAGTGTCCTCTTTCAATTTAACATAGTAATTCAAATATAACTGTTTAAAGTAGTCAAAAACAAACAATTCACAGAGCGCCTTTACCTAGCAGGTGACGCTACTAGTGGGTACACGCTACCTCTGGAGTGAGTAATCATGCGAGAAGGTAGCGACGCTGAATACAGTTTGTGAGCTAAATTATTCTACAGTGTGGTCGTAGCTGTAAGAGCTACACTTAGATCACATTTATAACTGAACCATCTGTTAGAATTACACTTTAGGATGCGCTGTAATTTATAATTATAAATACATTGGTTTTATGTGATGTTACATACCCTGAGATGCGCCTACAAACTTAGATTGCAACACAGCAGTAAATGACTAAAATGGCGGGCTCTTAGGGAGTTATGATACCTCGCATTCGCCATAGGCAGGGGTGGTTAATCCCACTCCACACAGAGCAAGTCCAGGTAATACACTAGTAGATGTTTTTCTTTGCTACAGGGCTCTACAAGTGAAGCATAATAGTAGCTGCACTTTGCTTATAGTTTGGGACTAGCTCCTCTGTTTTACTCAGAATTCACACTAATTTTCCAAGTAAGTGAGGAGAAGATACTGTTGTTTGCCTTACTGCTGTGTGTGAAACCCAGTTCTAAGCTAGTTTAGGGATACTTTACAATGTAAAATACATTAGTAGCTTTCATTTTAGTAGGATATTGACCTTGTAGATGAAAGTGTTTGGTAGATAGTATAGTTCTGGGCTGTTGGTAGATAGTTTAGTTCTGAGCTGTTCTACACTTTAGGTATCGCTTTCTTCCTTAGCGATATTGAGAGGGAGGTCGGGTAGATTACAGGACAGTACCTTGTAGATGAAAGTGTTTGGTAGGTAGTATAGTTCTGGGCTGTTGGTAGATAGTTTAGTTCTGAGCTGTTCTACACTTTAGGTATCGCTTTCTTCCTTAGCGATATTGAGAGGGAGGTCGGGGTAGATTACAGGACAGTACCTTGTAGATGAAAGTGTTTGGTAGATAGTATAGTTCTGGGCTGTTGGTAGATAGTTTAGTTCTGAGCTGTTCTACACTTTAGGTATCGCTTTCTTCCTTAGCGCGATATTGAGAGGGAGGTCGGGGTAGATTACAGGACAGTACCCCTGAGATGCGCCTACAAACTTAGATTGCAACAATAGGCAATTACTCCAAAATGCCTGGTCAAACACAAAAGGGAGATGGTACATACCTGAGGCAGTAGAACTAGCACTGGCATATCATTCTCAAGGTAGATGTACTGGGTTTTCTGTGTAGTTCTATCACATATAGTGTCTATATCATACCTTAAAGGTGTACTGTACTGGCAATTTTAACTGGATGTAGCTGACGTGCATGTTACAAAAGGCTTGACTTGATTGTGTATGTTGTTGTGAGGTTGTTTGTTGAGCATGGAAGTGGGGATGAGAAGATGGGGGACTAGTAATGCAGTTGTGGATCCTCATCTGCATGAGTCTGTGTGGATTATCATACATAATAGTCCAGGTAGTAATGTACTGCTTTTGTCTTGCGTCTTACAAATGAATGGGGTGTGTGT
>NC_056733.1:727363218-727378174 GCF_019279795.1 Protopterus annectens
GTTTCCAGCCATGTGGTCTAGTGAATATTATGGGGCACATACTATTGCACCTGTTGTCCCAAGTGGCTGTTACATCTCTACAAGTAGTCCAGTAGCCCACTATATTCCCTTGCATGCATGCGGCAGGTCCATACATATGCTACCATAGTCTAGTACCCCATACAAGTGGTGTATAGGAGAGTGATTTACCTTGCGAATGCAGCAGTTGACAGACCTGTAGTTCAGGGCTGACTCTGTCTAATGCATGCAGTACACATCCAATACATGGTTAGATACAGTTTGTGTGGGCTGGCTGGCATAATATTTCTATATGTATGTGAGCCAGAGTAAGGTGTCAGTCCCTAGGGCCCTAGGTTGTCAGTGCATATGCAATACATTGTGTCTTGTTCGAGGGCAGAGCATACTGGCCATGCCTACATCTCATTACAGGGACAACCACAGGGAGTTCTTCCTCTGAGTCCCCCATGGGTGTGGATGTGGGGACCTAGGCACTGGTGGCAGGGGATGTGTATCCCCTCCCTTTGTTTATCCTGCTGCAGCTGTTTCTGCAGGATCTTATTGTGTAGCATGACACATGCTGTGAACATCTGTGCAGATGTGGCTGGAGAGTACTTCAGGGCTCCACCAGCTATATCGAGGCACTGGAACAATGACTTCAGTAGCCCAAACACACGCTCTGTGATTTTCCTAGTTTGTGCATGTGCCTCATTGCGACATTCTTCAGTAAGTGTGTGTGCATTTCTGATGGGTGTCATCATCCATTGTTCCAGTGCATAGCCAGCATCCACCAGTAAATGGCCGTATGGGATGTCCCCCCTAGCAAACATCTGACACAGCTGTGATGCATGCAAGATATGGGAGTCGTGATAACTGCCAGGGCTGCCAGCACACATATTTATGAGAATGCCCTGGGCATTGCACATGACCTGGCAGTTGATGGAGTGATACCCCTTGTGGTTGACATAGATTCTATCCTCCTCACCAGGTGGTGCCTTCATGTGCACATGAGTGCAACCTATGGCACTCAGTACCTCAGGGTAGTGTGCTACATGGTAGAAGAGTCACATACTGCTGGCCCTCTCCTCAGGGGTGTACGGTAAATAAATGTGCTTACTGGCATGTGGTAGCATGGCATCCAGAAATTGGTGCAGTATCCCGGATGCTGCTTCTTGTTAGACCCCATTATATCACCAGTCGGTCCTCGGAAAGTACCTGCAGCTAGTATCTTAAGGGCTACACATACATTTCATTCCACTGGGATGGGTTCTCCTCTGTTGGCTCTGGGTCTGAGTTGAAGGTGGCAGAGCTCAGTGAGTTCTTCTAGTATGTCCCTGTCCACTCTGTAGTGCTCTACAATCCCCAGCTCATGTAGCTCCTGGAAGGTTACCCTGGGTCTGAACACTCTTCTCCTTCTCAGTCTAGGCCTTTTGTCAGCAGCATTATCAGCACTGACCTCAGCATCTAGCACATACAGATGTAGCAGACCTGCACTGGCCCCTAACATTCCTTTCGTTAAAAATCCGAAATTTGTACTCCACTCGTGCATAGTATGGGGGTGAAATCAGATTGTAGGGTGCATGCAACCTTTATAGTGCTCTTCTGTAGGTGCAGCCTGAGTGATTGGCCACCTATGATACATTCCACCTGCCATGTACATCATTAACAGGTTTTAATGACCCTAGATTAACTGAAACAAGGGTCATCAGTATTTGCTATATCATTGGCTTACTCAGCCAATAGTTTTTTTTTTTTTTGACAGCTTTCCTTGCTCAGCACTGCTGCGTGCCACTCAAACCCATGCTGCAAAGATAAACCATGCTCAGCAGTCACTAGACACACCCACATGAGGTCATGCTCAGCACAGCAGTGCTCCATGTAAATACAAGCAAACATGGTGAAACACATGCACCGAAGGTAAATAAAGTTTAGCAGACACTGTGCACACCCCCCTGCTCAGTAGAGCAGCCCGCTGTGCTAACAGGTACTGCTGAGCTCCAATGAGCTTAAAATAATGCGGACACACCCCTTCTGTTGGCTACCTCTTCTGGGAACACAGACATGGTTCTGCACCTACACGGATGGGATCTGCAGACCCTGATACCCATTTGTGCTATTCATTAGCCTCAGCTAATTTGCTTAGGGATCCGTGCACACAACCTGAAAACTACATGATTCACAGACCTGCCTCCTTCACAACAGCACCATTCCAGCATTATAGATACCCCATGTAGGGTCCTATCATGCATTACTGTGACATACTACTAATTTCAATTTTTACACTCTTTTTAATTTTTTTTTCATAATGGCATGTTTGCTCAGTGTGGCTCCCCACTCAAACATAACCTAATCATTAAAAAAATAAATTATTTTTAATTATTTTCCATTAGGTTTTGGACACATGGTGGATAGTTTTGTACATATCTGTGTCTGCTATGCTATTTCTGTCCTTCTAACTGCACTTTTACAGCCCCTGTTGTCTGTTTAACATCCTGTACATGGAATTTTTCTGTGTACATTATGGTCACCAACACGGGATCTGCAGGACTATCTGTCTGCTTGCTGGATCACTCCATCACCTTCATTTGCATGCAGTTCACCTACTTATAAGGT
This sequence comes from Protopterus annectens, assembly GCF_019279795.1. Taxonomy (NCBI): domain Eukaryota; kingdom Metazoa; phylum Chordata; order Ceratodontiformes; family Protopteridae; genus Protopterus; species Protopterus annectens. The sequence continues at coordinate 727,365,829 of NC_056733.1, forward strand.
GATTTGCATGCCATGGACACTTCTGTGTTGGCACGCTTGTGCATGCCTGTTAGCTCTGTTTACTGGATGGCACATCTGCTTCCTTCCATGTAAGCACTGTGCCTCTATGCCTACATGGAAAAAAAGTCTGTGTAGTCTTTATTGAATTCTCCCCATAGTCTTATATGTAATAAGAACATGTCTGTGTTTTGATGGTATAAAAAGACAGTTTGAATAATTTGTATACTTTTCATTAATACATTCCCATTCATAAAGATTATCATAAAGTTTACTAACATCTTGTAAAATTAGCTTCTGATTGATGCGATCAGTGGCAGTGATTCTGTTTTATCCATCTGCAGTGTGATGCTTTATTTGGACTCTATATGTTTTAGAATTAATGCCATACACATAATTAAAATAAACCATAATATTAATTAGATTATACTGATAAGGATAACAAAATTCCAAAATAACTTCACTCCAGCCAGAAAAGAGATTGGTTAACCACACCCACTGAAAACTTTCGGCTTCTTTCGCATGAGACATTTCAGCAACTTTCTGAATTATTTGTTGGTGACTATGAATGGCACCAGTGTTATTAGGAATAAACAAGCAACACACCATTTTGATGAGTGTGCATGTATCTCCCCTTAGAAGTGAGGGTAAAATCAAGTGCCATCCTGTTTTGTAGCACCACACTGCATATGGCAATCATTTCAAGAGTAATCAAGTTTATTGATTCGAATTTCTAAATGCTTAGATAGTTTATGTAGCTCCTATTTGGACTTTATTGTCTCATAATCAGGTAAAAATCCTGCTCCAGAAATAACACCATCACCAAGATCCATGTAACAATTCCTTTAAAAACAGGCTTTTGAACAACATCATGATAAACCAAAGAAGTAACTATCTTCCAAACTCGATTTGGAATGTTCTTTATATCTCTCCTGGGATGAGGATTGAGAATATTTCCATCAGGTAAAGTGTCTGTATGTCATATAGCTGGGATAACACAGCCTACTGTATATAACAACATGCACACCAGTCTGTAGGTAACCAGGGATATGCCTGGTCTCCACAAATATAATAATATTCATGTAATGCTGTCATACCAGTCTTGCCAGCCCCATCAAAAATCTTTCAAGTGAAATTGTAAATGCCACCTCTGACAAAAAAATGTTCCATTTTTAAGATTGCAAAAATGACCTTTAACAGTTATTGATAATTGAAGTGGTTCAACTGTAAAGATTGTAGAGTTATGTTTAGCTTTTATGTTTTTAGGAGAAAAATAATGTGGAATGCTGAATGGTGTTTTGTATTAGTCACTGGTACTGGAATTAATAGAATGCCCTATCATGTGCATTTGGTATATGTGCACAAACCCAACCGTCACTGATATTAAGAGTCTTGGCATATGTATATGAAAAAGTTGCAGATGACAATGTACTCACAGTTGCAGATGGCGAAAGCAGGCAAAATAAAATCATGATGAAAATCACAGTAACTGTTCTGATAATAGGTCCACAGGAAAATTGAGCATGTTTGAGCTGAAGACAATTTTGAATAAACTCCAAACATGGATGTTAGATTGCTTGCCCTTTGTTCATTTGAAGTTGATTTCCAAATAAATTCCAACCAAAAGTGTGTGTTGTGTATGACCCCACAAACATTTTTTGGTTACTCAATGTATTATTCTAGTCAATTGTTCCAAAAACAAGATGAATCTTCAATGTTTTCTTAAGAAGCAAGAAGAAATACTGCTGATGTTGAAAAAGAAGAGTCACTAATATTATTTCCAACCAAGATGATATTGTGGCATCACCCACTTCCATTTCCTGGTCTGTTTCAAAAGGTAAATCATTCACTTTCACTTCAGGATTTCATTTGGATGGCAAAATGAAAAAAATCTTAATCCACATTTCTGCATGCAATGGTGTTTCCAGATGCAGTGGTGTCAGTGATTTTTCATTTGGTACCACTGTTTCACAAAAGGATGGCTTTCATGATGTCTTGACTGCACTCATCATGGCAGGGGGTATTCTTGATGCACAACAGATGGATCCAGTTAGGTAGTCCTTCGCATCAGATGACAGTAGTAATTGTAAGGGTCCTTTCTATCTGGGGCATAATGAATGTTTTTGAGAGAAGGATTAAAATGTAATTGAAATCTCCTGGCTGCAATACATGATACTTACTCTCTGCAGGTTGTCTGAAAGCCTCAGACACAGTCTGGTAGTAATGCAGTAAAAGAGAACAGAGGGAGACTTGCAAAACAGAAAAACTCCCAATTCAAGTAAAACACAACTCATGAATGACCCTATTCAAGCATAACTTAGACAACTGGATGGGAGACTGTAAATTTACCCCAGGGGTGTCACCTATGTCCCTCCTGGATAAGGACAGTCGATGCTGATCATAGACTCACGCTGCAAATATAAACCATGCAACTTGGTCAATAACATGGTTAGGCTTATAAAGGCCCTAAGGTCAATAGCCTAGTAACCCCCTATGAATGTATCTTATAAACACAAGGGTCATCTACATTTGGAAATTTCAAATATGTAGGGAGAGGTTTAGCAGGAATTCTCAGGGGTTTACCAATAAGAATGTATTGTGGAGGACAACTTTCTAGTAGTACTAACTGCCCTTCACTTGCTGAATGAATCTAAAGGTAAGCCATTGGCCATTTGAGACCAGACTCCTCACACAACATAGCAAGTTGGGTTTTGGTAGTCTGATTTGTCATCTCTGCTATCCCTGAGGCTTGTGGCCTGTATGGGCAGTGGTGCTGCATTCCAATATACAATGTTTTACTGATCTGTTGTATTATCTGACTAGTGAAATATGTGCCCTAATCTGACTGGATACAAGAAGTACCAGATCTTGGTAACAATTCTTACTAAAGCTTCTAGCTACTGTTTTTGTATAATTATTTGCACAGAGATAAGGTTATACCCATAAAAAAAGCAGCGGCAATGACAAGCGTGTATTTAAACTTTTGTATTTGTGGGAGCTCAGTAGAATCCATGTGAATAATAGAAAATATCCCCTACAGCTTTTTTAAAGTTTATACATTCTTTAACACATTGTGTTCTAAACATACAGCACAGGTATTAACAAAATATTGAGCAACTTCTGAAAGGTGAGAGACATACCAATCATTTGAAATCTGTTTTATTAAAGCATTTTTACCTAAATGAAAAGGTAAATGGTAATTGTTAACCAACTGAGTTAAGAAATTTTGTGGAGCTACCAGTCACATAGTGGAGTTGCACCACAAAAGGTCCAGAGAATGGCTGCTGCCATCATGTATCCACCTCATCTGTTCAAAATCCGCTCTCTGATTTTGAAAAGATAATCCCTGTACAGAACTATTATTATTAGTTTCAAGAAGCTGCTGCAAAAATGAAGCCTGAACAGATTAAGGCAGTGCAGCTTGTCTTACCACCATTTTTGCAAAACTATTACCACTGGAAATGTAAGAATCATCATACACTTTAACACTGCTATTTCTCTTGGTAATAATAATAATGCATTCAATAGTTCATATACAAAACTGGCATTTTAATAACTGTCTCTGCTGAAGTCAAATACTCTCTCTTCAAAGTGTCCCAAAATCACGAACTACCCCATAAACATTGTGTGAGTCTGTGAAATAGTAACCGACTTGTCTTTTACCATTTTACAGGCTTCAGTAATAGCCTAAGTTTGGCTATTTAAGAAGACACATTTCCTTTTAATTGTTCGGTTAACAAAATACTGTCCTGAGTACAAACGGAAAAGGCTGCTGCTAATAGCCCATCTTTTCCTTGAACACAGGGGATGTTAAAAAATAAAAGCAATTCAAGATTTGGCAATGGAACATCTTTTAAATGAGAGTTAATAACAGCAACACAATTATGCAGTTCTTTTCTGTCCACTGTAAGAATTAAAGATGCATGGTTAAAGAGGCAGACAAAAAACAATCTGAAAGGAATGTTTTATTAAGTAAAGACAATTTGTATGTAGGCAACTGTGTTATAGATAAGTATTGCATGTTAGTTTTTACTAACAATGCCTCTACAGAATGTTGAAATGCCATGTAGGGTCTTGTGCCAGAGAATCATAGCAGACACCATTGCAACCAAGTGGCAACTGAGGCCATAAGATTTGTGCTAAAATAAGCAGCAGGTCAATAACCATCATTTCTACTTTGTGCTAATAATCCCAATGTGACTTTATTTCTTTCACAACAGAACAAGAAAAATCTTTGAATAGTTTGACAATCCGAGTGCAGAAGGGTTTGAATGTAAGATTTTTAATTGAATAAAAGCTTGCTCTTGGTGGTCCTACCAGGGTAAAGGTTCAGGGGTATCTTTCTTTAGTAGTTACACTAATGGTTTTACTATTGCTGCAGAGTTAGAAATCCATTGTCGACAATAACCTGTCAGTCTCCAAAAAGCTTGTAACTGTTTTAATATGGTGGAGCATGGTGCAGCTTGTATTGCAGCAATGCATGAAGGCAAGATTTGTCTGGAACCTTCTGAAATGAGGTGTCCCCAGTATTGAACCTGAGACTCCATAACTGTAGTTTATCCTGATTAACTCTGAATCCTAGTTCTGCTAGCTTGGTTGAACAAAACATATTATTTAGTTTGCAGTCATCAGGGGATATGGAAGCTAAAAGTAACTCATCTACATAACTGAATTAGAGCAGACCCACATGGAAATTTAATCTTGCCTTATTGCATCTTCATTTCCCTAGAGAAAAGAGTGGGTGATTCAACATATCCTTGTGGTTGTCTAATCCAAGTATGCTGTTGCCCTCTTTATGAAAATGCAAACCAATACTGGCAATCTAGGTGTAAAGGAATAGAAAAGAAAGCAGAAGAAATATCTTTCACTGAGAAGGTAGTGGTGTCTGATGGAATCTGACTTAGTACTGTAGCTGGGCTGGGGACTACAGGAAAAGTTGGTATTACCACTGCATTAATTCCTTGTGAATCTTGTACAAATCTATGAATGTTTTTTCCTAGTTTCTTAACTGTCAAGATAGTAATTTTACATGGACTTCAAGTTGGGACTATTAAACCTTGTAGTAAGACAGAACTGACAAGTTCAATTTGTTTCTCTGCTTCAGCCAACAAAGGATACTTAACTAACACAGGCAGGCACTCTCACTGTTTAAAGATTATATGCACAGGTTCTCATCTCATATGAGCCCGATGTCATTTTCATAGATAGTCCAGTGCTGTGGAGGGATTACTTCTAATCCTCTCAAATCAGTAGTGCCTAAAGCCTGTTTCAAAGTTAAAACAGCAACATCTGTATAAATATTAGTTGAATATGATCCTAAAGGTTCATTTATGTTCATTTAGTTGAATACAATCCTAAAGGTTCATTTAGGATATCAAAGAAAACACAATCTGGAGTACAATACATAGCACAGCTCAATTTACATAATAAATCTTTGCCTAAAAGATTTAAAGGGGTGGTGTTTCCTACATTAAAAGTCTGTTAGTCATTTGCAGACCAATTTGAATAGGATCAGGCTTATTTACTGGGTAGTCAAAAGGACTACATACACCCCCACTCCACAAACTGTTCTCATGAAAAGTGGGAATTTTTCAGCATTTGCTGAAATAATCATAAATCTACCAGCTCCTATGTTGATAAGAAAAGGGAGAGATGAGTTTTGCACTGTAATGTTGACAAAAGGACCTTCCTGGTCAACTGGTACCAAGGGGATATAGCTGTGGTTTCTGTTCATGGCTGTCCTAGTGAGTTTGCTGCCATATTGGTCACTACCAAGCTGTACCCCACACAGGAGGATGTCATTTTGCTTACTGTGGTATTTGGACATTTAGCCAGTTTGGTTGCAGAAAAAGTAAACATTCATTTTGCTAATGTCTAGGCTGGCCACAGTTATTACAATGAGTTAAATATGGTTTACCTTGTGGTGATTGTGGTGACATAGGCAATTCTAATTTTATTGACATTGTCCCAGGCCTTGTGGTTGAAAGAACATAAATCAAAACGTTTCTCCATAATTTCTTCTTCCACTTCCCCACAAGTCAGTATCGAACTGTTGGAGCTGAATATTAACTAATCCGGCTATGATTATCAGAAACTGCATAACTATTTGGTTGGTCTTCTTTAGGGTATTAGTTTTTGGTGAAGGCGTTTTATTAGGAAATTGTTTGAATTTTCCTATGTGCTTTCTATTAGCTATGTGTTTATGATTTAACTGTTTCCCCTTAGTGGCTATTCTCATTAACATTTGATCTGACACTGTTGTGGTAGATTGTGGTTGGCACCATTGTCTAAATCTGGTACTATAGATCGACCCATGGGGATGAGCAGAAGTATTGGAAGTGCCTTTTCTGCCATATCTGGGTATGTGGTACATGTTTTTAACAAGGATTACCTCTACCTGCTCTCTTGGAGTGGGAGAACCATTGGCTTCTTGTGAAACAGGATGATCATAAGGTGGGGGGACAGAAGGGATCAAAGGTCGGTCATTATCTGAAGATTCTGGCTGTGTACGTCCTAATTTTCAAATTACCTTAAAGGATGCATGTCTCAGGAATGAGATGTTTCATCTGCACATTTCTGTAATGAATTTACTTCTCTATTAGTTGCCTGTAGCTGCAACTTCAATCTATCTGAGATATATTTTAAGCTTCTAACTATAGATTAGTTTTCCTTATTTTTGGCTTCTTCTTGCCTATCATTAAAAGTGGACCAGCAAGAGGCTGGTATTGTATTCCCTTTCTGTTCTAGTTTATTTTATAGATTTTCAAAATTTTCTTATAAAAAATAACCTTTTCTGGAAATTGGAAAGTGCTTTCATTTTAGCAACCTCAGTCAGACCACTCTACCTAATAATTACAGGTGTCCCTTCCATACTTATTAAACATACTCTGGCTCTTTTAAAACACCTGCACTGGCACCCATGATAAAACTCCACTCTCATACCAAAGGGATAGATATGTGACTTTAATTATAAATCCACGCTCATTTTAGTAAGGAAGCCTCTCTGTTACTTTATTCTTTTTATTTTGCTTAGAACACAGACTTGACAAACATGAGGAGGATATTCTGTCCTTCTGACAACAATATTTTGTCCTTATTTCTTGATTAAAACTCAGACTCATAACAATCAAAATCATTTGTGTTGTTATTTTTAATCGATTAGTTATTTTTTTTTATAGGTTCATAGGTTCATAGGTTCATACTAGGCTATCTGCCCGAGGGCATTTACAAGCCTAGCCCATAGTTTTGTGGCTTACGCCACCCCTTAGGTTTGGGGAACTATGCCCATTATTTTGCTGTGCCTCTGTCGAGCAGTGACACTGAGGTAATCCCTGGGGTATACTTGCGATCTCCCATCCATTGGTCAAGATTTCTCTTAAACAAAGCCAGCGAGGTGCTTTGCCTCACATATACCGGGATTTTGTTCCACAGCATAGGAGTCTTTGGGTAATGAATCTATCCCTCCAGCACGTTCTATTAATGGCCGTGTCAAGGTTTAGGTCTCCGCTCTTGTGGCTCTGATGGATCTAGATTTTTTGAGGTGAAGCATGTACATCAAGTCAGGGTTTGATAATGCCTTGTATGTCAGGCACAGGTCACCCCTGAGCAAGCGGTAGGCGACTGAATAGAGTTGGAGTTCTTTCAGTCTGGCAGCATAGGTCAGATTTTTGAGACCCATAATCCTCTTGGTGAGGAACTTTTGTGGCCTCTCCAGCTGCTGCAAGTGTCGGGTCAGATACATTCCGAATGGGGCATTGTACTCAATCATTGGTCGGATGAGTGATGAATATAGGGAGACTATGACCTCTCTTGATCTAGATGTGAATCCCTTCATGATAAGGTGGGCAATGTAGAAGGTCTTCCTAACTATTTTTGCAACATGGGTGTCGAATGACAGACTGCTGTCAACCTGGGTCCCCAGGTCCCTAATAACCTCTTCTGTGCTCAGTGGATTTCCACCTATATGGTAGCTAGGGGTAACCTTGTTTTTCCCGAAGGGTATGACTATGCATTTTTTGGCATTTAACTTTAGGCCGTGGCTCTGGCACCAGTTATCCGTATCTGTGAGACCCTTCTGAAGGATATCTGTGTCAGATGTGTTTTCGACTACGGCACCCAGTTTGCAGTCATCTGCAAACTTTGTCAGCCATAACCCTCCGTGTTTGCTTGTACTCGGAAAAGTAGATGCCAAACAAGAGTGAGCCAGGACTGAGCCCTGTGGGACACCACTTGAGACAGGCTTAGAGTCAGACATGGCACCGGCAACTCTGACCCTGTGGGTTCTGTCACTCAGCCAGTTTGCAACCCATCTTGTGATGTATGGGTTAACATTTAGGCTGATGAGTTTTTCAATGATACCCGAGTGGGGTATTGTGTCGAAGGCCTTCGCCAGATCGAGGTAGGCTGTATGGACTGCCTTTCCTCATCAATGGCCTTGGTGACTGTTTCGAAAAAGTCAACCAAGTTTAAAAGGCATGACCTGCCCTTGACAAAGCCAAACTGGGTTGGATCCAGAGTCTGCAAATTCCCTATGTCTTTATTTATGAGATCCATTATGATCCTCTCCATGGCTTTGCAGATAAGGCTTGTCAAGCTAATGGGTCGGTAATTTCCAGGGTCGGTGGAGGCACCGCCTTTTGTGAAGTGGGACTACAGTCGCTGTCGCCACTCCTGCAGTGCGATCCCGAGGTGAGGCTACGATTAAACAGCTGTCCTAACTGAGGATTTAATTCCTCGTTGAGTGCATGTAGCACACAGCCGGGGACACCATCAGGTCCCATGGATGCTGTGTTTTGCCTTTGAGAGCGCGTTCTCACTTGGGCATTAGAGATGTTTGGGGGTCTGCAATCTGTTGGTATAGATATCTCTCCTTTTGGGGAGGGGAGAAGTTTGCACTGAACCTGTCAGCCAGTATGTTGGCAATGTCTGTAGGATCAGTAATCTTCTCATCATTTTGAACTAATTCTGAGCATATCTGGGAGTTTCCTCCCAGGTTTCTAACATAGCTAAAGAAGGCCTTATGATTGTCTTTAGAGTCTTTAGCTATTCTTCTCTCAAAATTTGCTTTGGATGATTTTATGAGGGCTCTCAGCTTTTACTTATAGTGATCAAAGGCGTCTTACCTTTCAAGGATTTTGCTCTATCATGTAGTAGCTTCCTCCTTTTGTTGTAGAGTTTGTTTATGGCTGGGGTCCACCAGACTGGACGCTTGCCTTTGGTACAAAGAGTCTTTGTTTTGCTTGGGATTGCCTTATCCATGCAGTCCTGCAGGTGCTGGTAGAAGGCATTTGTAAGTGATTCAGCGGCTAGAGTACTATTTTCCGCGGCTCAGCGGCCTTAAAGGAGACCACACTAGTCTTTAGAAGTGCAAAGTCTGCTTTCGAGAAGTTCTTTACTCTGGTCTTTTGCGTTTCAGGAGGGGGTGGGATGAGGACCTCCAGCGAGATTTGTTTGTGATCTGATCTCACCAGTGAGGGGTATACTTCTGGTGTTGAACATTTTGCTCCCATGTTCGTGATGATGAGATCAAGTATGTTTTCTCCTCTTGTGGGGATAGTGACTAGTTGTTCCATGGCATTTGAGTTTATGAATTCCAGGAACTTTTGGGCCAGGGTGTTTGGGCTTGAGTAGCATTCCCAGTCTATATTTGGGTAATTGAAGTCACCTAGTATGATGGTATTAGGGGATACATTTATTCCTCCAGTGTTTTCAGGAAGGCCAAGTGAGATTCCTGAGTTTGTGAGGGTGGCCTGTAACATGCTACAATTTGTAGAGCAGTCTTGCCTATGGTTAACTGCACCTGGATGGTCTCCGATGCATCGCGCGTTGCCACCAATCTTGAGGTGTAAGTATCCTTGATGAATATGGATACCCCTCCTTTCTTGGTATTGTCCGGATTTTGGGGCCGAACGCATGATATGAGGTAAAACCTGATAGTGCTGGGGTGCTCTCAGGAGCCTTGAACCAGGTTTCTGTCACAGCACAGACATCGATGTTCTCCATACTGAGAAGGGCCTCGAGTGAGTGCATTTTGAGATTGAGACTTCTGGCATTGAGCAGCATTACCCTTAGTTTTCCTTTTTGTGTTCTAGGGTGGAAGGTTTAGAATTTGAGCCTTGCCTAAAAAGGCACTATGGGGTGGCAAGAGCCTTTGCCAATATCCGGAATCCCAGAGGTGACAGGTGCAAGCCGTCCCTTGCGTAGCAGCGTGGCTTGTCCAGCATGTCATCCCAGGCAGACAGACATTGGATCCCCTTTGAATGACACCAGAGTTTAAGCCAATTGTTAAAACTGATCATCTTATCTTTGTATTGTGGCATCATTCTTGGTGAAGGTAGGATACTGCTCAAGGTCAGGGTCATACCTGCCTGGGCTACATAATCAGAGAGCTCCTCAATGTCTCTTTTCATGTAGTCCAAGGAGAGTGCGTCTCAGGTCGTTTACACCAGCGTGGACAATGACTGAGTCGTACTTGTACCTGCTGTTGAGAGACCTGAGTGCTTGCGTTATGTGGCGGATTCTAGCGCCCGACAGGCAGCTTACTGTGACCTTCTCCTTACTCAGTCTGGTGAGCGGGACGTCAGTGTGTCTGACTATGGAGACACCAATGACTAGTGTGTCTGGCATTGTGTTTGGCCTTAAGGGCTGTGACTGTTTGACACTCTGACTGTGAGGTCTATGTGTTGCAGGTGTTGTGTTTTGAGGTAACAGTTGTTTGGGTGTATGCTTTGGTGGTCTCTGCTGTTTTGGTAGATTTTTGATCAGAGCCTCCGAGTATGTCTTTGTGTGTTTATGTGTATGATTTGTGGTTGTGATGTTACTATGTGAGACTGGGTCTATAGTGTATGTGGTAACCTTCTCCTCCTGTCTGGTCTTGCCAGTCTTGTGTTGAGAGAGCTCAGCCTCCAGTTTGGCCGTATAATTGCATCTCTCGCATGTATTTGTGTTTTGTGGGAGGAGGAGAGGGTTGTCTGTGTACATGAGACAGTTGTAACATTGCCTCAATATTCCCAGGTTCACCAGCTGAGCAGGAGAGGACACTAGCAACTGATCCTCGACATGCTAGAAGGAAATAGACAAAAAAACTTTAAAAGAGTTTTCAGGGGATGTGGGTGAGCAAGAAAGGGGGCTTGCCTTTTTGGGGTGCTATCTATAACAAGAGTGCTGTATCAAGGTGATAAGTACTGTAGGAGCAAGTGCTAGGTTTTATAGATAGAGTATAGTCTACTTGGAGTCAAGTAGAGATGATCTTTTTTAGTTTAGGATACGCAGGTTTGATCAGTAGTATAGTTAGGAAGGTAGTTATAAGGGAAAATTTGAAGAGTGGAATTTAGATGGCCTAAATAGTTTAAACTTTGCTAACCGCTGCTGCTCTAGTGTGCAACGGTGGCAACTCCGTGCTAATTCGCGCTAAATCGCGCTAATGCGCGTTTAGCGTGTTTTATACCAGGGGGCTGGAAAAAGCTAGAAACTGGCCCCAAATGACCAATAAACTACTAGTTACTGGCTGAAACCTCACAAAACTGGACCAAAAGGCAGCTCAATGCTTCCCCCTCTCACTGGTAAGCAAGGTAACTTCCTTTCCCCCAAATAAGGCAAGGAAACAGTACACAGGAACTACAAACAAAGCCCAGGAATCAGCAAACTCTGAAACTGGACTAATCTAACCCAGTAAAGCAGGAAAAACAAGAGATTTTTTTTTTTTTTTTCTCAAAGAATAGGCAGGTACAGCAAACACTTATAAATGCTATAAACCAGCTATTACAGCTAACACAGAAGAAATGCTACAATACAGTTAATAAGTAACAAACAGAGATTATAAGTGCAAAATTAAGTTAAATGCAGAAAAAACAGTTGCAATGTAACAGCAAGGCAGGCGAGATACAGTCGCTAGGTATTCAGATGATAAAAGCAACAAAAATATACTTATTATCAAGAAAAGTCGCTTTTTCAGCTCTCTGTAGCCTGGATAACTCTGCTGGCCCACGGGGAGTCTGTGCTGAGGAGGTACAGGCTGGAAAACACGCGTGTAGCGTGTTTTAGACCAGGGGGGAGGAAAAAGCTAGAAACTGGCCCAAATCGTCCAATAAACTACTAGTTACTGGCTGTTACCTCACAAAACTGGTCCAAAGGCAGCTCAATGCTTCCCCCTCTCACTGGTAAGCAAGGTAACTTCCTTTCCCCCAAATAAGGCAAGGAAACAGTACACAGGAACTACAAACAAAGCCCAGGAATCAGCAAACTCTGAAACTGGACTAATCTAACCCAGTAAAGCAGGAAAAACAAGAGATTTTTTTTTTTTTTTTTTTTTCTCAAAGAATAGGCAGGTACAGCAAACACTTATAAATGC
>NC_056733.1:727378674-727456000 GCF_019279795.1 Protopterus annectens
CATCCAGTAATTTGAAAATTAGGACGTACACAGCCAGAATCTTCAGATAATGACCGACCTTTGATCCCTTCTGTCCCTCCACCTTATGATCATCCTGTTTCACAAGAAGCCAATGGTTCTCCCGCTCCAAGAGAGCAGGTAGAGGTAATCCTTGTTAAAACATGTACCACATACCCAGATATGGTAGAAAAGTCCCTTCCAGTAATTCTGCACATCTCCATGGGTTGATCTATAGTACCAGATTTAGACAACGGTGCCAACCACAATCTACCACAACAGTGTCAGATCAAATGTTAATGAGAATAGCCACTAAGGGGAAACAGGTAAATCATAAACACAGAGCTAATAGAAAGCACATAGGAAAATTCAAACAATTTCCTAATAAAAGGCCTTCACCAAAAACTAATACCCTAAGGAAGACCAACCAAATAGTTATGCAGTTTCCAATAATCATAGCCGGATTAGTTAATGTTCAGCTCCAACGGTTCGATACTGACTCGTGGGGAAGAGGAAGAAAAAATTATGGAGAAACATTTTGATTTGTGTTCCTTCAACCACAAGGCCTGGGACAATTAGAATCCCCTATGTGACCACAATCACCACAAAGTAAACCATATTTAATTCATTGTAACAACTATGGCCAGCCTGGACATTGGCTAAATTAATGATTACTTTTTCTGCAACCAAACTGGCTAAATGTCCAAATACCACAGCAAGCAAAATGACATCCTCCTGTGTGGAGTACAGCTTGGTAGTGACCAATGTGGCAGCAAACTCACTAGGACAGCCATGAACAGGAACCATAGCAATATCCGCTTGGTACCAGTTGACCAGGAAGGTCCTTTTGTCAACATTACAGTGCAAAACTCATCTCTCCCTTTTCTTATCAACATAGGAGCTGGTAGAGCTATGATTATTTCAGCAAATTTTTATTTCCATTAAACGTTTTTGCCTATTATAGAGTTGCCAACGTGTTTTGTTTCCATAGCAGTACTTTATTTTGGATTACTGGCTATTCCTATGTGTTTTGGTACTACACTATATCTCTACAGTGTTTCCAGTTTTTTGGTGCAGTATCATTCAGCAGGGACGCTGACTTTCATATACGTTTGTGCTCTCATCTTTTGGCCAGCGTTTCCAGCACACCATGGAACCTATCATCAATCCAGATCCGGAGCCGAGGGACACCTCTTCTCTGTGGGATGGACTCACGCATCTACACAGCAACCCTTTATTGTCTCTGGACCTCACAGGAGAAGTTGGACACACTAACCTTAGCATGAACGGTGAGAACCTTACGGAATTTTACCCTCTATTGAAGACTATAGAAGATAATTTATACCAATTGCAGAGGTATGCATGGCAAAGGTTACACCTGGAAGCATGCATCCACTTCAAAGTAGTCCCCAGGGGCATGCGGGTGTTCTGTATGCCCACCTATGGGGACTCACACCCTGAACTCCTCAAACGGTGGCAGGACCTTAACATAGAGTTGGGCTTCAAGTATGCTCAATTAATGCTTGACTATTTTTTGCCACTAGAAACTGAATTGAGAAACAGGACTAATTATATGTACCAACAGCTGACTGAACGGTTTACTTCAGAGTACTGTATTGACAAAATCAATTACATCTTTTCACAAATAAACATCTTTAGTGATAGACTGAGAATTACCAAGCAGAAAAAGCTGTTACGTGACTATCACGATTTTCAAAAAGGCCAGGTGTTTGTTTGGCCGAGACACCAGTCCTCTAACAATTTGAATTCTATGCCACAGCCAGAAACAGTTTCTGTTTCTCAACCTAAGAGACTTGCTGCTAGTAACATTGTTATACCATCGTTACCTCAAATACCTGCCTCTATGGTGAATGAAGAAGTGGGAGTGACGATCCCACCGGAGAACAGTATAACTGAAACCAACCATATTGACACGCCTCCTCCCAACCAGGAAGCTTTTTTTCATCAAGCACCTCCCGTGACTACGGGAGCCATTCCTAAGAACACTTCCAGTGCCTTACCTTCTCTGGCTACTTTTTTACCGTATCAGAAACGGCCTCTAGCACATCCCAACAGGGGGCGATCCCGCAGCAGGGATTCCCGCAAGAGGAAGTACTCAGCGGAACTACCCGGCTACAACAGAAGGAAAAAGAACTGACTTCTGATCTATTTTTCAACCTTTCTAGCCTTGCTTTGGATCGTACTAGCATACAGGTACTAAATAGAGGACTTAGCTTCATTCCGGCTACTCCGGCTACATTGACTGATACGTTACTTGATTTAAGACTGTTCTGTAGAAAGTTATGCTTGAAATTGTTATTTAATGACAACACAGCTTATGAACGGAGAGATGCATTGCTCAGAACTAAAAGCACATTTATTCCTGTCATGCCTTCACATATTGAATGTTTTCTTAGGGCTTGTGAAAGCCAATATTATCTGATGTTTAGTAAAACAGACAAGAAAGGCAGATTTTATAACTTGACCCCAGAAGAAAATCGCTCCCTCAGTGAACTTAAACAGAACACTCACATTGTCATCAAACCAGCTGATAAGGGAGGGGGAGTAGTTCTTCTAGACAGGCAGGAATATGTTACTAGTATGTCCAAATTGTTATCGGAAGTTGACACATACACCCCCATAACATCTAAGGAAGTGATAAAGATTATAAAAACTGTCAAAGATGTTCTTTTTGACCTTCTCATGTGTCTCCAGATCAGCCAGAAAATTTACGAGTTTTTGTATATAGAACACCCCACCACCCCTGTTATAAAAGGGATACCCAAAGTGCATAAAGGTATATATCCAGTTCCGCTGAGACCGATTGTATCGGGGGATCAATGGATCACAGCACATGTCTCTCAGCTAATAGAAGACATTTTGAGACCTGTAGTGAATCAGTCCCCCACCATACTTAAAGACACTTATGACCTTTTAAATGACATCAAAGAATTAACACTAGATAGTCATTTATCACATCTTCTCATCACTTTGGATGTTAAGGATTTGTTTACTTCAATACCAAATGACATTGGTATGCAGTATATAAATGAATTATTATCCAAGGAGACCAGTTTTTCCAATTATACTTATAGGTCAGCTCTTGGAGCTAGTATTGTTCAATAATGCATTTATGTTTGGTGGTTCTAGTTACCTACAAAAGTGGGGGGTTGCCATGGGCACCCCCTGCACTAACACCTATGCCAATTTGGTAGTCTTGTGGTGGGAGAAACTATACCTTTTTACACATGAGAACTTTAAGCTTATTAAGCTCTATAGACGTTTCGTGGACGACATTATAATAATTTGGGAAGGTACATTGGAATTGTTTGAATCCTTTTTGCAATATTTAAATACCACCACCACGTTTTTACGTTTTACTCAAGAAATTTCTAACCAAGAAAAAATTTCCTAGATGTCACCCTTAGATTCACCAAAAAGGGGGCAGGTTAGACTCAACTTTATATAGGAAGCCTACATGGAAAAACTCGATGCTATGTTTTGATAGCATGCATCCCCGACATACTTTTCAAGCCATAGTCAAGAGTCAGTTTATCAGGATTCAGAGACTATGCAGTAGCATGGAAGTTTTAAAAAAAGAAGCACACTTCTTAGAGAAATTATTCATTAGTAGAGGTTATAATTCTTCCATGGTTAACAATGTTAAATTTGAGGTTTTGGGCGGCATCATACCTGTAGAACAGGAGAACACAGCCTTGAAACACACGAAATATGACTCTAGATTTTTTAAGAGAGCAGATGCCACAAATCATCATATTAATTATATCATCACATATACCAGTGATATACAAAAGATACAGCAGATCATTTATAATAATTGGCACATTTTAACTATTGACTCTCACACTAGAGACATTATCAGCAAACGCCCTAGATTCACCTACAAGAATAGCAGGAATCTCAAAAGAATCTTATGTGGTGACTCACACATTAAAATAGAAGAAGACAACAAGCTAGTTAATAGCATTCAAATCAAGGATTTTGGTACATATCCTTGCTACAATTGCAACAGATGCAAGTATATAACTAAGACACAGTACTTCAAACATCCCAACACTGATTATGTCTTTAGACCATACTTTCGAGCAACCTGCAATACTTGTAATTTGATATACCTTGCCACCTGTACCAAATGCGAGGCTTTTTACGTAGGGTTAACAAAGAGAAAGCTACAGGAACGCATTTACAATCACCTGTATGATATACGTAAAGCCATAGACACCAACGCTTTGGCTAAACATATCATGGAGTATTCCACCCACTCATTTTGTTTTAGGGTCTTACAAGAGGTAAAACAGGATCAAAGAGGGGGAGACAAAGAGAATTATTTGGCACTGATGGAACTCAACTGGATATTGAGATTAGGTGCACATATAGAGCCAGGGATCAATGCCCATGTCTCTATTAAACCAGCACTAATATCTAAGAAGTGAGCACGTGGCCCTTCACATATTGTATGTTTCACCTAGATGTACTCAATTTTAAATTATTAATTCATCAAATAACCATTAACTAATGTATATTTTTAGTATAAAGTTACACACACACACACACGTTTTTACATGTGCACATTTGCATAATGCATTCCATGCATTATTATTTTTTTTATCTGGGGATATCACTCAACTCAAACTGAATTCATTCATATATTCTTATATATATTCTTTTAGTTTACATGTTCTTATCCCTTACCATACATTTACATTGTAGCTAAAGGGATACTCACAATCAGTTATCAAATTTAATACATATTTATGATTTTGAATAATGTTACATATACACAATATGATGTTTACTTGTTAATGATACATTTCGTTTTAATTTTATGTATATGTTTTTATATATTCATTTCTAATGTTTATGATCTGTTTAAGGCAGTATAAGTATTATGTGGATAGATTCACCCTTCTTAACTGATTTTGGCACTTATAAAGCGCCCTTCATATTTGTGTTTTTAAATAATAGAGTTTTCATTTGTTGCATTATTTTGTATTCACACTTTGGTCTTCTTTGCTATTCTTTAACACACTAGAAGTGTAGAAGTTCAATGTGTAGAATACGCATTTTGTAACATGCCTTATGAAGAACTAAGTGTTCATTTTAAGTTAATTAATCAATGAGCAGACTTTCCCGCGCTTCAGCGGAAGTATATAAACTCTGATTAGATATCTGGTAATTTATCTGATGAAGCGTGGATGGACCACGCGAAAGCGCTCATTTTTTATTTCCATTAAACGTTTTTGCCTATTATAGAGTTGCCAACGTGTTTTGTTTCCATAGCAGTACTTTATTTTGGATTACTGGCTATTCCTATGTGTTTTGGTACTACACTATATCTCTACAGAATAGCCACTAAGGGGAAACAGGTAAATCATAAACACAGAGCTAATAGAAAGCACATAGGAAAATTCAAACAATTTCCTAATAAAAGGCCTTCACCAAAAACTAATACCCTAAGGAAGACCAACCAAATAGTTATGCAGTTTCCAATAATCATAGCCGGATTAGTTAATGTTCAGCTCCAACGGTTCGATACTGACTCGTGGGGAAGAGGAAGAAAAAATTATGGAGAAACATTTTGATTTATGTTCCTTCAACCACAAGGCCTGGGACAATTAGAATCCCCTATGTCACCACAATCACCACAAAGTAAACCATATTTAATTCATTGTAACAACTATGGCCAGCCTGGACATTGGCTAAATTAATGATTACTTTTTCTGCAACCAAACTGGCTAAATGTCCAAATACCACAGCAAGCAAAATGACATCCTCCTGTGTGGAGTACAGCTTGGTAGTGACCAATGTGGCAGCAAACTCACTAGGACAGCCATGAACAGGAACCACAGCAATATCCGCTTGGTACCAGTTGACCAGGAAGGTCCTTTTGTCAACATTACAGTGCAAAACTCATCTCTCCCTTTTCTTATCAACATAGGAGCTGGTAGATCTATGATTATTTCAGCAAATGCTGAAAAATTCCCACTTTTCATGAGAACAGTTTGTGGAGTGGGGGTGTATGCAGTCCCTTTAGACTACCCAGTAACAAAGCCTGATCCTATTCAAATTGGTCTACAAAAGACTAACAGACTTTTAATGCAGGAAACACCGCCCCTTTAAGTCTTTTAGGCAAAGATTTATTATGTAAATTGAGCTGTGCTATGTATTGTACTCCAGATTGTGTTTTCTTTGATATCCTAAATGAACCTTTAGGATTGTATTCAACTAAATGAACCTTTAGGATTGAATTCAACTAATATTTATACATATGTTGCCGTTTTAACTTTGAAACAGACTTTAGGCACTACTGATTTGAGAGGATTAGACATCATCCCTCCACAGCACTGGACTATCTATGAAAATGACGTCGGGCTTATATGAGATGAGAACCTGTGCATATAATCTTTAAACCATGAGAGTGCCTGCTTGTGTTAGGTAAGTATCCTTTGTTGGCTGAAGCAGAGAAACAAATCAAACTTGTTAGTTCTATCTTACTACAAGGTTTAATAGTCCCAACTTGAAGTCCATGTAAAATTCCTAACTTGCCAGTTAAGAAACCAGAAAAAAAACATTTACAGCTTTCTACAAGATACATGAAGAATTAATGCAGTGGTAATACCAACTTTTCCTGTAGGCTCTAAAACAGCTACAGTACTAAGTCATATTCCATCAGAGATCACTACCTTCTCAGTGACAGATATTTCTTCTGCCTTCTTTTCTATTCCTTTGCACCTAGATTGTCAGCATTGGTTTGCATTTTCATAAAGAGGGCAACAGCATACTTAGACTAGACTACCATAAGGATATGTTGAATCACCCACTCTTTTCTCTAGGGAAATGAAGATGCAATATGGCAAGATTAAATTTCCATGTGGGTCTGCTCTAATTCAGTTATGTAGATGAGTTACTTTTAGCTTCCATATCCCTTGATGATTGCAAACAAAATACTATGTTTTGTTCAACCAAGCTAGCAGAACTAGGGTTCAGAGTCAGTCAGGGTAAACTGCAGTTATGGAAGTCTCAGGTTCAGTACTGGGGAAACCTCATTTCAGAAGGTTCCAGACAATTCTTGCCTTCATGCATTGCTGCAATACAAGCTGCACCATGGTCCACTACATTAAAACAGTTACAAGCCTTTCTGGGAATGACAGGTTATTGTCGACAATGGATTTCTAACTCTGCAGAAATAGTAAAACCATTAGTGGAACTACTAAAGAAAGATACCCCTGAACCTTTACCCTGCCAGGACCACCATGAACAAGCTTTTATTCAATTAAAAATCTTACTTTCAAACCCTCCTGCACTTGGATTGCCAAACTATTCAACGATTTTTCTTGTATTGTGAAAGAAATAAACAAGCATTAAGATTATTAGCACAAAGTAGAAATGATGGTTATTGACCTGCTGCTTATTTTAGCACAAATCTTTTGACCTCAATGGCCACTTGGCTCATTGGTGACTGCTATGATTCTATAGCATAAGACCTACATGGCAGTTCTGCATTCTGTAGAGGCATTGTTACTAAAAGTGATACTTATCTACAACACGATTGCCTACATATGAATTGTTTTTACTTAATCAACCTTCCTTTCAGATTGTTCTATGTCTGCCACTTAATCATGCGTCTTTAATTCCTACAGCAGACAAAGAAGAAGCACATAACTGTGTTGTTATTAACTCTGCGCTTCTTCCTAGATCAGATTTAAAAGAAGGTCCATTGACACATTTCAAATTGCTTCTATTTTTCAACAGTTCCTTAGTTCAAAGAAAAGATGGGCTATTGGCAGCAGCCTTTTCCATTTGTACTCAGGACAGCATTTTTTAACTGGACAATTAAAAGGAAATGTATTTTGTCAAATAGCTGAACTTAGGCTGTTACTGAAGCCTGTAAAACGGTAAAAGACAAGTCGATTACTGTTTTCACAGGCTTACCCTATGCTTACGGGGTAGTTCATGATTTTGGGACACTTTGGATAGAAAGAATTGTATTTGTCTTCAGCAGGGACAGTTATTAAACTGCCAGTTTTGTTCATGAACTATTGAATGCATTATTATTATTACCAATAGAAATAACAGTGGTAAAGTGTATCATGATTCTTACATTTCCAGAGGTAATAGTTTTACAGAAGTGGTGGTAAGACAAGCTGCACTGCCTTAATCTGTTCAGGCTTCATTTTGCAGTAAATTCATGAAAGTAATAATGACAGTTCTTTACAGGGATTATCTTTCAGAAATGATACTGAGGGTTTGGAGTAGGTGGGGTGGATACATGATGGCTCAGCCATTCTCCGGACCTTTTGTGGTGCCACCCTGGTACGTGACTGGTAGCGCCACAAACCTGATTAACTCGGTTGGTTAACAATTACCATTTACCTTTTCATTGAGGTAAAAATGCTTTAATAAAACAGATTTCAAATGATTGTATGTCCCTCACCTTTCAGAAGTTGCTCAATATTTTGTTAATACCTGTATGTTTACAACACAGTGTGTCAAAGAATGTATAAACTTTAAGAAAGCTGTAGGGGATATTTTCAATTATTCACTTGGATTCTACTGAGCTCCCACAAATACAAACGTTTAAATACATGCTTGTCATTGCAGATGCTTTTTTTTTGATGGGTATAACCTTTTGTCTGTGCAAAAAATAAGCAAAAACAGTAGCTTAGAAGCTTTAGTAAGAATTGTTACCAAGATCTGGTACTTCTTGTTGTATCCAGTCAGATTAGGGCACATATTTCACTAGTCAGATAATACAACAGAGCAGTAAAATATTGTATATTAGAATGCAGCACCCCTGGCCATACAGGCCACAAGCTTCAGGGATAGCAGAGATGACAAAAACCCACCTTGCTGTTTTGTGAGGAGTCTGGTCTCAAATGGCCAATGGCGTACCTTTAGATTCATTCAACAAGTGAAGTGCAGTTAGTACTCCTAGAAAGTTGTTCTCCACAATAAATTCTTATTGGTAAACCCCTGAGAATTCCTGCTAAACCTCTCCCTACATATTTGGAGTTACCGAATGTAGATGACTCTTGTGTTTATAAGATACATTCATAGGTGGTTACTAGGCTATTGATCTTTGGGCCTTTATAAGCCTAACCATGTTATTGACTAAGTTGTATGGTCTGCATTTGCAGTGTGAGTCTATGATCAGCACCGACTGCCCTTATCCAGGAGGGACATAGGTGACACCCCTGGGGTAAATTTACAGTCTCCCATCCAGTTGTCTAAGTTATGCTTGAATAGGGTAATTCAGGAGCTGTGTTTTATGTAAATTGGGAGTTTTTCTGTTTTAGATTCATAGGTTCATACTAGGCTATCTGCCCTAGGACATTTATAAGCCTACCCACAGTGTGCTTGGCATTTGCCACCCTTTTGGATTAGTTGACTGTGACTCTGTATAGTAGGTCACAGGAGATATCCTGTCCCTCTGTCTAGCAAGGGCACAGAAGAGATCCCAGGGGTGAACTTACGATCTCCCATCCACTCGTTGAGATTTCTCTTGAACAGGGTTAGTGAGGGGCTCTGCCTAACATGAACTGGGATCCTGTTTCAAAGTGAAGGCAGCCTCTGGGATATGAATCTGTCCCTCCAGCATGTCCTATTTATTTCTGTGCTGAGGTTCAAGTCCCGCTCTAAGGGATTTGGTTTTCCTGAGGTGGAGCATGTCCATTAATTCTGGGTTGGACATGGCTTTATACATCAACACAGATCGCCTCTGAGTAGGCGGTACACAACTGAGTAGAGCTGGAGTTTCTTTAGCCAAACTGCATAGGGCATCTGTTTTGATCCTCTTGGTGAGGTACTTTTGGGGTCTTTCCAGTTGCTGCAGGTGTCGGGTAAGGTACATCCCAAATGAGGCATTGTATTCAATTATGGACCTGATAAGTGATGAGTAGAGGGGCACAATGACCTCTCTTGATCTAGATGTGAACCTCTTCGTGATAAGGTGGGCTATATAGAAGGTCTTTCTAACCACTTTGGCAATGTGTTTGTCAAAGGAGAGATTACTATCTACTTGGGTCCCTAATTACTTCTTCCGTACTTAATGGATTACCACCTATGTGGTAATTTGTGGGTACTTTGTTTTTCCCAAAGGGGATGACAATGCACTTTTTGGCATTTAGCTTTAGGCCATGGCTCTGGCACCAGTTATCCATCTCTGTGAGACCCTTCTGAAGGATGCTCATGTCAGCTGGAGAGTCTATTATGGCACCCAGTTTGCAGTCATCTGCGAACTTTGTCAGCCATAGTCCACCCGTGTTAGCCTGCACCTCGGAGAAATATATACCGAACAAGAGAGGTCCCAGGACTGAGCCTTGTGGGATGCCACTTGTAACTGGTTTAGAGTCTGACATAGCCCCTGCAATTCTGACCATGTGGGTTCTATCCCTGAGCCAGTTTGCGATCCATCTTGTGACATAGGGGTTGATATTTAAGCTGGTGAGCTTATTTATGATGCCTGAGTGGGGTATTGTAACAAAGGCTTTTGTGAGGTCCAGGTAGGCTGTGTGGACTACCTTCCCTTCATCTATGGCTTTGGTAACAGTTTCAAAGAAGTCGACCAGATTCAAGAGGCAAGATCTTACCTTAACAAAGATGAATTGGGTAGGATCCAGTGTCTGGAGGTTCCCGATGTCTTTGTTTATGATTTCCATGATGATACGCTCCATAGCCTTGCAGACCAGGCTGGTCAGGCTTATAGGGCGATAGTTTCTGGGGTCCGTTGTGGCACCACCTTTGTGGAGCGGGACCACTGTTGCTGTACGCCATTCCTTGGGTACATATCCTGTAGTAAGGTTGAGATTGAACAGTGTCTTTATGTGAGGGTTTAGTTCTCTTTTGAGCTCGTGTAAGACGCAGCCTGGGACACCGTCTGGTCCCATTGATGCTGTGTTTTTTGCTTTGGAGAGGGCAGCTCCCACTTGTGCATCTGTGATCACAGGGAGGCTACATTCTGCTGCTCTTTTGGAGGGGAAGGGGGGGGGAGAAATTTGCACTGAACCTTTCTGCCAGGATATTGGCAATGTCTGTGGGTTCAGTGTATTTTTTGTCATTATGGACTAACTCAGAGCATATCCAAGAGTTGCCTCTCAGGTTCTTGACATAACTGAAGATGGCATTGTGATTATCTTTAGTGTCTTGTGCAATTTTTCTTTCGAAGCTGGACTTAGATGATTTTATGAGGGATCTTAGTTTCTTGCTAGTACTGATCATAGATGCCTTCGTAGTATCTTCCTCCTTCTGTTGTATAGCTTATTTATGGCTGGGGTCCACCATACAGGTCTCCTACCTTTGGAGGAGTGAGTCTTGGTTTTATTAGGGATAGCATG
Organism: Protopterus annectens; assembly: GCF_019279795.1. Taxonomy (NCBI): domain Eukaryota; kingdom Metazoa; phylum Chordata; order Ceratodontiformes; family Protopteridae; genus Protopterus; species Protopterus annectens. The sequence continues at coordinate 727,390,026 of NC_056733.1, forward strand.
CTCCATGCATTCATGTAGGTGTCCATAGAATGCTTTTGTAAAGGATTCTGTGTTTTGTTTCCTTTGAAGGATTCCACCTTGGTTTTGAGGAGTGTGAAGTTTGCTTTTGAGAAGTTCTTCACCGTGGTTTCCTTGGCTGGGGGTGGGGACGGAATATGGATGTCCAGTGAGATTAATTTATGGTCTGATCTTACCAATGAGGGGTATACCTCCGGTGTGGAACATTGCACACGACCTGGCAGTTGATGGATTGATACCCCTTGTGGTTGACATAGATTCTATCCTCCTTACCAGGTGGTGCCTTCATGTGTACATGAGTGCAACCTATGGCACTCAGTACCTCAGGGTAGTGTGCTACATGGTAGAAGAGTCACATACTGCTGGCCCTCTCCTCAGGGGTGTAGGGTAAATAAATGTGCTTACTGGCATGTGGTAGCATGGCATCCAGAAATTGGTGCAGTACCCTGGATGCTGATTCTTGTTAGACCCCCCCATCATGTCACCAGTTGGTCCTCAGAAAGTACCTGCAGCTAGTATCTTAAGGGCTACACATACCTTTCATTCAACTGGGATGGGTTCTCTTCTGTTAGCTCTGGGTCTGAGTTGAGGGTGGCAGAGCTCAGTGAGTTCTTCTAGTATTTCCCTGTTCACTCTGTAGTGCTGTATAATCCCCAGCTCATGTAGCTCCTGGAAAGTTATCCTGGGCCTGAACACTCTTTTCCTTCTCAGTCTAGGCCTTTTGTCAGCAGCAGTATCAGCACTGACCTCAGCATCTAGCACATACAGATGTAGCAGACCTGCAGCAGCCCCTAGCATTCCATTCATTAAAAATCCAAAGTTTGTACTCCACTGGTTCATAGTATGGGGGTGAAATCAGATTGTAGGGTGTATGCAGCCTTTATAGTGCTCTGCTGTAGGTGCAGTCTGTGTGATTGGCTACCTATGATACATTCCACCTGCCAAGTACATGTTGGTGATGACCAGGTCCAATATGTTTTCTCCTCTTGTGGGAGTGGTGACCAGTTGTTCCATAGCATTTGAGTTTATAAATTCTAGGAACCATTGGGCGAGGGTGTTTGGGCTTGAGTAGTTTTCCCAATCAATGTTTGGGTAGTTGAAGTCACCCAATATAATGGTATTTAGAGAGACCTTCATATTTTCCAGTGTTCTCAGGAAAGCCGAGTAGGGTTCCTGTGTTTGTGAGGGTGGTCTGTAGCAGGCTACAAACTGAAAGGCAGTTTTGCCCACTGTTAGTTGCACATGGATGGTCTCCGATGCTTCGTGCAGTGCCACTAACCTGGAGGTGTGGGTATCTTTGATGAATATGGAAAAAGCATGGTATGAAGTATAACCTGGAAGTGTTGGGGTGCTTTCAGGAGCCTTGAACCAGGTTTCTGTTACTGCACAAATATCGATATTCTCCATACTGAGGAGAGTCTGCATCTTGAGGTTTAGACTTCTGGCGTTGAGCTGCATTACCCTTAGTTTTTTTTTCTTTGTGTTGTCTATGGAGGTGGGTTTGTCTTTTGAGCCTTGCCTAAAAAAGGCACTATGGGGGAGGCAAGAGCCTTTGCCAGTATTCAAAAACCCAGGGGTGACAGGTGCAAGCCTCCCTCTGTTAACTTAATGTTTCTGCCGAAGAAACAGAAGTCTCGTGAAACACAGGAATGTCAAGAAGATTTAATCAGACTTTCCCTCTGTTCTCTTTTACTGTATTACTACCAGACTGTGTCTGAGGCTTTCAGATAACCTGCAGAGAGTAAGTATCATGTATTGCAACCAGGAGATTTCAATTACATTTTAATCCTTCTCTCAAAAACATTCATTATGCCCCAGATAGAAAGGACCCTACTTGGTTTTGCTTACAACCGCTACTGTCATCCAATACGAAGGACTACCTAACTGGATCCATCTGTCGCACATCAAGAATACCCACTGTCATGATGAGTGCAGTCAAGACATCATGAAAGCCATCCTTTTGTGAAACAGTGGTACCAAATGAAAAATCACTGAAACCACTGCATCTGGAAACACCATTGCATGCAGAAATGTGGATTAAGATTTTTTTCATTTTGCCATCCAAATTAAATCCTGAAGTGAAAGTGACTGATTTACCTTTTGAAACAGAACTGGAAATGAAAGCGGGTGATGCCACAATATCATCTTGGTTGGAAATAATATTAGTGACTCTTCTTTTTCAACATCAGCAGTATTTTTTCTTGCTTCCAAAGAAAACATTGAAGATTCATCTTGCTTTTGGGACAATTGACTAGATAATACATTCAGTAACCAAACAATGTTTGTGGCGTCATACACAACACACACTTTTAGTTGGAATTTATTTGGAAATCAACTTCAAATGAACAAAGGGCAAGCAATCTAACATCCATGTTTGGAGTTTCTTCAAAATTGCCTTCAGCCCAAACATGCTCAGTTTTCCTGTGGACCTATTATCAGAACAGTTACTGTGATTTTCATCATGATTTTATTTTGCCTGCTTTTGCCATCTGGAACTGTGAGTACATTGTCATCTGCAACTTTTTCATATACATATGCCAAGACTCTTAATATCAGTGACTGTTGGGTTTGTGCACATATACCAAATGCACATGATGGGGCATTCTATTAATTCCAGTACCAGTGATTAATGCAAAACTCCATTCAGCATTCCACATTATTTTTCTCCTAAAAAAATTGAAAAGCTAAACATAACTCTACTATCTTTACAGTTGAACCACTTCAATTATCAATAACTGTTAAAAGTCATTTTTGCAATCTTAAAAATGGAACATTCTTTGTCAGAGATGGCATTTACAATTTCACTTGAAAGATTCTTGATAGGGCTGGCAAGACTGGTATGGCAGCATTACATGCATATTATTATATTTGTGGAGACCAGGCATATCCCTGGTTACCTACAGACTGGTCATGAGTGTTGTTATATACAGTAGGCCATGTTATCTCAGCTATACGACATACAGACACTTTACCTGATGGAACGATTCTCAATTCTCATCCCAGGAGAGGTATAAAGAACATTCCGAATCGAGTTTGGAAGATAGATGCTTCTTTGGTTTATCATAATGTTGTTCAAAAGCCTGCTTTTAAAGGAATTGTTACATGGATCTTGGTGATGGTGTTATTTCTGGAGCAGGATTTTTACCTGATTATGAGACAATAAAGTCCAAATAGGAGCTACATAAACTATCTAAGCATTTAGAAATTCGAATCAATAAACTTGATTACTCTTGAAATGACTGCCATATGCAGTGTGGTGCTACAAAACAGGATGGCACTTGATTTTACCCTCACTTCTAAGGGGAGATATGTGCGCACTCATCAAAATGGTGTGTTGCTCATGTATTCCTAATAACACTGGTGCCATTTATAGTCACCTACAAATAATTCAGAAAGTTGCTGAAATGTCTCATGCTAAAGAAGCTGAAAGTTTTCAGTGGGTGTGGTTAACCAATCTCTTTTCTGGCTGGGGTGGAGGTATTTTGGAATGTTTTATCCTTATCAGTATAATCATATTAATATTATGGCTTATTTTAATTATGTGTATGGCATTAATTCTAAAACATATAGAGTTCAAATAAAGCATCACACTGCAGATGGATAAAACAGAACCACTGCCACTGATCACATTAGTCAGAAGCTATAGAGTAGAGAATAAAGAAAATGCAATTTTACAAGATGGATAATCTTTATGATGGGGAATGTATTAATGAAAATTATACAATTATACAAAATATTCAAACTACTGCAGTGGTGGTGCTGCGGTAGCATTGTCGCCTCATAGCAAGATGTTGTCCCATTTGATTCTCAGCTAGAGCGTCTTCTGTGTGGAGGCATACATGAATGAGGCATGCCTTCGTTGAAGGTTGTGCATCAGGGCTGGTAACCCGGTATGTAAAAATCCACTACCAATCATTAGCGGACCGGAGTTCCGCTGTGGCGACCCCTAACCAGGAAAAGCCAAAAGACACAAACAAATACAAAATATTCAAACTGCCTTTTTATACCATCAATACACAGACATGTTCTTATTACATATAAGACTATGGGGAGAATTCAATAAAGACTACACAGACTTTTTTCCATGTAGGCATAGTGACACGGTGCTTACATGGAAGGAAGCAGATGTGCCATCCAGTAAACAGAGCTAACAGGCATGCACAAGCGTGCCAACACAGAAGTATCCATGGCATGCAAATCACCTTATAAGTAGGTGACTTGCATGCAAATGAGGGTGATGGACTGATCCAGCAAGCAGACAGACAGTCCTGCAAACCCCGTGTTGCTAACCATAATGTACACACAAAAATTCCATGTACAGGATGTTAAACAGACAACAGGGGCTGTAAAAGTGCAGTTAGAAGGACAAAAATAGCATAGCAGACACAGATATGTACAAAACTATCCACCATGTGTCCAAAACCTAATGGAAAATAATTTAAAATCATTTATTTTTTTAATGATCAGGTTATGTTTGAGTGGTGAGCCACAGTGTGCAAACATGCCATTATGAAAAAAAAAATTAAAAAAGAGTGTAAAATAGAAATTAGTAGTATATCACAGTAATGCATGATAGGACCCTACATGGAGTATCTACAATGCTGGAATGGTGCTGTTGTGAAGGAGGCAGGTCCGGGAACCATGTAGTTTCCAGGCTGTGTGCATGGATCCCTATGCAAATTAGCTGGGGTTAATAAATAGCACAAATGGGTATCCGGGTCTGCAGATCCCATCCGTGTAGGCGCAGAACCATGTTGGTGTTCCCAGAAGAGGTAGCCGACATTAGAAGGGGTGTGTCCACATTCTTTTAAGCTCATTGGAGCTCAGCAGTACCTGTTAGCGCAGCGAGCTGCTCTACTGAGCAGGGGGGTGTACAGTGTCTGCTAAGCTTTATTTACCTTCGGTGCATGTGTTTCACCGTGTTTGCTTGTGTTTGCATGGAGCATTGCTGTGCTGAGCGTGACCTTTCATGTGGGTGTGTCTAGTGACTGATAAGCATGGCTTATCTTTGCGACATGGGTTTGAGTGGCACACCGCAGTGCTGAGTAAGGAAGGCTGTCAAAAAAAAAAAATTGGCTGAGAAAGCCAATGATATATAAATTACTGATGACCCCTGTTTCAGTTACATTAGGGCCATTAAAACCCCTTAATGATGTACTTGGCAGGTGGAATGTATCATAGGTAGCCAATCACACAGACTGCACCTACAGCAGAGCACTATAAAGGCTGCATACACCCTACAATCTGATTTCACCCCCATACTATGAACCAGTGGAGTACAAACTTTGGATTTTTAATGAAAGGAATGCTAGGGGCTGCTGCAGGTCTGCTACATCTGTATGTGCTAGATGCTGAGGTCAGTGCTGATACTGCTGCTGACAAAAGGCCTAGACTGAGAATGAAAAGAGTGTTCAGGCCCAGGGTAACCTTCCAGGAGCTACATGAGCTGGGGATTGTAGAGCATTACAGGGTGGACAGGGAAATACTAGAAGAGCTCACTGAGCTCTGCCACCCTCAACTCAGACCCAGAGCCAACAGAAGAGAACCCATCCCAGTTGAATGAAAGGTATGTGCAGCCCTTAAGATACTAGCTGCAGGTACTTTCTGAGGACCAACTGGTGACATGATGGGGTCCAACAAGAATCAGCATCCAGGGTACTGCACCAATTTCTGGATGCCATGCTACCACATGCCAGTAAGCACATTTATTTACCCTACACCCCTGAGGAGAGGGCCAGCAGTATGTGACTCTTCTACCATGTAGCACACTACCCTGAGGTACTGAGTGCCATAGGTTGCACTCATGTACACATGAAGGCACCACCTGGTAAGGAGGATAGAATCTATGTCAACCACAAGGGGTATCACTCCATCAACTGCCAGGTCGTGTGCAATGCCCAGGGCATTCTCATAAATATGTATGCTGGCAGCCCTGGCAGTTATCATGACTCCCATATCTGGCATGCATCACAGCTGTACCAGATGTCTGCTGGGAGGACATCCCATACGGCCATTTACTGGTGGATGCTGGCTATGCACTGGAACCATGGATGATGACACCCATCAGAAACGCACACACACTTACTGAAGAATGTCGCAATGAGGCACATGCACAGACTAGGAAAATCACAGAGTGTGTGTTTGGGCTGCTGAAGTCATGGTTCCAGTGCCTCGATATATCTGGTGGAGCCCTGCAGTACTCTTCAGCCACATGTGCACAGATGTTCACAGCATGTGTCATGCTACACAATAAGATCCTGCAAAAACAGCTGCAGCAGGATCAACAAAGGCAAGGGATACACAACCCCCCACCAGTGCCTAGGTCCCCACAGCCACACCCATGGAGGACTCAGAGGAGGAACCCCCTGAGGTTGTCCCTGTAGGCAGATGTAGGCATGCCCAGTATGCACTGGCCTTGACCAAGAGACAATGTATAGCGCATGCACTGACAACCTAGGGCCATAGGGACTGACACCTTACTCTGATTCACATACATATAGAAAAATTATGCCAGCCAGCCCACACAAACTGTACCTAACCATGTATTGGTTGTGTACTGCATGCATCAGACAGAATCAGCCCTGAACTACAGGTCTGTCAACTGCTACATACGCAAGGTAAGTCACTCTCCTATACACCACTTGTATGGGGTACTAGACTATGGTAGCATATGTACAGACCTGTCGCATGCATGCAAGGGAATATAGTGGGCTACTTGACTACTTGTAGAGATGTAACAGCCACTTAGGACAACAGGTATTCTGTCCAATACTATGTGCCCCATAATATTCACTAGACCACATGGCTGGAAACTCCACTACATTATTCAAGGGTGATGCCAAACAGTGGAGTTACAGGACAGTCGCATGACTGTCTATGCCAACAGAGCATGGGCTGGACATCCCCCACCCCCAACACATCAGTGTTCCCATGCAACTGCTGTAACAGTAAGGCTGCAGTGATATATCAGCAGACCAGAAAATTGCAGGGCTGTGACATAGAACCTGGCCACACATATTTCCCATGTAACACAGGGGTGACAATGTATGTCTGTATGCTGTTGATAGTGTGAGGAATGAAACTTCTCTGTCTGGTGGCTGGTGTGGCTCACTGGGCTAGGGACATTAGCATGGGTGATGGTGTTGATGGTTTGAATCTGGCAGCATCTACATCTTTTGCATGTAAGGCACTCATATGGTGGCATTCCCACAGACTGTCATAACCCCTCAGTCTGTTATTGCACGAAATCTGGAAAATACCAGAGAGAATGGGGGGACAAAGGATCAAACCTACAGACAGACATTACACATGCTTTGAGTAACCTAGAAGGTAGCTACTATAACAGCAGGTTGCAACAGGTCAGATTAGCTGCAGGATGTAAAGGCCGACACTTAGGTGACTGCATTTTACAGTATATTACCAGAAAAGCACAACTGTATGAGGAACAGAGCAGATATATGTAGTGAAATGCTGGACATTCTGCAAAAACATGTCCAGTGAGAGGTATGCAGACTGTCACCCTGTGTGTGGTGTTACATTGTGCACCCCAGTCACATCATACCTCTCAACTTCTTAGAGCAAGAAATCTGGACAAAGCCATGAATAAAAGTGGGACAAAGACACAAAAGTAAGGACAAGTTTTAAATATTGCTCTTACAAATGTATAAAGTTGATAGAAAAACAGGTATTACATTGGCAGGAATCCCTGATGTGTATAGAGTCTGAAACTCAAATGTTTGTCATTGTTTTTTAACTTCAATCTTTAATAATTTGCCACGAATTTGCCAGAAAACCACAATGTTATGAAAAACGGACCAAAAATATGAGGCAAAAATCTTGACATTTTGTGAAAATCTGTACAACTGAAAGGTATGACTTTCATATTAAGTAGAGCAAACAGCCAGGGAATGCCTTTAGCAATATCAGGAAAGGGCTGTACTTCAGAAACAGATGCAGCAGCCAATGGTTTGCAGCACACAAAATACAGGACTGGAGTATAGGTAGCTCTGGCCTGGAGTAATCTTGTAAGTACGGACAGTAACACTGGGCACGCTCCTTCACTTAACTAACTTGATCCCACGTCTGTTCTGGATCTTAGTGTTCTGGTGGTGCGATAGTTGGAGTAGATTCTGGAGAGGGGGATGGACATTTTATGATGGTTTTACTAGTTTGTGGGTGATGAGAGTTGATACCACTGAAGGAGGTGAGGATATGGTCATGGATATGTGAATGTCAAATTTTAGTTTATCTGTTGCATCTTCCATGCAAAGACCTGCTCTGTGGAAATATGTCTGCATAAAGAGACAGCTACGAATACATATCACTATCCCACTCATACATGATTAGCTTATCTATCAAGTGTCACATATATATATATATATATATATATATATATATATATATATATATATAAGATATATAGATATGGGTCCTAGTTATTACATTGAAAGTATGGTTCATCGAACCGTACTTTCGCAGACCCACTTTAGCGAATGTGCATTTTCTCGAAAATGCACTTTCGCTAAAGAAAACCAAAAAAAAAAAACATGCAGTTTGCATGTAATGTTACTTGTACATCAACGTGTAGTGTTGATGCACAACTAAGCAAACTCTTGTTGAGATCGTGGTACAGTGGGGATAATGGTATATTCCATTTTCCCCACTGTAGTGTGATCTTGGAGTGAGAATATTAAATTGGGGAGGTATGGGGGTGTGCAGGGGGGCTTGACACCTGCATAATCACGTTTTCCGGAAGTGAGTTATCGGAAGTACGGTTCGACGAATCATATTTTCGATAATACAATGTAGACCCATATATATACAGATAAATAGATATAGGTATGTGTGTGTATATATATATATAGATATATATATATATATATATATATATATATATATACACACACACATATATATATATATATATATATATATATATATACACATAGATATACACATATATTTATATATATATATATATATATATATATATATATATATATACACACACACACAAACACATATATATATATATATATATATATATATATATATATATATATATATATATATATATATATATATATATCAAAAACTTCAGAACTAAAACACTACTAGAAAAATAAAATTAAAATAACCACAAGCCCTCTTAGGTGTCTTTAAGGTTTCATTCCTTTAATGTGTTGGAACTTCTTCAAAATGAACAAGAGATGCAAACACAATTGCTTAAGAACAGTGCATAAGCATAACAATGCACTTCACATATGTAAATAAATTTGAAACCTCCAATAAAACTTGCTTAAGGTAAAATTACCATAAAAGATTGACAAGATACATTAAAAATAGTCGTGACAAAATCTGTACAGTAAAAGGTGGGTGTGGTTAAGAATCAACTTTAGTGTAACCTCCTAAGAGCACATTTAAGATTTAAGGACTCATTCAGACCTGGGTAAAATTCTGCATTAAGGCGTAATTCCCATTTCAATTCAAACACTTGAATTAGGTTATCTGAGTCACCAAAAAAGTCAACAACCTGATCCAAAACTAAAAAAAGAAACTTGTAGAAATGATGACAAAGAGTGCTGTGTTTCCCCACTGCATTAGTCAGATCACTAGCTCTAATGGCAGCATTATGTTCCTTAATCCTGTCTCCCAACCTGCAAACATTTTTCCTACATAAAAACAACCACACAAAGAGCAGATTGCAGCGTAGACTACTCTTGAACTGTTGCAATCAATACCTCGTTTAAAACGAATCTCAACATTACAGTGTTTAAAAATGTATGAGTCCCCAATAAAAATGAATTCACAATAAACACATTTCCCAGACACCCCCATACATTTAAAACTGGATAACACTAATGGTTCAGATAAAATAAAAGGCTGATCACTGTTTTCAAAAAAGGATTTAAGGGTTCTGGTTTTCTTAAAAGTGAAACATGGTTTTGTACCTACTAACTTTTTAATGTGAGGGTCACTCTGAATAATTTTATAATTGTCTGTAACTATTTTTCTAATAGTTCTCATGTCTCTACTAATAGGTAGTGAAAAGCTAAGTGAATGGTCTGAATCTGTTAATTGATTCTGAGAGGGTGTGAAACCATACTTAAGAATGGGTTTAAACTTAGAGAACCTGGCGGCTCTAATCTCATTACGAATGTTAAGTAGTAAATTTCTAGGGTAATATTTCTGAAGATACAAATTCATCAGAAAATCTGATTTACTTTTAAATGTAGTGTCTTCACTTATCAGTCTTGACAGTCTAATAAATTGACCCTTAACCATGTTATTCTTCATGTTAAAAGGGTGTTGACTAAAAAGTCAAGATAGTTATTTCAGTAAGTATCCTTTCTTAAAATATTGGAAGACAACATTCTTGATTCTTTGTTGATCGAAAGGGTGGTATCTGAAAAGGACACTGATAACCCTTTCCCTGCTAATCAAAAACGAAAAGCAAACTAAACAAACTATTAAAACGAAAGGACCAAGACGAACAGGAGCTACTTAAAATAGAACAGTTTAATAATGTTAGCGCTTTCAGAAATAGACTGTGCTTTTCCTTCTTCAGACAAACAACAACCAAATTCAAATGCTTTTAAGTGAAGCAATCTACGTGTCAATTAATTACGTGAAATGAAACTCAAAATTTAAAGTAAAACACTACATTAGTTTAAAATCTTCAAAAGAGTTACAACCAAGTAGAACTAAATAAAACTTGCCTAAGCAACCCTTAATTTATCATTAATGATCACAAACTACATACATATATGTTGTCTACAAAATCTAAAATAGCAATCAATTCATAAATATTATTATTATTAATAAGATAACGAAAAAATTCTAAGATAATTAAAATAGGAATACCAATGAATCGACACCAACCCTTGGAATCTTTTTGGGTAATGAGAATTTTTTCAGTGATAGTCTTGTTTCTAATTCTAGTCCTACGCAATTGAACACATCTACCAACCATTCAGCTATTATTAATTTATTTGATTATAAACTATTTCGCTGTAGGAAACTGCAGCTGGAAATTTCATATTTGGAGGAATGCTTGAGTAAAGAAATTATACCTAAAGGGCTCAGACAGTGGAGGTACCCTGTTGGGTTGGTTAATCAGTCTGAGTTTCACCATGAACTCTTGGACTTGTTCAACAAGCAGGGTTTTGAGTTTATAAAAATATTAGTTAATCATTATAAATCACAAGTTTTGACTTTCAAAAGTGAATTAGAAATATTGGAACATGACATTACATCTAGTGTCGATTTTCCTCGTTATAAATATGAATATATGAGGATTTTCAATAGTATTGAGGCCACCATCACCAAGTTGGCCAGTTGCCAGTACTAAGAAAAGGAAAATAGCAAGGGATGTTCAGCAGTATTCTACTGAGACTGCTTACCCTCCACCCCCACCCGTTTCGTTTAACAGCTTTCAGGGTGTTTCTAATGAAAATGCTGTCAACAGTGAAGAGGGTGACCTCAATGAATGTGACTTTGACACTCACAGGGAAGATAACTTGCCTCGAAGAAGTGAAAGAATTAGAAATAATGGTAATAAACAATCTTTTGCCAACAATCGGATTGTTGGTAATAATAATAACAACAACAGTAACATTCAAAATAACAATCAATCTACATCAAGTTCACAACAGGTTTTTCCAGTACACCAGCCCAATGTACAGAACAACCCGAGAATGCCAAATCAGTATGGGCGTATGCGGAAACGAAGGAACCAGCGCAGGAGATAGTTGGAAATGGTGTGCTAAATCCACAAATTCTTTCAAACTCTGCTGGGGATTTTCATATTTATAATTATTCTGACTTAAATTTTCCCCAAGACATTATTGATTTCTTTGCACTGCGTTTATCTTTTGTTCCTGATTCTGGAATGAATTTGATCAGCACAATAGTGGACCTCAAATTATTTGTTCGTAAGATTAACGTAAATGCCACTATGGGCTCAACCTCTTTCTTCTCCAATTCACTTCGAGTCTCTAGTATTTTTAATCCACCCCTTCATCCTAACATCCTGGCTTGTGAGAAAATGTGTGAATTAGATTTTAGGACTTTTGTTGACACAGGTTCAAAAGCCAGGAAAGGTTCTCTTAACATTAGTGAAAAAGAACGTGATTTTATTAAACTGTTAAAAGATTGTAAGATTAGGATGATGAAGCCAGACAAAGAAGGTGGCTTGGTCTGCATGGATCATAGCACCTATATTTCCAGTATGGCTGAATGTTTAAATAATTCAATATACCAACAAGTTAGTTTAAATGAAGTTAATATGGCCTATAGTAAGATCAGGGCCACACTTGATGAACTTTTCATTGAAAAAGCAATTGATTTAGATTTGTTTAACTTCATAACTATGCCAGCCCCTAGGTTGGCATCTTTGTTTGGTATACCTAAGATCCACAAGCGAGTCGTTGATCCACCCTTTAGGCCCATTGTTGATGGGCGTGGGTCAATCACCTATGGTTGTGCCAAGTATGTAGATAGCATCTTGAGACCTTTAGTGGAGAATGAGCATCAAATATGTAAAGATTCCTGGAGTTTCCTAATGGAACTTAGTAGTATCCCTTTTCAACAGGATTACAAATTATTGACAGTTGATGTAAGGGACCTGTATACTGTGATCCCCCAAGAATTGGGGATCGAATGGATTAGAGATTTTTTACAAGCAAGGAAAATTGACAATAACACCACTTATGTCGTAGAAACTTTGTTGGAGTTAGTTCTGCTTAACAACTTTATGTGGTTTGAAGGAAATTTCTTTCTTCAAAAATCAGGGGTAGCTATGGGGTCACCCTGTGGTGGCAGTTTTGCTAACTGTATAATGGCACATTGGAAGACCACCATGCTTTTTCAAAATTCCATGTTTAAGAACAGTGTCGCTTGGTATACAAGATACCATGTTCATTTTATGGAAAGGCCCCACTGAATTAGTGCAGGATTTTATCAACTTAATTACTGCCTCAACCAACTTTTTGGAGTTCACCTTTAATTTGGAAAGTGAAACAATCAACTTTCTCAATATTCGTATTCATAAGGATGTGGTTAGAAGCAGATTTAAAAGCACAATTTATAGGAAGCCCACTTACTCTAACTCCTTTCTCCATTTTTCTAGCTGTCACCCTTACCATCAAAAGAGAGCAGTGGTTAAGGGGCAGATGGTGAGGGCAGCCAGAATGATCCCAGATGATTCTGATTTCATTGAAGAATGTGGCTTGCTTGAAAAAATGTTCCTTAGGAGGGGTTACCCGTTGAGTCTAGTCTCTAATATTTCCACTGAAGTAATTATTAAATGTCATTCTGGTTACTTCAAGCCATTATTATCTATTGTTGGTTTGGTAGAACAGGAAACCCTGGTCGGGGAGGTCCAGGACATTACAACTATCAATACTCATTGTCACCCTACTAGTTTTTTATGTACATACAATTTGGACCATTCTTTTATTAGGGAGATCCTTTATAAGAACTGGACTCTCGTTATAGAGGATACGTCATTATATAAAGTCCTTGGCAACAAACCAAAAATTACTTTTAGAAGAGGTCACAATTTGAAAACTTTGTTGCAACACTCCATTAAACCATTATCCAACAAAAATAAGGGTATGTTCAAGTGTGGAATGTGCCATCAATGTAAGCACTTAAATCTGGCTTACCAATTTAAGATTAGGGACACCCTTTATAAAGTCCAGGGCAAATTTTCATGTGACACAAAGGGAGTGTTTTATTGTGCATGTTGCCAAGCCTGTAAAGCTTTCTATATCGGCAAGACCGAAAGGAAGCTAAAACAACGTATATATGAACATCTGTACGCTATAAGTAGGAGGGACACAACTAATGCCCTAGCTAGGCACATTGCTGATTTCCCAGACCACTGCTTTAAGTTTTCTGTATTAAAGCAGATAAGCATAGATGAGAGAGGTGGCCCTTGGCAAATCAATTTGGAAATCGAAGAATTGAGGTGGCAAATCAATACTGCAGCCTATTTGCCCCCAGGTCTGAATGAAACAGTTTCGATAAAATGTTTCTTAAAGCTTTTGTCTCTAAAAAGGTGAAATTATGTTTAATTTATTGACAGTTTCTCTTTGTTATTGTTACTTGTTTTTTAATTATTTTAGAATTTTTTGCTTATCTTATTAATAATAATAATATTTATGAATTGATTGCTATTTTAGATTTTGTAGACAACATATATGTATGTAGTTTGTGATCATTAATGATAAATTAAGGGTTGCTTAGGCAAGTTTTATTTAGTTCTACTTGGTTGTAACTCTTTTGAAGATTTTAAACTAATGTAGTGTTTTACTTTAAATTTTGAGTTTCATTTCATGTAATTAATTGAAACGTAGATTGCATCACTTAAAAGCATTTGAATTTGGTTGTTGTTTGTCTGAAGAAGGAAAAGCACAGTCTATTTCTGAAAGCGCTAACATTATTAAACTGTTTTATTTTACGTAGCTCCTGTTCGTCTTGGTCCTTTTCTTTCCCTGCTAACACAAATTAAAAAAAAAACAATGCTTTCTGAAAGAGATCCAGTAAAAGAAAAGAGCTGAGATTCTGTCCCCTTGCAAACAAATAAGATATCATAACGGCAGTACAACTGTGTAAAGTGAAACTCAGGCAAATGAATTAAGGTGCCCAGTTCCCATTCACTAAGTACAAAATTAGCAAATGCTGGAGCCATCCTAGACCCCATGGCCACTCCACGAACTTGTCTGTAGATAACTTCATTAAAATAAAAGAAATTATTCTCTAAAACAAGAAACATGAGCTGGTAAAGAGTGTCAGTTTTGTTTTTCAGGAACTTGGCATACTTGTAAAGGAAATGTTTAATATAATTAAACCCATCTGTGTGTGGTATACTGGTGTAAAGTGCAACAACATCCAAAGTTACTAACATGCGTTCAGATACATTAATGTTTGCTTATGTAGGTCATTTAAAAAATCCCAGGAATCCCGTGTGTAAAATGGGGTAGCCTGGGCTACAGGGTTCAGAACCTAATCCACATACTGAGCTGTCCTTTACATCTTGGTATGCTTGTTAGACACTATGAGTCTAAAAGGAGGATCTGTAGCATTTTTGTAGATCTTAGGAATCCCAAAAGTTGGCAAGGCTAGGGTTAAGAGTCTTCATAAAATAAAATTCTTCTGATGTAATGTTATGATTTTCCAGGAAAGTATTAAGCACATTGTCAATATGAGAGAATTGTTGATAAACTGTTTCTAGGGAGACTGATTCATAGAAGTCATCATCTTTCAAGGTAGCTTCAATTTTGGACACATAAGTCTGTTGCTGCATAAGGACTATTCCTGAGCCCTTATCAGCCTTCATAATCCTCAGTTCTTTGTCATTGGTCAAGTCATAAAGAGCAGATTTTTTTCTGGTTTTAAATTAACCATTTATCTGTAGTTTTAACACTCAGTGCCTGATGGAAATCATTTTCACAAACTCTCAAGAAGGCTGTCAGTGTGTTGTGTAAAGGGGGATTAGAACCAACTGAAGACACAGAGCTACTAGAACGGGGATGCGTCTGCTACTTCCTCATCACCATTATATAACACATTCAAATTTAACTTGCGAGTGTAAAGTCTCAAGTCCAGTAATAAATCTGGGAGGTAAGCTCTTTGCAATGGAATAAAGGAAAACTCTTTATTAAGAACACTCAAATGCTCAACCAAAACCACTTTACTAGAGAAATTGAAAACTGATGAAACACTCAATGTGGATGAATCTGCTTCAGTGGCTTTAAATGAACTAGTCATCTTCTGTGACTGCTTCTTGTACGAATGTGCTGTGGAGCAACTGAGTGGAAAATTCTCCCTCTGCCTTGATTTCTTGACCTGGGAACTGATGGCTGATTCATGCCTTGATTGGTCATCACCTGTGTCTCCTCAGGTAAAAAAGACACCGGAGATAAAGCAACATCTTGAAAATTAGAAGCAGGGTTGAAACAACCAATAGCTGGTGGGGGTGTGGTAGAGGTGCGCGATGTGGGCCGAATAACTTGCTGTTCGAGTTGGTCCTATGAAATTGGAGTAAAATCAGGTTGATCTATAAGTGAATCTTTCTTTTCTTAATTTTTATTTGGTGGCAAATTTGATGGCATATTAGGAACATTGCCTTGTTGATGAGAGCACAGGCAAATAGTTAAAATCATTAGGAAACACAGATTTGTTGTGAATCAGGGAGTAAGCCAAATTCCTGCTGTAGTGATGAAAATCCCTTTGTGACTTTTGCTGTTTTTGATTAATAATAGTAGCCACATGTCTTGTCAATTTAGGAGAAATGGTGTCATATAGCTGTTGAAAATCACACATTTGGGGATGTTGTACAATCGTTGAATTTAAGGCTGCTATTTCTGCTTATAATACGTCAAGCTTCCTAGCATTATCTGACACTATCACCTTAAGCGCACTCAATCCAGTCTCATTGTATATACGACACAAATCTTTATACAACTCAGAACCATAGGTAGTTCTGTTAGGAAACTTATGAAATCAAAGTCCCTTGGGGACTATTTCATTTTGAATGCAGGTGTTCAGATAATGATTGTCAAACTCTGTACTTTTGAAAATCATTAATAATCTCTCAAGTTTGAAAACCAAAGGTTTGCATTCCATAGTAGGGCATAGCGGAACAGTAGAAGTATTATTAGAGGAGCTATCATGGAAACTAATACCAGTATGCATAAAAGGATTGCTCACTTTATCTCTAATAAGGAATTGTAAACCTTCATTACCTTGCAACACTTCATTGCCCTGCAACTGAGAGCTGGCAGAATGTGGTGGTAAGTGGGAAATCCTTGGAGAAACTGTTGGAGAAACAGCAATATGTTCTGCTGTTAAAGCACGGGTTAACTTCTTCAACAGCACTCTGTGAAAAAAAACCCTCGATTTTCTATGTTAAGGACAGCTTCTTGATTGTCAGTAAAAGTTGAATCCCGTAGTTGAGTTAATAAAGGAACTTCAAAGGTGGAGGATGCAGAAGGCAAACTGTAACAAGTCCTTGGTGGTAAAAGTAGATGAAAACATGAAGCAGATGAGCCTGTATGTAATGGTAACTGTGGTAGTGAAAACGAAGCATCAGCGGAGACAGCATTTACTGGTAACTGTGGTAGTGAAAACGAAGCATCAGCGGAGACAGCATTTACTGGTAACTGTGGTAGTGAAAACGAAGCATCAGCGGAGACAGCATTTACTGGTAACTGTGATAGTGAAAATGAAGCATCAGCGGAGACAGCATTTTCTGGTAACTGTGATAGTGAAAATGAAGCATCAGTGGAGACAGCATTTACTGGTAACTGTGGTAGTGAAAACGAAGCATCAGCGGAGACAGCATTTACTGGTAACTGTGATAGTAAAAATGAAGCATCAGCGGAGACAGCATTTACTGGTAACTGTGATAGTGAAAACGAAGCATCGGCGGAGACAGCATTTACTGGTAACTGTGATAGTGAAAACGAAGCATCAGTGGAGACAGCATTTACTGGTAACTGTGGTAATGAAAACGATGCATCAGCGGAGACAGCATTTACTGGTAACTGTGGTAATGAAAACAAAGTATCAGGGGAGACAGCATTTACTGGTAACTGTGATAGTGAAAACGAAGCATCAGCGGAGACAGCATTTACTGGTTTCTGTGATAGTGAAAATGAAGCATCAGCGGAGACAGCATTTACTGGTAACTGTGATAGTGAAAACGAAGCATCAGCAGAGACAGCATTTACTGGTAACTGTGGTAATGAAAATGAAGCATCAGCGGAGACAGCATTTACTGGTAACTGTGATAGGGAAAACGAAGCATCAGCAGAGACAGCATTTACTGGTATCTGTGGTAATGAAAACGAAGCATCAGCGGAGGCAGCATTTACTGGTAACTGTGGTAAAGAAAACGAAGCATCAGCGGAGGCAGCATTTACTGGTAACTGTGGTAATGAAAATGAAGCATGAGCGGAGACAGCATTTACTGGTAACTGTGATAGTGAAAACGAAGCATCAGCGGAGACAGCATTTACTGGTAACTGTGATAGTGAAAACGAAGCATCAGCGGAGACAGCATTTACTGGTAACTGTGATAGTGAAAATGAAGCATCAGTGGAGACAGCATTTACTGGCAACTGTGGTAGTGAAAACGAAGCATCAGCGGAGACAGCATTTACTGGTAACTGTGATAGTGAAAATGAAGCATCAGCGGAGACAGCATTTACTGGTAACTGTGGTAATGAAAACGAAGTATCAGCGGAGGCAGCATTTACTGGTAACTGTGATAGTGAAAAAGACGCATCAGCAGAGACAGCATTTACTGGCAACTGTGATAGTGAAAACAAAGCATCAGCGGAGACAGCATTTACTGGTAACTGTGGTAATGAAAATGAAGCATCAGCGGAGACAGCATTTACTGGTAACTGTGGTAGTCAAAATGAAGCATCAGCGGAGACAGCATTTACTGGTAACTGTGATAGTGAAAACGAAGCATCAGCAGAGACAGCATTTATTGGTAACTGTGATAGTGAAAACAAAGCATCAGCGGAGACAGCATTTACTGGTAACTGTGATAGTGAAAATGAAGCATCAGCGGAGACAGCATTTACTGGTAAATGTGATAGTGAAAACAAAGCATCAGCGGAGACAGCATTTACTGGTAACTGTGATAGTGAAAACGAAGCATCAGCGGAGACAGCATTTACTGGTAACTGTGATAGTGAAAACGAAGCATCAGCGGAGACAGCATTTACTGGTAACTGTAATAGTGAAAACGAAGCATCAGCGGAGACAGCATTTACTGGTAACTGTGATAGTGAAAACGAAGCATCAGCTGGGCCAGCATTTACTGGTAACTGCTGTTGAGAAAACGAAGCATCAGCTGGGCCAGCATTTACTGGTAACTGTTGTTGAGACAACGGAGCATCAGCTGGGCCAGCATTTACTGGTAACTGCTGTTCAGAAAATGAAGCATTGTCAAAGGCAGCATGTATTGGTAACTGCTGTTGTGTAAATGAAGCATTGTCAGAGGCAGCACGTATTGGTAACTGCTGTTGTGTAAATGAAGCATTGTCAGAGACAGCACATATTGGTAACTGCTGTTGTGTAAACAAAGCATTGTCAGAGGCAGCACGTATTGGTAAATGCTGGTGTGTAAACGAAGCATTGTCAGAGGCAGCATGTATCGGTAACTGCTGTTGTGTAAATGAAGCATTGTCAGAGGCAGCACATATTGGTAACTGCTGGTGTGTAAATGAAGCATTGTCAGAGGCAGCACGTATCGGTAACTGCTGTTGTGTAAATGAAGCATTGTCAGAGGCAGCACGTATCGGTAACTGCTGTTGTGTAAATGAAGCATTGTCAGAGGCAGCACGTATCGGTAACTGCTGTTGTCTAAATGAAGCATTGTCAGAGGCAGCACGTATCGGTAACTGCTGTTGTGTAAACAAAGCATTGTCAGAGGCAGCACGTATTGGTAACTGCTGGTGTGTAAATGAAGCATTGTCAGAGGCAGCACGTATCGGTAACTGCTGTTGTGTAAACAAAGCATTGTCAGAGGCAGCACGTATTGGTAACTGCTGTTGTGTAAACAATGCATTGTCAGAGGCAGCACGTATCGGTAACTGCTGTTGTGTAAATGAAGCATTGTCAGAGGCAGCACGTATTGGTAACTGCTGGTGTGTAAATGAAGCATTGTCAGAGGCAGCACGTATCGGTAACTGCTGTTGTGTAAATGAAGCATTGTCAGAGGCAGCACGTATCGGTAACTGCTGTTGTGTAAACGAAGCATTGTCAGAGGCAGCACGTATCGGTAACTGCTGTTGTGTAAATGAAGCATTGTCAGAGGCAGCACGTATTGGTAACTGCTGTTGTGTAAATGAAGCATTGTCAGAGGCAGCACGTATCGGTAACTGCTGTTGTGTAAATGAGGCATTTTCAGAGGCAGCACGTATTGGTAACTGCTGTTGTGTAAATGAAGCATTGTCAGAGGCAGCACATATCGGTAACTGCTGTTGTATAAATGAAGCATTGTCAGAGGCAGCACATATTGGTAACTGCTGTTCTGTAAATGAAGCATTGTCAGAGGCAGCACATATTGGTAACCACTGTTGAGAAAATTAAGCATTGTCAGAGGCAGTATGTATCAGTAACTGCTGTTGTGTAAACGAAGCATTCTCAAAGGCAGCACGTATTGCTAACTGCTGTCATGTAAACGAAGCATTGTCAGAGGCAGCATGTATCGGTAACTGCTGTTGTGTAAATGAAGAAGAAGCAGCAGCAGTAGCATTCTCATAACTGCTAATAATGTTGCAGCACCAATCCAATAATTCCTGTGCTCGATTATTTTACTGTTCAAAAGCTTGGATCAGATTAAGGAGGCTGGATGGGATGGAATATATGGATGCATCAACTAAGTCATCATTTTGGCTATTAGAGACATTACTTTGGCTGATAGAGCCAACATCAATGGAAGGTGGGTTCTGCATACTATTAACACATAGAAAATACTTATGCTCTTAAACAGAGAAAATACTTATGCTTTAAAACCGCATGTCAATGAAGAAAATAACTTGATATACAGCAAAAATAAATATGAAACCTCCAATAAAACTTGCTTAAGGTAAAATTACCATGAAAGATTGACAAGATACATTAAAAATAGGCGTGACAAAATCTGTACAGTAAAAGGTGGGGGTGGTTAAGAAGCAACCTTTGTGTAACCATCTAAGAGCACATTTAAGATTTAAGGACTAATTCAGACCTGGGTAAAATTCTGCATTAAGGCATGATTACCATTTCAGTTCAAACACTTGAAGTATATTATCTGAGTCACCAAAAAATCAGCAACCTGATCCAAAACTAAAATAAGAAAATTGGAAAAATTATGATAAAGCGTGCTGCGTTTCCCCACTGCATTAGTAAGATCACTAGCTCTAATGGCAGCATTATGTTTCTTAATCCTGTCTCCCAACCTGTGAACAGTTTGTCCTACATAAAAACAACCACACGAGGAGCAGATCGCAGTGCAGACTACTCTTGAACTGTTGCAGTCAAAACCTTGTTTAAAATGAATCTCAACATTACAGTGTTTAAAAATGTATGAGTCCCACTCTGTGGCATGTATGATAAGTACTGCATCTAATACCTAGATAGGTAGGGGTTCTAATCTGACAGCAGGCAACTCTGTGTATGTGTGCAAATATATTTCCCTTGCAGCACTTCAGACATACCTATCTCTGCGCAATGGTTATGCATAGTTATACATTATCAAAATTGATGTCCGCCACCTGTCTGTCCTGGACACAGGATATTTGTAGATGTGTCAACTCCACCACCACACCTTGTTGATTTGTAAGTTCAGAAAACCCAGCTGACATGTATCAAAGGTAGCATACCTTATGACAAAGTTTGAATGCATGATTACACTGACTGCCCCCATTGTCCCTGATAGACTGTTTTACACATATGCACCCAGGGAGCCATGCACATATACTGCTGTACCTTGCAGATGTTATATTTCTATTGTGCTGCCATGCCTTTCTGTGCTGCTGTATTGCCACCGTGAGTCCGTAGTTTATCCCCTCAGACTCCTGCAACAGAAACATACACAGGCCTGTGACACACCTGTCATTTTGTAACACTCCCACCAGTACATCTCATGGCACATGCCTGCATACAGTACCTGTTGTGTGCCACAACAAGTGGCATGGCAAAACAATACAGCACTACACAAGTACATGTCAGATAATAAAGTCACCTTGTGCATCAGACACATAGTTACATTTCCCTGCATTGATGGCACAGATGACAGAAATGTGCCACAGGTATCATCACATGCATAGGGTGTTGTGTGGAAGTGCTGAAGGCCTAGGTTGTGCCAAACAGTTGACAGCATGTGTGTGAGTCAGGAATGGGTGCAGGTTAGATGGGCCATGGAGAGGTGCAGTGTGTCTGTAGGTGTATTGCATGTGACAGTGTGGTTTGGTGAGTACATGTGCACAGTCAAGCCCAGTGCTAGCCCTAGATGTGTGCATTCTGGACAGCTGTGGACCATACATGGCAGAATGGAGAGTTCACTGTCTCCAGACACAAACACAGGAACTGGCTCTGCCAAGAGTAGCACTGGCACCACCATGCCCAAGGTCAGATGTGGTGCTAGTACTTGATGGTGACTGCTGTCTGCTGAACCACCCAGGATCACATGCCCATGGCCTGCCACATCATGGTGTAGACAGCACACTTCCATCTCTTATGCTGGAGATAATGCCACTACTGGAACGTGACTATGCATGGCCACATGGACTCTCAGCAGATGGTGATGCTAACCTAAGTCCACATGTCTGACACTCAACTCTTACCAGATGGTCCAGCACAGACAATGTGTGGTCCAAGACAGACACTGTCCCCACCCACCATCTGTCCACTGCATCAATGAACCTATCCAGGGTATTCCCAATGCAGTGGAGGCAGTCACAGATGTGTGCTGCATCAATAACCTTATGCATACATCTGGTGTCTGGTGTTGCTTTCTGAACATGCCTGTGCTTGCATGATGGCCCAAAAAATGTGCCAAGTGACCCGTGATGTGACACCTGCAATAAGTGGTGGACAGACAGCAGTCTTCTTATAACCACTCCATCAGTCTGCCTATGTGGGACCTCACCAGCTCTCTGGCCATGGACAGTGTCTACACTCATTGATGCCATAGTTGTCACATTGTCAAGTTCAATGTCACCACCCTCTGACTGTCCAATATCTGTGGCCCTGGGGACTGGGTATATGTAGGCATATGGACTGTGTGCAGTGACAATGGGGGCAGAAGAGGGTTGTCAACCTCTGGGACAGATTCAGGCCACAGCAACCCCACCTGTGCCTCACTATGGCCACCACCATCATCAGAGTCTGATGAGACACTGACATCAGGTTGTGAGGAGGACAGACTACAAACCCCCCATTCACCTGTGAGAAGCAAGACAAAAGCAGTACATTACTACCTGTACTATTATGTATGGTAATCCACACAGACTCATGCAGATGAGGAACCACAACTGCATTACCAGTCCCACATCTTCTCATCCCCGCTTCCATGCTCAACAGACAACCTCACAACAACATACAAAACAAGTCAAGCCCTTTGTATCATGCATGTCAGCTACATCCAGTTAAAGTTGCCAGTACAATACACATGTAAGCTATGATATAGACACTATATGTGATAGAACTACACAGAAAACCCAGTACACCTATCTTGAGAATGATATACCAGTGCTAGCGTCACTGCCTCAGGTATGTACTATCTCCCTTTTGTGTTTGACCAGGCATCTTGGAGTAATTGCCTATTGTAAACCAGGCTGCATAGTCACTCATAACTATAAGTGCAAATGTGTCAATGTTCATTAAAATACACACCTGTGATTACCCAGTCCATAAACTGTAGTTTACTGTTCCAGAATGGAACATAAAAATTATCAACTCTGGCTAAACACAACATTTGTACATAGGGCAATATGGCAGCCCTTAACTGTCTTAGGGTATATATGAGCCATAAAACAACAGTATCACACTTACCTGGTAAAGGAACACAGACTTGGGCCACACTTCATCATCATCATCATCATCCCCTTTTTTCCCATTTACATGGGGTCGGGGTATCGTATTAACTGTCGCCATCTCTCTCGATTCAGTGCCACTCTCCTGCCTTCTTCAACACTCATGCCTGACTGTCGCAGATCTTCTTTCACACAATCCATCCACCTCTTTGCTGGATGCCCTCACTTCCTCTTACCTTCTTCCTGTCTGTCCCAAATCTCCCTCACCAGATTGTCTTCTGCTTTTCTACACATGTGCCCATACCATCGTAATCTGTTTTCTTTGATCTTTTCTGCAATTGGAGCTACTTTGGCTTCTGCTCTTATGTCTTCATTTCTTCGACTGTCCCACAGTGTGTATCCTACCATCTTTCTCAGGCACTTCATTTCCATCACCTCTAACTTCTTCAACTGTTCTGCCTTTACTGCCCAGGTTTCTGTACCATAGAGTAGTACTGGTCGCACCACTGTCTTGTACACCTTACTTTTCAGCTTCTTTGGCATTCTTCTGTCATATACTACACCTGATACTCTACACTTGATGGACCTATGAAAAAGGTGAGGGAGTGGTACTCTCAGCACCACCAAATGTTGCAGCACTACAAAGTAATATGTGCATATAACCACATGTACAGCAGCTACTGTGATAATGGCTATATTGCTGACATTCTGAGTATGTGTGCACAACTGAGCTTACACCCCAACCCCCACCCTAATGCAGATAGACCTGACACACATGCACTGGTTATGTACAGCCTGCCACAATGACTGATACAGTATTACACTGGTGAAGACAGTGAGCTTATCTGGATGCTCCTCTGCTGTGGACACCGTGGCACCCACCTCCATGATGTATGGATGCCTGGGAGCTGCAGGTGGTCCTAGGTTCACCAGGAATTTCTCTGTGGCTGACAGTGGTTGTTCCATTTCAGGCCTTCCACCAGTGCTGGTACAATCTCTGGTAACAGCAGCTGCCCTTTGTCATGCAGCATTCAGCATGTCTGTGGCCTGGTGTCAGACCTGCTCATAGGTCCTGTCCTGTTGGCCAATCTGATTAACATCCTGCACAAGGTCTGCCCACAGTGCTGCCCACTGTTCCTGATTTTGCCTCCTCCTGGACAACAAGATCTGATGGTGATGTCTCAGTCCATCCAGTATGATGTCATTCTCCACATGTGGGAAGGGGGGCTGTCTCCTGTGGTACATGGTTCATGAAAGGGGAACACATTACAAGTACCCAGTTTTGAATGACATGATTAGTATAGCTCCAGTTTTAAAACTTAAATCTTTGGAACATTATTAACAGAATTACTGCAATATTTGTTATATTTGTTACTCATCATTTAACTATTTATAATATATTTTTGATTATTTTTAGGACAAGTGCAACAAATATTATTTGTACTTGCATATATTCCCTTTGTTATGGTATGTATATGCCTTTAAATTTTTGACTTTAGCTTTCTGGCTGATGTAATGGATTGTGGGTGTGCTTCTAACTTCATGGAGGGAGATTTAAACAGTTCTGTTTGGATTTTTAAATCTATCTGAAAATGTTTTTGTTGTACAAAAATGAAAGCGCTTATACTTTTAAGGATTAAAGCTGGTTTTACAAAAAAACTTTTGGTTGGACTTCTCATTCTCCATGGTGATGTGGATTGTGTTTTTTTTCTGGTTTGTTTGCTTGGTCTGCCTTTTTCAACCAACATGAGTAGCTACTGCAGCATCCCTACAGTGTCATCCTCCCTGGTAAGATCCAACCACAAAGTGGTCACTTTTGAAGTCACCATCTCCCCCGACACCCCTAGCTAGTGTCAAGCAAAAAACTTCTCCAAAGCTGATTATAACCTCCTGAGGGAAGGTATAAACAGCTTCACAACCCCCTCCTCCTCCACAGGAACTGGCACATATGTTCAAACCTACACTAAAGTACTATATGAGCATTTATATAGCTGCATGGAATTGGAAATACCCAACAGGATGAAATCATCCTCCTCAAGGAAGAGTAAACCTGTCTGGTGGACATCTGCAATAAATAAACTCTATAATAAAAGGAAAAAATTGCTGTCCAGGAACAAGAAGGAGCAGGTGCCTAATTGGAAGCAATCTCTCCTTAGCCTGAACAAGCAAATAAGAGCACTAGTGAAATACTCCAAAGCAAACTTTGAGTCCAAACTGGCCACATCTACTAAAGACAATCATAAGGCCTTCTTCACATATGTCCCCAATCTCAAGAGAAGCACCCAGCTCTGTTCAGAACTGGTGATCAAGGACACCACATATACAAATGCTGTAGATATAGCCAGCCGGCTGGCAGACAAGTTTAGTGAAAACTTCACCCCTCTGACACCCCATCAGTAAAACAAGACATCCCCAGTACATGCCCCCCCTCCTCTTATCTCTAGGGAGCAAGTCATCACTCCCCTCTCAAAGGCAAAAACTACAGCCTCCATGGGACCTGATAACATCCTAGGCTGCATTCTACATGAACTCAAGCAGTAACCTGCAGCACCATTAGGCACCCTATTCAACCAAAGCCTGAGTACCGGCTTCATCCCAGCTGAGTGGAGGACAGCCACTGTCATCCCTTTGCACAAAGGTGGAGCATCCAATGATCCAGGAAATTTTAGACCCATCAGCCTAACTAGCCTGATCTGCAAGGCCATGGACCGGGTTATCATGGACCTCATTAACAAGGACATTGGCAACCTCCAAACATTTGATCCCACACAGTTTGGTTTCATCAAGGGGAGGTCATGCCTGTTAAATTTGGTCGACTTCTTTGAGACAGTCACAAAGTCCATGGACAAAGGGAAGATGGTGCACACCACCTGCCTTGACCTGGCCAAAGCCTTGGATACTATTCCCCACTTGGGTATAATAGATAAATTCTCTTGAATAGGCATCAATCCATATGTTACCAGATGGGTAGAACCTGGCTCACTGATAAAACCCACCTTGTCAAAATAGGGGGAGCCACCTCAAACAGAAGACCTGTAATAAGCGGTGTATCACAGGGATCGGTCTGGGGCCCTCTGCTGTTTGGGATATGCTTTTCTGAGGTGCAGGCCAAAACCAGTGGGATATGGCTGACCAAGTTTGCAGATGACTGCAAGCTGGGTGCCGTCATCAATTCCCCTAGTGATGTGTACATTCTCCAAGAGGGTCTCACCCAAGCAAATGACTGCTGCCAGAAACATGGCCTCAAACTGAATGCCAAAAAATGCATCATCATCCCCTTTGGGAAGAGTGACATCCCCACAAATTATCACATTGATAATATGGTCCTAAGCACGCAGTCAGTCATGAGGGACTTGGGCACCCAGATTGATAGCAAACTGACTTTTGACCACAATATTGCCTTAGTTGTATGGAAAGCTTTCTACATGGCCCACCTCATTAGTAAGGGTATCTCATCCAGGGACAAGGTGGTCATAACCTTCCTGTATTCTTCCCTTATAATACCCATTATTGAGTACACTGCCCCTTTTGGCATGTACTTCACAAAGCACATAGGTTCATAGGTAGGTACTAGGCAATCGGCCCAAGGGCCTATGTAAGCCTAACCAACAAGGTTCCCTGGCTTACGCCACCCAAGAAAGTTGCATGCAGGAACTGGAAAGACCACAGAGGTTCCTGACCAGGAGAATCCAGGGCCTCAAACATCTACCCTACACAGATAGGCTAAAGGCCCTGTCCCTGTACTCAGTCTTCTACAGACTCCTCAGAGGTGACCTCTGGAATATAAAGCAATCTCAAACCCCACCCTGATGGGACTGCTGCATATCTGCAAGGCAAGCTCCACTCGAGTAACCTGCACAAGCGACCTCAGCCTGGTCTGTGTCATCAATAGGACTTGTTGGTGGGACAGATTTTGTGTCCCAGAGAATCCCCCTTTTGTGGAATAGACTCCCTCTCCACATCAAGCAGAGTGCCTCATTAACCCTTTTAAGTGCAACCTGGATAACTGGATGGGGAACAGAAAATACAACCCTTGGATCCCACCTGTATCCCTGATGGACAGTGGCATAGGGTGCTAACATATTGAAGCATGATGTAAATTATTGGCTAGGCTTGTAAGGGCGTCAGGGCCAATAGCCTAGTAACTTCCTATGATCAATACACCATCAAAGCCCTGGCAGGTACAATTGACTTACAACAGGAATTATATATGTTAGTGTTCAGGATGTGAAGCATTTTATGTGGGTATGACAACTAGAACCCTCGATAAACATATTAAAAAACATTATTATTCCCTTAAAACTCAAAATTGTAACAACACACTTTATAAGCACACTATCGGTTGTACTAAATATGAGAAGTTTTTATTTGGTGTTTAGAACATATTCCTAAAGATAGGAGGGGAGGGGATTACAAAAAGAAAGTTAACTGTAACACAGTCCTTGTAAGACTCGCTCTTTGACTTGGGATAAAATTTAAACCCAACGTAAGAACATTAAAGTATTCATTCTGTAACTGAAAATTAGATAAATTAACAATTTTAGTCTCCTACCTTACAGGTTAAAATAATGCCAGAATGTCCTGTATGTCCATTACTTCTTTTTCCTCTGACTGGCTGACTAAGTTCTGCCTCACATCTTGATGCTGCTTAAGTTTTTTGAATTATCCTGTTGTTCATTACAATCCAAAATCCGATAAAGTAGTTCAGTGGAAGCCTCCTTGTTTTCACTCACATCACCTTGTACAGCTTCACTAACAGTGGAAAAGAAGGAAATGACATCACCACTATGCAGAAGACTTGAAGATTCACCAGTAACCATGGTTACACTCTTGGATCTTAAAGAAACAGTATCATTATGCTTACCATGTCTACCTTCTGGTCTAATTTATTGGAAGATTGTAGAGAAACAGGATAAGCAGTTTTATTCATATAAGCAAGCTGATCTCTCTGTAACTTCTTGTGTTTTCTAACAACAACTGTTTTTTTCAAATTTCTCAATGTTACTAATGACCTTTTCATATTCAGGTCACAAGTTAGCAGCCAAACTTAGCATGTCATTAATAATTCCATCCAAGGACAATATTTTAGTTTTCATTTTTGCCATATTGTCAGAGTTATTCTTAATAACTAACTTTAATAACTCCAGACCAACTGAGTTAAAAAACTCAGTAAGCTCAAGGTAAAAGGGATCATCTTTCAAGACACCATTAGGGCATTTGAAAGTCTGCAAGCCCTTAGGAACAATTTTAAGTTCTATACAATGTTGAAAGTACTTATTTTCAACAGCCAGAGCTTGGAATTTTTTTAGCCATTTCACAAGCTCACTGAACTTAGTTCTAAACTCAGTTAAACATACTGGTTTCAAATTCTCTTCAACAGAAAAATCAGAAAAAGTATCATAATTATAATTTACCACTGCAATGGCTGTTTTTTTCTCACAACCGTTGGGCGGACATTTCACATTTATAACAGTTCTGACTTTGTCATCAGAACTGGCTGAACACCTAGTTTGCACTAATTGCTCTTCTTTTTGTTTAGAAGCAACCAAGGACTGTAACGTATGATTCATGCCATTAAGAGTGGAGATTAAAACTGTCAGCATATCATGCTGGGTCTCAGGGACTGTATAAGTAGATAAGTCCAACAATTTGTCATTTCTCAAACAAAAGGACAGCAACAACAAGCTAAACTCCAATGTAATATTACTAAAACAAAAAAAAAGACACAAAAAAATAAAACAGGAAGCAATGGCAAATTTCTGCTTCTTCTTGTGTTTTTGCAATATGAATTGTGTATATTTTTCACTCAGCAAATTTCTGTTTCTTCTTGTTAAGAAGTGTTTTTGCAATATGAATTGTGTACGTTTAAGATAAGGATAATAATAGTAAAGGTTTATGTATTGTAGTATGTATTTATAGTTTTAATGACTTAGTGTAGGTAGTTTTTATGTTTTATAACTAGTTTTGGTCACTGTTTTAGCAATGATGCCTCATTTGATTGTTGAATGTAATCAATCAGGTTTTAATGCTTTGCCCTTTTCAAAGATCACATTTTACTAAATGTGTGTTTCAAAGTTTCTTTTTTGGTTTAGTCTACTTCTTCTTTCAGCTTTTCCCGGTTAGGGGTCACCACAGCGGATCACCTGTCCACTCATGATTGGCAGTGGAGTTTTACGGTGTCGAGTTGCCATCCCAGCACCCCAACCTTCCACAGAAGGCACACACATGCACATACTCATACCTAGGTCCAATTTAGAGTGTCCAGTCCACCTACAGCATGTCTTTGGGATGTGGGAGAAAACCAGAGCACCTGGAGGAAACCCACGTGACCACAGGGAGGACATGCAGACTCCGCACAGAAAGCACCCCAGCTGAGGATCAAACTAGAGAACCTCTTGCTTTGAGGTGGCACTGCTAACCACTGCACCACCATGATAATAAGCAGTATGTGCTTGTGATGTTACAAAGCGCACTACACCTTTAAGTAATTTTACGAACTCTCAGTGTTTGAGCGTGAACTAGATGTTTAGTTTTAATGGACTACAGTTGTATGAAACAAGTAGAAAAAATTAATAGTAAGTTTACTAAACTGTTTACAAAGCTAATTTGCAATGCTGATATAGTTATTGAATGTTTTTGAATGTTTTCTGAATATTTAGATTTAAACACGTTATCACTGAATATTCATTAACTAAGTGTAATATCATTTATTGAATTGGATTAATGATTGGTGTTGCTATAATTTGAATACTTTTATATTATGGAGATAGTTTTTATTTTTGTAATGAAATCATCTGAAGAAGCAGTTTATTGTCACTGTGAAAGCACTTACGAATTAAAAGTTTTTAAGTTCATCTTGTTTGTATGTTTTTAAGTTTACTTAACCTCTGCCTGAAAAGTGTACCACCAGCTTACAGAAAAAAACACAGTGTGATGAAACTCAGCACAACATCTTCGTACACTCAGCCAATTCTGCAGTGGAATCACATAGGTAAACTTTCTCATAAATCCCTGTTTTCTAGGCTCAAGTGAGTTTTGTTGAAACCCACAAAAAACAAAGCTTGAAGTAATAGGTATTCACATGTCACTCTCACCCATTTTTTTTTTTTGAAAATCTCTTACATTTTTGGTAACAGAGTAGAACATTTTTGATTTTAGTTGGCATTTCCTTGGCTTGATAGATAATCCTGCCTTTTTATTGGTTGGCGTCTTTGCATACTCAGTGTGGTAAGAACTGAGTGCACCCTAGCTTTTTTTAGTCTTAACAATGGGTTCAGGCACCTAGGCAGTGAGACATTTCCCTGTGGT
The DNA here is from genome assembly GCF_019279795.1 of Protopterus annectens. NCBI lineage: Eukaryota > Metazoa > Chordata > Ceratodontiformes > Protopteridae > Protopterus > Protopterus annectens. The sequence goes on from NC_056733.1 coordinate 727,420,895, forward strand.
ACATTTGACTGGGGACAAGTGGCTGAAGTGACATTCAGCTGCAGATAAATATGGCTGTTTGCAAATTCCCTGTTGGCAAAGAGAAGAATGTGTTGCCATGCCCACAGCTTCAATAACCAAATGCACAGGGGGAAAACAATGTCCATGGTCCCCAAGGGAACATGAGACAGCAGGCAATATGGCAGGTATCAGCAGTAGGCTAGCCGAAGGGCATGTCAGTGGCAGTAAAAATGCAGTGCACAATGGGCAGTGCCTTTATAATTGGTGTGTGTAGTCCACTACCCCCCTTCACAGTGTCTAGAGAACATTACCTAAAACACATACTGGAGCATAAATGTGACTACAGTAGCCTGCAGTTTTTTCTCCATGCTGTAGGACACTTCTACATGTTGTAGTTACATAAGTATGTACTGTACACTGAGCACAACACTCACTTCTTCTTCTGCCACCATGCATTTGGTTACTAAAGCTGTGAGCATGGCAGTGTGTGCTTCTCTTTGCCCACAGGGAATTTGCAAACAGCCATATTTCTCTGCAGCTGAATGTCACTTCAGCCACTTGTCCCCAGTCAAATGTACCACAGGGAAATGTCTCACTGCCTAGGTGCCTGAACCCCTTAACAATCTTTTGATGTTGCTAACAAGCTTTGCAGTATTTTTTACATTTCTGTAATGATTCACCAATGTAAATTTTGTTTAAGCTGCATTTTTATTTACTTTATGCTCACACTGGAAAAAAATATTACTATGGGCTATGGCAAGAAGTAAGTGAAGATAGATCTTTGGGACTATTGACTTGTATATCACATCTACATTTATCCCCACTTTAGGTGGACCTTTGTGTACAGCCCCTTTTACCGGGGATCCCCATGCACTTGAGGATTTGTTGTCCTCCTAGGTATCAACTTCAAGATTTTTGAACTGGGTGTCTGAAAGCTGTGATTGTCATAACGCAGTCTTTGTAATCCTCTTTAAATGTCCGTCTAATAAAATATTGTTCCTCAAATTTAAACTCACTACTACCAAACATGTGTTCCCATGAAGCAACCTCTTCTAAGAAGTCAAATACTTTTTGACATCTATGCCAGGTCAGGCTTTTGTCTGTTACCCAGCTCTTTTCCCACAAGGTCCAGATTGCTAGCTTAGAACATCAGATTGATTATCGCCAAACATTCTGACTTGCTTACCATCCCTGCCCCCTTTCTAAATTCAAATGAGCCCAGGCCAATGGCATTTGAACAGATGACCTTCCCACCAGACAGGTAATGTCTCTACCAACAGAAGACTTAAATAGTTACAGCTGATGCAGTATCTTCTTAGTACCAGATTCTCTTACTACTAGAATGGGGTACAGGTGTTGTGATGAGCTGGTGCAGCTGCAGTTTTAAGGCAGTCGACCACTATTGTGCTGTTACTATTTGTAGCTCCAGCACACGGTTTCATGTGACCTTATATGCCCCATCTGGTTACACTGGAACCATTTTGCTCCAAGAATATTTTTATTTATTTATTTGTATTTATTTTTGGGGGTAGAGCATTGATCTCCCTGGACCTTTTTTCACACTCAACCCTGGAGTGGGGTCTTGTTAAGTGACATGCTCAGAGTCACACAGTTTGGCAATGGAGGCTGAGGGAATCAAACCCTGGACCACAGGAAGGAGTTCATTAACTGCTCCTTAATCCTCTAAGCCAGCTGCAAACATGTTAAGTAATTGAGCCAATCTTTTCACATTTTGTTTGAAAAGTTTCAAGAGACCTCAGTGGTTTCTGTATACCCTTATATGGGGCTGGGTAGCTTCTAGATGTCATCCTTTTACTCAATTTCCTAAGCAGTGTTATATTCCTGATCTGCTAATCTGATGCTCATCACTTTATGAAAAGAACTGAGTGCTTGCTTCCTTGTCATAAGGACTCTTAGCATTCCAAAAGCATCTTGAAAGTAATGATTTCACATCAGCTTAGCCAGCTAGGAATGTAAGTGTTTATGCCTGTTCTTGTTTTCCCTTACATTTTGTGGATCAGAATAGATGATAGCTATACTCAGCAAGGGGCTTCATCACAGCCTGCCCCCACTGAGGCTGCTGCTGAGAAAAATAAAGGTGATGAGGCTGGGAGTACCTTGCTGGATGGGGGTCCCAGCCCCTTAGTAGCATGTAGCTTGAAGCCATTGCCTGAGGTAGTCCAACTGAAGTTGTATCAAGTGGTTGAAGTTTTGGTGTAGACAGCAGTGGATAGAAACATAGTCCAGATGAAAGGCCTCATAATGTGGATTGCAGATTCACTCAACCAGCCAGCCCTGGCCATTTGACTAACAGGGTAGCGTATGGTCCATACTACTGAACACCCTGATCCATATAGTGATAGATCACAATGATGTCCCTCTGGCCAGGGTGGCAGATAGCATACTGCTCCTCAAACTCAACCTTACGCACAGTCTAGTGTAACCCCTTCCTAATGTCTTGTCCACCTTATGCACAGCCTAGTGTAACTCCTTCCTAACATCATACCTCATATCACCTGCCCTGTCCAGTCTTCCCCCTCACCATTTGTCTGACCTCTGTCTCCGTCCATCCCATGTCTCCCCATCTGAATTTTCTGCACATTTACCCCATTTGTCTGTGCTATGATGTGTGTTTGTCTGCCCCTGCACAGACCTATCCCCCTTTCCTACCCTTCTTTTCCTTTCAACCTTCTCTTTCTTTCCTTCTCTCTTTATAAAGAAGTGAGGTCTTATTCCCACAAAAAAATGTTGCCCTGATTACCCTCATCCTGCACATTGCTATTTGTTGTCCTTCTGTCTGTCCATCTGCTTGCTGCCTTCTCCATTTGTTTCTTCCTTAAACACCATTTTCCTTCCTTTTCATGCATCTGACAGGTGTCCACACAAGCAATGTAGCTACAAATATTGTCTGGCTATAAAGCTCTGCACACTGCTTTTAATCCATTCTGCTACGGAACATGCTCCCAAGTACAGCATAACTGCTCTTGAGACTGTTTTACTTTGAGATGCAGCAGTCTGTGAATTCACATTTGCAGTTCACATGAGGTTTACATAAAGTGGCATGCATCTACTCTATATAGCTTATACTGCATGTCTGTGTACATATTTCACTGCATGGATACATCCACTTAAGTAGTGATATTGAGGGCACTGCACACTTATGTACCTCAGCATGCAACTACCTATGTGGAAGCATTGCCACTGTCACTTTGGATATGTAATTAGTGTCTGCGGCACTGTGTACTGCTGTCAATCTGTACAAGCCTTGCACAGGAGTCCAGTAATCTTTGTAGAGCCCAGTTTGTGCGTCTGTTTAAGTGAAACTTGTGAACTTTGAGATTGTGTGCCTACTCTATTAAAGTTTAAAAAAGACAGACAGAGACAGAGAGTAGATTCTGAACAGACATGAACTCTATGGTAAGTTACCTGCTGTATCCCTGAAAGAGAGAGAGAGAGACTGTGGACTAGAAAAACTGAGGTTGTCTTGTGGAAAGTTGCTTCTTCTCAACAGAGAAATAAACTATTTCATCTGCAAACAGTCAAGAGACTCTGAAGATATCTGTGTGTTTATCCTGATTTGCAAAGCTCTAAAAGGAAATGAGTTTAGAAACTATGTGCTACATCAAAGAGTGGCTAACTTTGTATTTTATTTCTGTGTCAGTAAAGGAAGTATTTTAAAAAATAGCTGAAGTAAGCATGAGTTTATTTACTATTAATAGTGTGTTTATTTCCCCCTGCTTTTAATCTAGACAAACTGTCATTGACTGTGTTTATTTCCTTCTTGCTGAACAACATTGGATAAATACCTAGTTGACCTGCATGAATCCATGTTTTGAGTGCCATTCCTGGAGGTCAGAGATATCAGCCTTGCTGCATGTTGCTCTCTACTTTGGAATTTTGAAATGTTAAGCCAGAGTGGAGGAAGAAATCGGTACTGAAACCACTGAAGTTTAAAGACCAGTAAAAAAACACCAGCATGTCTGAAAGACCAGACTTGGATCCAGGTTAAAAATAAACTTTAATGAAACAAAAAAAAAATTAAAACCACATAAACACTTTACTTGATCACTGCATTTTCACCTACCACCGGACTTCCTCAGATGTAAAAAGCAGTACGTAGAATGATCCAGTATATATATATATATATATATATATATATATATATATATATATATATATATATATATATATATATATACATATATATATATATATATATATATATATATATATATATGTGTATATATATATATATATATATATATATATATATATATATATATATATATATATATATATATATATATATATATATATATATATCCTGATGCCCATAATTCAATCTGAACTAAGTTAATAAATAAATCACACCTTTAAATTACATAAAACCTAATCCATTATTAAGTAATTGGTTTCAATGTAATTGCAGTGTAGAACCTGTATTTTGTAATATTAAAAACTAGTAGGTAAATAAATACATAAATCAATAAAGAGCCTTAGGTACCAACCCTCCATTTCTAAATAAATCCCCTCCAACATATAAATACAAATATATAATAATCCAATAAAACCAAATATATATAAATACAGAGGTAGATTAGACACTCAAAATTGGCCGTATGTGTGAGTGCATGTGCAAGTGAGTGGTATGGATGTACTACCAAGCATGAATAGCCACCCGGCGGTGTGAACCTTGGCTCGAGATGATTGTCACTGTTGAAGTGACACCTAGACCCCATGTGCAAAAAATGGGAAAAAATGGGTTGAGGATGGATGGATATAATATATACATATTCTCTGTCTCCATCTTGTGGCCAAAACCCCTAAGGCTTTGCATGCCCCACATAAAGCAATATATACCACCTCTATAGTGTTACAATTAGTGTACATCTTTCCATTAATATATTTATCCCTGTACTTTATGTGCACCTTCTCACTGTGTAGAATATAGGGGCAATAAAAGCAAGTCCCACACTTATAAGTTCCAGCCTTTCTGTGTGTTCCCCTACCTCGGAATGACATACACTAATTGTAACACTATAGAGGTGGTATATATTGCTTTATGTGGGACATGCAAAGCCTTTTATGTAGGGATGACGGACTGGAAGCTCAGAAGAAGAATATATGAACATCAATATGATGTTAAGAGTAAGAATGAAAAAATCCTTTATACAAACACACGTTGAAATGCAATCTTTCTAAGTTCCAGTTTTTTGTGTTAGAAGAAGTTTCAGTTGATGTCAGAGGTGGGCCCTGAGAAACAAAAACTGAATATAAGAAATTATATTGGCAGCTTATTTTAGAAACAAATAAGCCACCAGGGCTTAATAAGCACATATCCCTAGTCCCTGTTTTGAAGATGAGGGCCACCAGGTAATAACAATAACATATTTTATATTTCTTATTGTTATATTTCATTATTATTTTTTATTAATAATATACTTTTTACTACTAATATCATTTGGTTTTGTGAATATTTTATACACATAGTTTAACAGGTGTAATTAGGGCTTTTGGCCACAAGACAGAGTCGTAGAATTTGTATTTATTATATATATTTATATATATTTGGTTTTATTGGATTATTATATATTTGTATTTATATGTTGGAGGGGATTTATTTAGAAATGGAGGGTTGGTACCTAAGGCTTTTTACTGATTTATGTATTTATTTACCTACTAGTTTTTAATATTACAAAATGCAAGTTATAATTGCTTCTACAGTGTTACTACATTGAAACCAATTATCTAATAATGGCTTAGGTTTTAATGTAATTTAAAGGCATGATTTATTTATTAACTAAGTTCAGATTGAATTATGGGTATTAGGATATCTATCTATCTATATATATATATATATATATATATTTTTTTTTTTTTTTTTAATCATTGTATGTACTGATTTTTACATCTGAGGAAGTCTGGTTGTGGATAAAAATGCAGTGATCAAGCTAAAGCATTTATGTGGTTTTAATTTTTCTTTTGTTTCATTAAAGTTTATTTTTGACCTGGATCCGAATTTGGTCTTTCAGCAATTTTGAAATGTTGTTGAGCTATCCCAGTTAAACATTCCTAACCTACAGCCACTTGTGACCATTGTGGGGGGAGACTGTGAACTTATACACACTTATAGGTTCATAAGTATGTACTAGGCTAACAACCACAAGGGTCAATTTAAGCCTAGCCATGCATCCCAAATCTCTGACAAGTTCTGGTGCCCTTAATAAGTATTTTGGGCAAACTATGGGCAGGATTCACAATGGCTTGCACAGAGTCTAAGAGTCGTGTAAGACTCCATGCAGCCATAGTGATCCAGGAACAGCCCGAAATTCCGTGTAAGAGACCAGCTAAAACGTCTCCTACACGGACTGGGCGTGGATATGCTAATCACCTCACTTGCAGCCTAAAGGCATGCAAATGAGGTAGTTTAGCAATTCACGAAGCTGAAACCAGCCCGTGTAAGAGTCGTGTTAGGTGCAGAAATGTACTCAGTTGACAACTGAGTACGTTTCTGCAAATAACACAGTGGAGCCATGTCAGCTCCAAATAAAGGATGCATATGTATCAGGCAGCATGCCAATGGCCAAATATGTGGCCATTGGTAAGGTAACCCGATGCAAACATGAAAAAAAATAATGCTTAAATGCAGCGCAACGCAGCGCCGCGCAAAAGGGCTGCGCTATACAAAACATAAAAATAAAGGTTTTAAACCCACAAATGTGGGTTTTATGCAATGCATGTATTTACAATGCAGGGACTAGCAGACTGAAAACAACATGGCCACCGTGTAGTGGTTGCTAAGGGGGGAAGCTGAGTGTAAGACACGTAACTAAGCATTAGTAGGCAATCCTATGTAAATGAGTGGTAGGATAGTGAATCTCACTGTCACATAGCAAATGACCACATTCCGTGTAGTGTAAGAGTTAGATAAGGGGGAGTAACAGAATAGGAGATAGGTGACATCACAGGGGGGAATGTCAGAAAGAAATCAAGCTCATTGGAGCAAAGTGGCATATGAAAGATGTCAGTCACACATCATAGAAAGAGGAGTGTCAACAGATAGGCATGGGAAAGCCAGGAAATGGAAGGTGTACACTATGAATAACACCAAAGTTTCTTGATGGGCGTGCATGCGCGCGTGTGCATGCTGGGAGGCGTGAGTAAGACAGAGTGCGCACGTGTAAGCGTGAGTGCGCGCGTCTAAGGCAGAGTAAGCATGTAGGAGCCTGTGTAATGACTTGTAAGCCTGTTTGCACTGGTGTGCACGCGTTTTAACCTGAATAAGCAGATTCTAGTCCGTGTAAGCATGGGTGAGCACGTGTTAGCCACTGTGAGCGAGTTTTCGCTGGTATGCGGGTTGCTCCCCCCTGAGGAAACAGAAAGAAAAAAGGAAGCAGAAGAAATAGTAGGAAGCTAGCAAGGAATACTGGTAGAGCTAGCAGGTGAAAACAATTAGAAGCAGACAATTACACAGGCAGAATACTAGCCCAGCCCGGCACTTAAAACACTGCAAACAGCAGTGCAGTATGTTTCTCTCAAGAGACACTGCAAGACAGGAGTAAGCTATTAGAAGTGAAAACTGAAAAAGCTTCATGCACACCAAAAATGCTAGGGGCTGCCATAGCTGTTATAAGGAGACATAGGAGACTTGCTGAGGGTGGTAACAATGCAAATGCTGCCAGACAACCCACAGTGAGGAGACGGAGAAGAGTGTACAGGCCCAGGGTCACCTACCAGGGGTTACATGAGCTGGAGATAGTGGAGCGCTATAGAGTGGACAAAGACTTCCTGCAGCAAATTGTTGAGCTGTGCAGGCCACACCTCACACACAGAAACAACAGAGGGGAACCCATCCCAGTGGAAACCAAGGTATGTGTTGGCCTAAGAATACTAGCAACAGGTACCTTCCAGAGACCAACTGGTGATATGATGGGGATCTCACAGGCATCAGCATCCAAGGTACTGCACCAGTTCCTGGATGCCATGTCAGCACATGTCGGAGATCATGTATATTTCCCCAATTCCCGTGAGGCATTGGCCAGCAATATGCATCTCTTCCAGCAAATAGCGGAATACCCTGAGGTAGTGGGTGCAATAGACTGCACGCATATATGCATCAACGCACCAGCTGGTGAGAGGGGTAGGGCCTACATTAACCGCAAGGGCTTCCCCTCCATCAACTGCCAGGTCGTGTGTGATGCCCAGGGCATAATAACAAATGTGTGTGCTGGCTGCTCTGGAAGCTACCATGATTCCCATATCTGGCATCTGATGCAGCTGTACCAGACATTTGCCAATGGGGACATCCCACTTGGTCACTTAGTGGGGGATGCTGGCTATGCACTGGAGCCATGGCTGATGACACCCATCAGAAATGCACACACACCTGAACAAGAATGACATAATGAGGCACACGCACAAACACAAAATGTAATTGAGCATGTGTTTGGGCTGCTCAAGTCACAGTTCCGGTGCCTGGACACATCAGGTGGAGCCTTGCAGTACTCACCAACTACATGTACCCAAATTGTCATGGTATGTGCTATGCTACATAATATGATTCTGCGATAACAGCTGCAGCAGGACCAGCATAGGGCCGGGACAAACAGCCCCCCACCATTGCCAAGGCCATCACAGGCAGAGCGTGACTCGGATGAGGAACAACCTGAGCCTGCCCCAGTATGCAGAAGGAGGGGTGCCCAGTATGCCCTGGCCTTGGCAAAGAGACAACGCATAGCACATACACTGGCTCAGTAGGAACCCTGGGAATGATACCTCTCTCTCACCCACACATATAGTGAATGGGATGCCTATCATGACACAACCTGCTTTCAAACATGTACAGTGAGTGTAGTATGTGCATCCGACATAGGCAGCCCTGCAGTACCACCTGAGGCATGATTGCCATGTGTTAAGCAATGTAACACCATCTAGTATATGCAAACATGATGACCCTGCCTAACATCTTACCCTCACCAAGCATGATGCCACACTATGAAGACAAGAAGATCAATTACAATAATTGGATGAAGTATTGCTGTTAGTCAAAGGGGATCAAATGCCTGCCAGCCTGGGATGACATGCTGAGCAAGACATGATGCTCCACCTGCTAGGGATGGCATGCACCCAGCACACCTGGCTGTGTGGATACTGGCAAAGGCTGTTGTCACCCCCACTGTGCCTTGAATAGGTAAGGCTGGAAACACAAACCCACCTCCATAGGTAGCACAAGGGATAACAACCTGGATGTAATGCTACCCAATGCCAGAAGTCTAAACTGCAAGATGCATGCAGACCAAACCCTCCTCAGCATGGAGAATGGTGATATCTGTTCTGTAACAGAAACCTGGGTCAAGGCTCAAAAGAGCACCCTAATACTACCAGGTTATGCCTTATACCATGCTTTACAACCCCAAAACATGGAACAAACCACAATAGGAGGGTGGCTATCAATAATTGTCAAGGATAACCACACCCCCAAGTTGGTACCACAGCAAGAAGCAGAATGGACTATCCACGGGCAAGTAACAGTGGCTAAAATCGCCTCCCAGTTTGCAGCCTGCTACAGACCACCCTCCCAAACCCAGGAACCCTACTCAGCCTTCCTGAAGACACTGCAGAGTATGAATGTCTCACCAAATACCAAACAAGGCACACACACATTATGACATAGGTGGTAATCCATTATGTATGGAAGAAGTAATCAGGGACCTAGGGACACAAGTGGACAGTAACCCGTCATGTGACACTCACATTGCCAAGGTGGCCAGGAAGACCTTCTATATTGGCCACCATAACATGAAAGGATGCACATCTAGATCAAGAGAGGTCATTGTGCCCCCATACTCTTCTCTTATCAGGCCCATAATTGAGAACAATGCCCCATTTTGGATGTACCTTACCTGACACCTGCAGCAGTTAGAAAGACCCCAAACGTACCTCACCAAGAGGATAAAGGGTCCAAACAATTGTCATCTGCTGCACAGCTGAAGAAACCCCAGCTCAATGCACTTGCATACTGCCCAGTCAGAGGTGATGTATGCCTGATGTACAAGGCCATGTCCAATCCAGAATTAATGGACATGCTCCACTGCAGAAACTCCAAATCCAGCAGAGACACCACAGTGAGAGATTTGAACTTCAACACATAAATAAATAGGATGTGCTGGAGAGACAGATTCATAACTCAGAGACTCCTGGAACAGAATCCCAGTGCATGTTAGGCAGAGCTCCACACTCACACTCTTCAAGAGAAATCCTGTCGAGTGCATGGGAGATAGTAGAATTACACTGGGGGCCATCTCTGTGTCACATCTAGTAAAGTAAACCCTAAATGGGCATAATATGCACATTGCAAGGGGTGGCGAAAGCCACACACAGTCTGGCTAGGCTTAAACATGGCCAGGGCAGATAGCCTAGTATGAACCTATGAACCTATGATGATACAAATTGTGCAGGACACAAAGGATAATCACACAGCTGTCTTAACTGATGGTAGGAACCATGGTGGGAATCCACAGATATGCTCTGCATTACTCAAATATCACAAACAATACACCAAACCCACACACATTGCCAACATCCAACCTAACAGGTTCAGTGCAAACTCCCCACCAGCACCAAACTGCCAAATATCTATCCCAGCAGAGTGCTGCCCCCCTGACATTGCAGATGCTGAGGTAACAGCCAGCATCTACAAAGCAAACCATACAGCATCAATGGTACCAGATGGTGTCTTGGGTTGTGTCCAACAAGAACTGTAAGAAGAATGGAACATCAAATAGCACTACTGCTCACTCTCAGTCTTACCACAGGATATGTACCCAAAGAGCAGTGTACAGCAACAGTGGTCCCTCACCACAAAGGTGGTGCCAGAATGGATACTGCAAACTATCACCCCTGAACCCTGACTAGCTTGGTCGGCAAAGTAATGGAAAGGATCATCATGGACCCCAGAAATGACAATATTGGGTACCTACAGACATTGGACCCTACCCAGTGTGGCTTTCTTAAGGGCAGATCCTGCCCCTTAAACATGTCTGACTCATGTGAAACAGGCACCAAGGCCATTGATGAGGGGAATGTGGTTCACACAGCCTATCTGGACCTTGCTAAACCCTTCCATACAATACCCCAGTTGTTCATTACAGATAAGCTCACCAGCCTAACTATAAACCCCTATCCAAGTAGATGGGTTGCAAACCAGCTCAGGGACAGAACTGACATGGTCAGAAATGCTGCAGCCAAGTCAGACTACAAACCAACTACAACTGGCATCCCACAAGGCACGGTCCTGGGACCTCTCTTGTATGGTATATATGTCCCATAGGTACAGGCCAACATGGAAGGACTGTGTCTGAACAGGTTTGCAGATGAATACAAACTGCCCACCATATCGGACAGTCCAGCTGACACAAGCATCCTACAAAAGGCCCACATAGAAACAGACAACTGGTGCCACAGCCATGTCATCAAGCAAAATGCAGAATAGTGTATAGTCATCCCCTTTGGAAACACAATACGTGGCCACCAATTACCACATAGGTGTTAACCCATTAAGTACTTCAGGAGTAATAAGAGACCTGGAGACACAAGGTGATAGATATCCTGCATGTGACAACCATGTGTCCGTAGTGGTTACAGAAACATACCATATACCCACCTAATCATGAAGGTAAGCACATATAGGTCAGGGGAGGACATTGTGCCTCTCCAGTCATCCATCATCAGCCTCACAATTGCGTACAATGGCCCTTGTGGGATGTACCTTAGCAGACACCTGCATCAACTGGAAAGACCCCAAAATTACCTCACCAGGAGGATCGAAAAGCTCTAACAGATGCCATGTGTTGCCTGATTAAACAAACTGCAGCTCCACACAGTGCCATACTCCCTGGCTAGAGGTGATCTGTGCCTGATGTATAAATCCATGACCAAGCTGGTATCAATGGACATGCGGCACCCTGTAAAATCTGAATGCTGGTGACCTATGCACCTGACAGGCCTGAATCCCAGCACTGACATAAATAGGACATGCTGTACTGATTGATCCATAACCCAGAAGCTCCCTCCACTCTTGACTAAACTCCCAGTACAGGTTAGCCAGAGGGTCCCTCATTGACTCTCTTCCAGAGGAATCATGATGACTGGATGGGAGATGGTAGGTTTACCCTTGATATCACTTTTATGTCATGGGTAGACAGAGGCACAGCACACTAACCTTGAAATATGTCATGGCAAACTCCAGTAAAAATGTGTGTTGAAGGACAAACACTCTCTGACTAGCATTAGAAATGGCCTAGGCACATAGCCAGTGTTTGTCAATGTCCACCCAAGTTGTGGAATACATTACCAATGTTGGACAATCCTGTTCTAAGTTGTCCATATCTAAACAAATTGCAACATAGTCATATCTGCACAACTGGCCCTTAACCAGTCTGGTGTGCTCACTATAAATATTTCAAGCAGTGATAGGACTGAAACCAATGATACTGTCCACCACAGTGAAAGTACTGAACCAGTACACAATACGACAGTACACTGTTTGGTCAGTATGAAAGGATGTTGACAACTGTATGCAAACTATCCCATGGCAACCCTGCAGGCACAGCATAATGCCTGTTAGGTTCAGACACAAAGCAGTTGGGCAGTAAGAACACAACATGACATCCAACACACAACTGTACATGTGAAATATAGATTAAGTCCACACACAACCACAAATGTGGTGGACCACAGATCTCAACATATGGAAAGCTCACACTGGGCATGCTCGCACACCTTGATAAATGACACATGTGTCAGTCAACAAGCCATGTAAACCGTGAACTGGGCATGCTCACACACTTAGGCCATGTCTCAGTTCAGCAGTTGCACACACATATCTGGCATTTGTATGTGTTAATCCAGGAACCTCCCACAATACAGCAATCTGCCCAGTGCACACAGTTAAATGACAACAGAGACATAAGTAAAGTACTGGATCCCTGTCATATTGAAACATCTTCCACAGATACACAAGTTGTTCATAGAGATAGGGAAAGCTATGGCAATAAAGACCCACAAACAGTTTATCAGCAACAGATATTTGCATCTGAAAAGTAAACATATGGCTGTAGAGGTCAATACTAGGCTGTGTGCCCTAGGGAATACAAAAGCTTATCCACAGTGTATTTGGCTTCTGCCTCCACAGTACAGTAGGCCACTGAGCCTCTGCAAAGTGAATGCATATATATGCTCTCCCCCTTACTGATGGATAGTAAGAGATGTATATATCTCTTCATAAATAATGATGTCAGCACACTATACATATGTCAGGAGCAGAAATGGTACCCATTAATTTGAATAGTGCGCTCCGCTACTGCGTTTCTCACAAGTGTCATAACATAGTTAGGTAGGGGTTTGAATCCTGCAAATGCTCAGTGTGTGTGTATGTGTGAAGGTGGGGGGGATTAGGGTGTGTGCAATTCTATGTGAAAGAGAAATGTCCCTTTTGGCAACTAGAAGAACACACCACATGATGCATATTCCACCTTCTAAACACTGATGATGTCAGCACCCTATAAGTACAGCAGGAGAAGGAAAGCCTTCCAGTAATGCAAATAGCTCGCTGGGTGTCTGCAATTCTATGTGAAAAAGAAACGTCCCTTTTGGCAACTAGAAGAACACACCACATGATGCATATTCCACCTTCTAAACACTGATGATGTCAGCACCCTATAAGTACAGCAGGAGAAGGAAAGCCTTCCAGTAATGCAAATAGCTCGCTGGGTGTGTGCAATTCTATGTGAAAGAGAAATGTCCCTTTTGGCAACTAGAAGAACACACCACATGACGCATATTCCACCTTCTAAACACTGATGATGTCAGCACCCTATAAGTACAGCAGGAGAAGGAAAGCCTTCCAGTAATGCAAATAGCTCGCTGGGTGTGTGCAATTCTATGTGAAAGAGAAATGTCCCTTTTGGCAACTAGAAGAACACACCACATGATGCATATTCCACCTTCTAAACACTGATGATGTCAGCACCCTATAAGTACAGCAGGAGAAGGAAAGCCTTCCAGTAATGCAAATAGCTCGCTGGGTGTGTGCAATTCTATGTGAAAGAAAAATGTCCCTTTTGGCAACTAGAAGAACACACCACATGATGCATATTCCACCTTCTAAACACTGATGATGTCAGCACCCTATAAGTACAGCAGGAGAAGGAAAGCCTTCCAGTAATGCAAATAGCTCACTGGGTGTGTGCAATTCTATGTGAAAGAGAAATGTCCCTTTTGGCAACTAGAAGAACACACCACATGATGCATATTCCACCTTCTAAACACTGATGATGTCAGCACCCTATAAGTACAGCAGGAGAAGGAAAGCCTTCCAGTAATGCAAATAGCTCGCTGGGTGTGTGCAATTCTATGTGAAAGAGAAATGTCGCTTTTGGCAACTAGAAGAACACACCACATGATGCATATTCCACCTTCTAAACACTGATGATGTCAGCACCCTATAAGTACAGCAGGAGAAGGAAAGCCTTCCAGTAATGCAAATAGCTCGCTCGCTGGGTGTGTGCAATTCTATGTGAAAGAGAAATGTCCCTTTTGGCAACTAGAAGAACACACCACATGATGCATATTCCACTTTCTAAACACTGATGATGTCAGCACCCTATAAGTACAACAGGAGAAGGAAAGCCTTCCAGTAATGCAAATAGCTCGCTGGGTGTGTGCAATTCTATGAAAGAGAAATGTCCCTTTTGGCAACTAGAGGAACACACCACATGATGCATATTCCACCTTCTAAACACTGATGATGTCAACACCCTATAAGTACAGCAGGAGAAGGAAAGCCTTCCAGTAATGCAAATAGCTCGCTGGGTGTGTGCAATTCTATGTGAAAGAGAAATGTCCCTTTTGGCAACTAGAAGAACACACCACATGATGCATATTCCACCTTCTAAACACTGATGATGTCAGCACCCTATAAGTACAACAGGAGAAGGAAAGCCTTCCTGTAATGCAAATAGCTCGCTGGGTGTGTGCAATTCTATGTGAAAGAGAAATGTCCCTTTTGGCAACTAGAAGAACACACCACATGATGCATATTCCACCTTCTAAACACTGATGATGTCAGCACCCTATAAGTACAGCAGGAGAAGGAAAGCCTTCCAGTAATGCAAATAGATCGCTGGGTGTCTGCAATTCTATGTGAAAAAGAAACGTCCCTTTTGGCAACTAGAAGAACACACCACATGATGCATATTCCACCTTCCAAACACTGATGATGTCAGCACCCTATAAGTACAGCAGGAGAAGGAAAGCCTTCCAGTAATGCAAATAGCTCGCTGGGTGTGTGCAATTCTATGTGAAAGAGAAATGTCCCTTTTGGCAACTAGAAGAACACACCACATGATGCATATTCCACCTTCTAAACACTGATGATGTCAGCACCCTATAAGTACAGCAGGAGAAGGAAAGCCTTCCAGTAATGCAAATAGCTCGCTGGGTGTGTGCAATTCTATGTGAAAGAGAAATGTCCCTTTTGGCAACCAGAGGAACACACCACATGATGCATATTTCACCTTCTAAACACTGATGATGTCAGCCCCCTATAAGTACAGCAGGAGAAGGAAAGCCTTCCAGTAATGCAAATAGCTCGCTCTGCTACTGTGTCTCTCACAAGTGTCATAACATAATTTGGTAGGGGTTTGAGTCCTGCAAATACTCAGTGTATGTGTGAATATGGGGGGATTAGGGTGTGTGCAATTCTATGTGAAAGAGAAATGTCCCTTTTGGCAACTAGAAAAATACACCACATGATGCATATTCCACCGTCTAAACACTGATGATGTCAGCACTTTATAAGTACAGCAGGAGAAG
The DNA here is from genome assembly GCF_019279795.1 of Protopterus annectens. Classification (NCBI taxonomy): domain Eukaryota; kingdom Metazoa; phylum Chordata; order Ceratodontiformes; family Protopteridae; genus Protopterus; species Protopterus annectens. Next base: position 727,436,768 of record NC_056733.1, read on the forward strand.
GGAAGCCTCCCAGTAATGCAAATAGTGCACTCTGCTACTGTGTCTCTCGCAAGTGTCATAACACAGTTAGGTAGGGGTTTGAAACCTACAAACGCCATGTGTGTTTTTGTCACACAGTTTGTCCATGTGTGTGGAGTGTTGCTCCTAATATTACACGACATAGATTATATCAGTAATGTCAATGCACACATGATGTATGTGTGTGCCACATACACATATGTACCTGTGACCTTCAATAGTTCCCATGTCTGAAGCCTGCCTCATGTGAATACATGGAATTTGCATTACACAACTTTATGACTGTGGTTTTCTGTGCAGGGGCTGCACTTGGTATGTGAATATACAGTGAGAGTTGTGTATGGTGTCATCTTACCAGCGAGGGGTACACGTTTGGTCTGGGGCATATAGTCCACATGTTGTTGATGATCAGATGCAGCATGTTTTCCCTGATTGTGGGAGTGGTAACAAGTTGTTCCATAGCAATTGAGCAAATAAATGCTAGGAACCTTTGAGCTAGGGTCTTGCAGCTAGTGTAATGCTCCCACTCTATGTTTGGGTAGTTGCAGTCCACCGATATAATGGTGTTTGGAGAGACCTTCATATTTCTAGTGTTGTCAGGAAGGCCAAGTGGGTTTCCTGGATATGGGAGGGTGGTGTGTGCCAGGCTGTGAACCTGAAGGCAGTCTTACCCACTGTTAGTTGCACATGGATAGTCTCTGATGCTTTGTGCTGTGCCACCAACCTGGAGGTGTGTGTATCTGTGATGATTTTGGATACCCCCCCTGTTCTGGTTCGGTGCATGTTTAGGGGACGACAATCATGGTATGAGGTATAACCTGGCAGTGCTGGGGTGCACCTGGGAGCCTTGAACCAGGATTCTGTTACTGCACAGATATTGATGTTCTCCATGCTAAGGACAGTTTCCAGTGTATGCATCTTGAGGTTTACACTGCTGGCGTTGAGTAGCATTACTATTAGTGTCCTATCCCTTGTTAAAAATGTGGAGGTGGCCATGTCTTTTGAGCCTTGCATAAAAAAGGCACTATGTGTGTAGCAAGAGCCTTTGCCAATATCCAACGGCCCATGGGTGACAGGTGCAAGCCATCCCTAGCAAAGCATTGTGGCTTGTCAAGCATGTAATCCCATGCTGACAGGCATTGGATCCCCTTTGAATGACACCGAAACATAAGCCAATTGTTGAAAATGATCATCCTGTCTTCATATTGTGGCAGCATTCTTGGTGAGGGTAAGATGCTACTCAAGGTCAGAGTCATACCAGCCTGTGCCACATGCTTAGAGAGCCCCTCTGTCTCCTATCATGTAGTCCAGGGAGGTATGTCACAGGTCATTCACACTGGCATGGACAATGACTGAGTCATATTTGTACATGCCTTGGAGTGACCTGTGTGCTTGTGTTATGTGGTGGATCATAGTGCCCGACAGGCATCTCACCGTGACCTTCTCCTTGTTCAGCCTGGTGAATGGGACCTCAGTGTACCTGATGATAGAGGTACCTATTACAAGTGTATCAGGTGTGTTGTTTAGCCTTACGGGCTGTGACTGTTTGGCACACTGGCTTTGTGAGCTATGTGTTGCACATGTTCTGTTCTGGCATAACGTTTGCTTGTGTGTCTGCTTCGGAGGTGTCTGCTGCTTAGGCAGGATTCTATTCTGAGACTCCAAGTATGTTTCTGTGTGTTTATGTGTTTGGATTGCTGTCGTGGTAGGTCTATGTGAGACTGGTATTGTAGTGACTGTAGTTTCCTTCTCCACCTGACAGGTTTTGCCAGTACTGAGTTGACAGAGCTTAGCCCCAGTTTGGCTATGTGGTTGCATCTCTCACATGTGTTGGAAGTTTATGGGAAGGGGAGAGGGTTGTCTGTGTACATGAGGTAGTTGTAACATTGCCACATGACTCACAGATTCACCAACTGGACCAGAGAGGAGATTGACAACTGACCTTTGGACATGCTAGCATAGTATTGGGAATTCCTTAATAATTAACAACACATAGGGCCAATGGGGAACAAGGTACTCAAGGTGAGTATGTGAGGGTGTAGTGCTTTTGATTTGTTAGTGCTGGCATATATAAATGCTTTAGTGAGCAAGTGCCAGGTAAGTCATATGCAATGTGTTACAGGCAACTTACATGCAAACAGGACAAACAGTGACGTTCTGTCAAGTGAAACATGGAAATAAGTACAGTAAGCAATACAGATGTCACTAGGGATCCACAGAGGCACTGTAAAGCTGCATTTCAGGTGGAATCAGTGTTTCAGGGAAATAACAAGCAAACAAGCATACAAACAAAGCTACATTCAGCAGGCCTGGATCTAGTCTATACTACAACAAATAAGGTGTACCACTTCCAGTAAGAAACAGTGCAAATATGCAGGCACTATAAGCCTTTATCCAGAAATTTACAGGTCAGACGGGCAGGGTCCATCCTCACCTCCCACAAGTGTACAGACCATGTACCTTCATAATGTAGAATAACTGGCCTGAAACCCAAGCGCTTAAACCTGAACTAATACACATTTTGAATAACAGACACTGAGCCCTCACTCAGCAGTTCCAAACTTAGTAGGATGTATGCTACCTGTCCTGGCACCACAGTATCCTTGACATTTAATGAGACTCACCCTCCTGTCAAAGTTAGTTCTGTGTTTTGGGGCTGTCAAGCATGGTATAAGGTGTGACCTGGTAGTGCTAGGGTGCTCTTGGGAGTCTTGAACCTGTTGTGCATTACTGCACAGATATCAACATCCTCCATGCAGAGTCGAGTGTGGACTGCATGCAACTTGCGGTTTACATGTCCACCATTGAGTATCATTACTTCCATTTTCATATCCCCTGTGCTACCTATGCAAATGGCCTTCTGTTTACAGCCTTACCACCAGAATGCAAAGATGTGCAGACATTACACTATGGTTATTAACAGGGGTGTACCAAACAATACAATGACAATCATACTGTTAATGCATCAGGCATGCTGGGATATACCCACAATGATATCATTACACTGTACTGTTGACAACATGATAATATTACTACACTTCTATGTAGTCACCCTGTGCATCAGCACCATGTTAACCTGTTCCTGCATCGATGTTACAGATTGCAGGAGGTGGCAAAGTTTCATTATATGTACAGGGTGTGTACTTGGTATGCTTGAGTCTGCCACTGATACAACCAATCGACATGTATGTGTGTGTGTGTTAGTGAGGGACAACAGTACAAGATGGGGCAATGTTGATGCAGTGTGTGCGTGTATGTGTTAGCCCTAAGTGTTATCATTTTGCATGTGTGTATGCATGCACACAGTTCCACCTCGTGGCTACCATATACGGGTGTTTGTGGACAGCCACAGACTGTACCTGCCAGGTCATACAGATCACTGTCTCTGGCCATGGACATGGTACCTGTGCCTGGCAGGGGTGCTACAGTCCGTATCAGGTACTAAGCCAGACTGGGTACTGTCATCAGAAGCAGGTGGTTGGTGACTGGAGACAGGTCCCTGTTGGGACTGTCCAGAGCCACGTGCACGTGGTCTCCTGGGGCGGTCTGATGACAGCACAGACTCAGCATTGTTGAGGCTGGTGCTGGCACTATGGGAGCGGCCGTGGGCCTGTTGTCGTCCGTGATGACTGCCAGCTGCTGCTGTTGCTGGCATACGCCCACGTCGACACCTCAACCGTCCTGCATTGCCCTGGCTCATGGACATGTAGTTGTGGAACAGATCTAATGTGTCCCCCCAACGTCTGTCAATGACCTCGGTGAAATTACGGATGGCGGCCGTAACGTCACGCATAGTGTCATTCATAGCTGTGCGATATGCTCTCAGCTCCCTCAGACCCTGTCTGGTTTACCGTTCCATACGTGTCTGTGCCTGCATTACAACCCGAAACATAGCTGAGGTTGAAAGACCTCTGTGGGCACATCTGACAGGGGCAGTACGCCCACGGATGTTCCCACGAGAACCCCTGGACATCTGCCTGTGTGGTACCATGTCAGGACTCTGGCCATGGCTGCTGTGAGGGGATGCATGTGCCACTGATACCACATTACCCTGGTCAATGCCCACTGTATCCTGTCCATCACCTAGGGACATTGGTGACAATGGATGTATTGGCAGGATGACTGTGCGCATTGATGGGGTTGACAGCTGTGTACTGTCGATTGGCTGACCAACAACGGACCCTGGCACACCTCCCTGTGCCATTACACAGGTATCATCATTATCACTATCCACAGCAGCTGATTCAGGTTCCCTGCTGCACAACACCAGAGCAGCACCAGAACCTGTGGGAGGAAGACAGGAAACACAGTTTACAATGTGTACACAATGTTACCACAGATACACACAGGCACACATGCACACATGCACAGGTGCACACATGCACACATGCACACAGGTGCACATGCACACATGCACACATGCACACAGGTGCACATGCACACATGCACACTCCTCATTATATGAGATACCAACACACAGACACAAACACACCTGCAATCAAACACATAGCACTACTGTTTGAGGCTATTATTACTATTAGTATCAAGAGTATTAAAGGTATTGTTATTACACACTCACCAGCATGGATTGGCTGCCTTGCTGTTAGACCAGAGGGGCCTGCACAAATAAGACATTTATTGTCAGTGGGCACAACTGTGCCATTGATACTGTGAGTATGATACAGTTCAGTAGTACAACAGTTGGCTTTCACAGGTCTACTGCTGATATTGAGAATATCACTCTTGCACAATAATTACCATGATAACAGCTACAAACTGAGGACACACCTCACACATGCATAAACTACCAGTGTACAGAACAGTCAACTATACATATGGCATGTTACCTGCATGCTCCAAGTCCTGCTGCTGGGTGGCTCCAGCCTCCATCATTATGCATGTGTGCTGCTGTTGTTGCTGTTGGGCTGGAGCCACAACACTTAGGAGGAGCCATTCCAGTCTGGTGAGGGGGGGATGTATAGCCACCCCACCACCTGTGGCAAGCTGTTGCCTGTGGATATCCGACGCACGCTGACGGACATTTCTAATTAAATCACTGCAGTGATGGTGTACCTGCTCATATGTCTGGTTATGCATGCCTATGTCATTTACCCGACGGACCAGGTCCTGCCACAGTGCAGCCCTCTCCTGCTGGTTCTGGCTGGTGCGGGAAAAGAGTATTGCGAAATCCCGCACCAGGCTCTGGTGTATCTCCTCATCCTCCGCAGCAGAGTAGGTTGGGTTACGCTGGTGAAACATTGCCCTGGAAGGAAAAGAAAAATATGTCAGCAAGTGCTATGGCACACATAATACTCTACTGTAGTGATATCACTAAACTGCCATATATAGCATCTGTCTGTCTATTGGGGGATACACATGTAAATGACCAGATATCAGTGCTCAGCCGACAACTGTGTGACAGTACCTGGCACACTCCATACGACAAACTAGTATACTCCAGCAGTCAGCACACTGTTTCAGGTCCAATGCACAACCTCACACTGGGGGTTTGTATCAAGGTACTGTATGGGGAACATTATCAACCCATGCACTGCATGCAATGCACGTCACATATTTCACTGGTAATGCACCCTACTCTTTGTTGCCATAACCCTACCTACACCGCGGTCACATAGAGGGAAGCACAGCACAACATATGGTAATGTAGTATGTTTGTATCCCAATACCTCACACATCTGTCTCTGGCCTCACACCAAGGACACACACTACAATGACAGACAGACAGTCATGGTGAGCAATCACACCATTACAGAACATGCACACAGTCAGTGGCACACTCATTCCACCTCACATAGTTGGTTTGCAATGGGTTTGTGTGTGTGCATTGTGTCTTAGGTAGGTAGTATGCTACTGGCCCTGGGCCTACAGCAGCATACTGTTATGCTATCCTGCCCCTTGTGACACATGTGATGTGATCGTACCTGCTCCTGTCAAACAGTTACACAGGGTGACTCATATGGCATATTACCTATCTGCATAACATTCAGCAGGGGTATGTCTGACATCAACTTATGGGGAGCCTTGCTTCTTAATGCTGTGTGGTTTACTCCAGGGTATGTCTTATTTGTGGGTAGGAACCTGTACCTCCACCATGTGCTCTTTACTGCGGTGACAAGGATGACAGACATAGGTCATTTAGGTTGTGGATGTTGTGAGGTGTTACCATGGTTGTTGGACAACTGTCATGGGTGTGACTTAACTATGTATATCCAGCAGTGGTAACCCCTGTGTAGGTAGTATGAGGGCGCTCTGTGGTCTTGTCAGTCACTCTGCATAGGTAATGTGTTTGAGTGCATTGTCACAGTTTGTTAGGTATGGCTGTCTCCTTCTCCATTTCTGTAGCTGTCATGGGAGGTACATACTGTGTAGGACATTGTGAGGTGTAGAGGGGTACAGTGACCTACATTTCCATAGCTGACACACCATGTCTGCTGACACATACCATGTACAGGTATTACAGGACTAGTGTGCCACTGTGAATATCAATGGGAAGCCTATTGTACACTTGTTGCCCATGTTCCCTCCTGACACATGCAGTAGTAGGCAGGCAACCACATATGTGGTGGTTAGTGGTGTAAGTGTTTTAGAATGGGGTATGGTACTCCAGTATCCACACTGGTGTTCAGTCCATGCCTTTGTCACCAGGCACCTGTTGCAATACATCTGCACACATGTGCCTCACTCAGTATATATATATATATATATATATATATATATATATATATATGGAGAGAGAGGGGGAGAGAGAGCGATAGTCATATACATACATATCTGTACACAGTCAGATCTGTCTGTATATGTATCTACATATATTTATATATGTATGTGTGTATTACATATATATGTATGTACATATTCTATCTATCTATATATGTCTATCTATTTCTACATCGCTCTCTATCTATGTATACATATATGCATATTATATATATATATATATATATATATATATATATATATATATATATACATATATAAATATACATACGTATACATATATATATATATATATATATATATATATATATATATATATATATATACCTTTTTATTTACACATACGTATACACACACTAATGTACTGCTAAACATCCATTACTGTACAACCTGCATTGTACGTTGCACTACAACCTACATTGATATGTGCACATAGTAACCTTCACATTCATATGTATGTACAGCCTTCAGTGACAGTTGCAGTATGTCCCCTTCCCTATGCACATCTTCATATATATAGATACAGACCGATAACACATATGGAGGGTTCACAGTATGTAGACTATTATATTATTACTTTACATTACCTTTGTTTGTTACTGCTGTTTGTGATGGCTTTATGCTTGTTGGCCTGCTGCTGCTTCTCTTGCCAGTTGCAGTTTGTGTTGGCAGTGTCAGTTTCTGTTGGCCAGTATTTTTTTTTGTTGTTTTATTTTTTTTATTTCTCTCTCTCTCTCTCTCTCTCTCTCTCTCTCTCTCTGTCTCTACCTCCAGATGGTGCAATGAAAGTATTGCATGTGTGGACTGGGAGTACAGCATGCTTTTGTAGGTATCTGCACATGTCCATGTGATGGCCTCTGCACCAATTGTTAGCCAGCATTTACTAATTGCATGAAGCCTGTTGTGTAGTGATTACAATTCTCACTGTGATTTCAGGACAGTGCTATAAAATGTTATGTTAGGTAGGCGTAGCCCTTTCAGATTTTCAGGGTGGGGACCATGCTGGTATGCTGTGGACACTGTTCTGTGAGTGTAAAGGTTGGTATGTCTCTCATATTTCAGGCTGTGTTGTAGACACTGCAATGCATGTTGTACTGAAACCTGAGTATTGCTTCCTCCAGTTTCTTCTTCTCAGTGTGTATGTAAACTGACACCTAAGACTACTAATACTGTTTATATGGGTGTGTGTGCTTTCCTGTGGGACTTGTGGTGTAACTGGTATATAGCAGTGGATCTTGCAATTTGTTGCTATGGCTTCACTATTTGGCCTTTACATTCACTCCTTGTATGCCTGCTAGGTGTCTTTACTGTAATGTGTTGCTATGACTTCCCTATTTACCATTTACATTCACACCTTGTAATGCTTGCTATATCTCTTTGAGCAGCAATTCCCTATGTGTTTGTTGTGGTAGGGTGGTACTGCATGCAGTGTGGTCTGGCCAAGGTGTGGGGCTTGACACCTAGAATGGTATTTGATTTTGCTGCTGAGCAGGCCTCAGATACTCTCAGGTGCATCTTTTATCAGCCTCAGGGAATGGTACATATCAGTGGGATACACCTATGATATTTTTCAGATATTCTGCAGTTGTGACTGTGGGGTATTTTGAGCATATGTATTACTACACCATTTCTGACGTGCAAGTCGTGCATACTTTCAGTAATTGATAGTTACCATTACATGGGTTGTAGCACCTTTCTGCATACTGTTAGTACATTTCACAGGGAGTCAGTGGGGCACAGTTAACATTTGTTTTCAAATCAGGGACATCCCTGTAACTCAGTCACAGTTTCTAGGTCTGGCCTCTTACCTATTCAAATATGTCAGTGTTTATCCTGCTCTGATAGTGTGTGTGGCTTGCAAGGTGCTACTGTCACATTATTACCTACTAGTTACCAACTAGCATGGCTATTTCTCTTCACACACTAATGTTATACAAATCCACTAGAATTGACAGTAAAGATACATGAAATGCTTTGTGTAATAGCCTTCCTATATTCCCTTTACATTCATTCCTACTATTTCATGATATATTGCTTTCAGCACAATGCTCTTGTATATCAGTCATGGCTTAGTGGTAAGTCGTGCAGACTAGTGCCTCCAAGGTCTTGGGTTCGAGACTGACAGTGGGATTTTATTTTGCTTCTGAACAGACTACAGGCCTTGTCATTCAGAGTGACTAAGGCACTTTTAAGCAGTTGTAAGCGGGTTAGCGCTGGTTTGCGCAGAGGTCACGCATGCACACTGGCGTTTAGCTTTGCGCACACACGCTTAGCTAAGCGCACACAAGCGCATACCCGCTTACAACTTCTTAAAAGTGCTTACTCTTGCGCACACCTGCGCTAATTTCTTTGAAAGAAATGAAAATGGGCAGACAGGAAAGTGGTGAAAAAGGTGTCACAAAGAGGGTAGGACAGTAGGAAAACAAGCTCGGGAATTGCAGGAAGGGTGTAGGAAAGGCCCATAGCTGCCCATTTCTTTATCAGCAACAGCTGTGCATACATGTGTAATTTGGTGTGAAATTTGAAACCTTCCACCCCTGAGAGAGGGGTGAGGACAACAAAATTTGTTGTACAGCCAATTGTAATTATCAGTTCACATGTCCAGCAGACATGCCTGCAAAATGGGCAGTTATGTATGGGGCGTCATTTTTTTGCGGGAACAGAGTGCCCTTTTTTTTTCCTTTTCAGGTGAGAGTGGAATGTCAGGTACAGGAAGTAGGTATATGTGGGGAGGTAGGTAGGGGAGGTTAACAGACAAGACAAACAAGATGCATACAGGGGCGGAGTATGACACATGTGGGGGGAAACACAATTGACAGGGAAGGACGTTTGGATATCATGAGCCCATGAGCCCACAGATGGCAGCAGTGGAACTGAGATCCCCACCCATGGGCAGTTGCCACTGTGCCTTCACTGCCCAGGATGGGGCTGTGCTGGGGGCTGTGTAGGACGGGCAGCAGGCATGCCTGTGAGTTGTGCCACCCGTGCCTCAATCTGGCGTAGGGGTGCAAGCACAGACTGCCTGATCTCCCTACGCACCACAGACCGGACACTACGGAGGGTGAGTGGATGGTCTCCTCTGGCCACGCTTGCAGAGGGGGCACAGGTCCACCGGAGGAGGGTCCGGCCTGGGCACTAGTGCCAGGTGCACTCGCCAGCTGAGGTGGGAGAGGTGGGTCCTCTGGAACCCGCCTTCCCTGTCGTCCTATGTTTAGCAATATTTTATGACATTTTGGGTTAGTAACAAACAATACCATTCAAAATTAGTTGTAACAGCATGCATTAGTATTCCCATTAACCAAACACCCATAAATTCCAAACAGTGAACAGCAAGCATAACACATGCATCATTTGAACAACAGTACACAATCCAACAGCATGCAGGGTTGATTGATGGCAACCGGCCATCAGGTTTGGATATGTCAACAGGGCACATGCATCAACGTACATGCAAATATGTATGAACCAACAGGACAAATATCCAGAGGAATTAATTGTGAATACACATACCCATTTGATGTGGAATGGATTATTTGTGAATATAGGGTAGGGTGAAGACAAATTTCATTAACAACTTCAAATACCTATACATATGCTGTACATTTCTAGTAGCTGCAGATATATATACCCTACAGGTCTTACTACAGTTTCCTATATGTAACCGTAGGTATGTTGGTGATGGGAATGTTACTGCTACATTAATATACATTGCATTTTTATTCATACACGTTCATATCTGGCTCTGTTCAGCTACAGCATCCTGCTACATTTGATTTATATGGCTCTAGACAACTGTGGATATTTGGTAGTTCATACAACCATACTATCTCCATATTGCAAGGGTACAGCAACATCTCCAAATTGTGTGACAGACATTCCAGCTTCAGTACTTTATTACACACATTTCGCTCTTTGGTTGTGCCTGTCATTCTTTTCATTATGTACTGACTGCAGTATACTTTATTCAGGAGTTATTACAACTTTCTTGGTGGATTCATACCTCTTTCTCACACTCTCACTTGTTTTATTTTTACAATTCAGGATGGTACTTAATTCTAGGCTTTATGAACTTGTTTTACTTGGTTACAACAATCCTTTCCACCAGACTCACTTTTGCCATGTGTCAGATTTTAAATGGGGATGTATTGCACACATGTGTTGTACTCAGCTTGTTTATCTGTAATTTTCAGCCTGCAGCAGGTTATCTACTATTACAGTACAGGTGGAACATCTCTATTTCAGACTTGTTTCATTTTTATTTCTAGATTACAGGCTGCATCACTTATCTAATCACACAGTACTTGCAGAATCTCTCTTACACTGTTACTTCAACTTTATTAATAAGTGACTACACTGACCTCTTTTACAAGCTGTCCCACTTACATTTTATAACAATTACAGGGAAATAATTACTAACCTGCCTGGTGGCGCAACCACACCAGCCTATCAGCATAGGCTCGACGATTCACAGAATGCACACCTGCAGCTGTAATATAAATGAAGTAATATTGGAATATACATCTCCATAATATCAGCTAGAATAATTTCTTACATACATAATTACATGGAACTTACTCAGTAGTGGGGCGTTGGGCATTTGCCGGGCCTCCTGGATCCAACAGTTCAGTTGGTCCTGCTTCCGTCTCTTCAGGTCCGCATGGTGATGACGAACCTGTTCACCAGTCCTTGGTATTCCTGTGGCACTGGTGAGATCATGTGCCAACCGGTCCCATGCCTCAGCCTTGTATGCTCCCCACAGGACCTGGCCCTGCATGAGTTGAGCCTCATGATCGTGGACAAGGAGCCAAACCATATATTTGGACTCCTCAATGCCCCACCTGTGCTCGGAAGCAACTACCCTCTCCTACACCTGACATCCTGACCGCAAATAGGTTCCACAATCAGTTATGCTGTGTATTTCCACCTATGGTGCTTATATATGCCGTTTTTCCCACACTTATCTGTGATTGGCCATTTTGGAAATGTATCCACTTCACAAAACCTGCTTTGTCATGCTTCTCTTTACATTCATTCCTATATATATGCTAATACTGAATTTCTTAGTGCAACTGTCATGGCTTAGTGGTTCAGTACTTTGACTATGGTGCATGGTATCCTGGGTTCGAGCCTGGCTATTGCTTTTTTTTTATTTTATGACTGTCTACACAGGCTAGGAGGTGTGTCTGTGTAAAGGCAGTTTTGATACAGCTTGCTCAACGTTGCCCGCCGGTAAGCTTGTTGATGCGGTGCGCAGCTCCGCGCAAACAGATTACGCTGGTTTACACGTCATTTGGCTGTCAGCACGCATATTACGCTCAGCTCAGCTATGGGCACATGGTTGCAGCATGTTAAAGTGCTGCTCAACTCTGGGCACTCATATTACACCTGTTAAACCAATGCTCACCTGCGGGCAGTCATACTCAGCTTGTTAGAGCGCAGCTCAGCTATGAGCACTTATAAAATTATTTTTATTTTTATTGTCTCACATTTCTTCAAAATACATGGCCCATTTCATTACATTTTACATAAAATATAATTATATATATGTACATATATGTCAGGGGATTGTTTCGTGCTTATTTCACTAAAAATAGAAAATGATGTTGTTGGGGCTCGAACCGTGACTGCCTCCTCTTTGGCCGACATCTCTACCGCTACGCTATTGCTTCTTGGCTTACTTTGCATATTTAGATCTTATATGCTTTTCCACTGACTGCTTACTGTGGCTAAGCGAAGGGCACACCCGCGCAAACGAGCGCAATTACGGGCAAACATTTTTAACATTTAAAAAAAAATTAACTGTTCATTTTTACGTTTTCCGTTTATAGTCTGTGGGGGCATGTGTAGTGTTGTGTTTGTTGACATTTCTGCGGAGTCGCTCGTGGGAGTTTACTTTAGGGACTGTGACTCTTCTGGGGGCGTGTCCATTTGCAGGGCTCGCTCTGCAGACACGCCCCCTACTTTCTTACATGGACCGTGTTAGCCTTGGGTGTGAGTCAGCATGCCCTCATGAATATGCATGGCATGCTGACGTCACGCCGTTTAACTGCAGCCTCCGTGTATGACTTGTTAACTCTTACATGGAGGCTTCATGAATCCTGCCCTATGACTCCTAGCAAGCAGTAAACTGGCAATGTACACAGATGCCCAGAGCACCAGTCTTAGTCCTATCACAGGTTATAACAAGTGACCTGCACACTAATCACTGTCCTTAGGGCTGGTCTAATATGGCTGTCAGAATGCCTCCTTGAATCTTCCTAAGATATCCACAATTGACCATCTCAGTACTGGGCAGCCTACCTGATGGCAGACCCAACCTAAAATGTACCAGGCAATGCCTGGACCAAGGGATCAAGTCCAAATTTCAACACTACAAATTAGTTAGTTTCCAAGCCATGACCTATTCCATCTGTCCAGACATGTGCTACATTTTTACAATTTACTTTCTCAGTTTTAGAAAAAGTAAATGATCAGTTATTTAGTGGAAACTATAAAATAAAATTAGAATGTAGAGAGGCTCTGTGGCAAATTACGCTAGGAGCAGATGCGTTTCCAGGCTTGAATGAAGCCATAAATATCAAATGCTTCCTGCAAGCACAAAGTTTATAATATTTAAGTTATAATATTAATTAGTAATTTTATATTGTATTATATTTGTGTTCAAGATGAATGATTTATAAGTATTTCTTAAAGTACTATTTTTAGAGTATAATTTTTAAGAGTACATTTTCTAAGTGACAATATATATTCTAATAAGTTAATTTACTATGTTAGATTGCTAATTGCTATTAGTTCATGATTGGATTGTTATGTCATGTGACATTATTCATTGTTATTTAAATACAAGTGTTTTTATGTTTGTTGTATTTCTGAGGAAGTTCACAGTTATTAAAAGTGAACGAAACGCGTAAATTTGGATTTATCATTTTTTCTACAACTCATCTTTGAGTCATTGTTTGGCACTGTGTAGTTTTACGAAGTTTTTGGTTGCTTTATACTTCAGTTTATATATATATATATATATATATATATATATATATTTATTTATATTGTCAACTCTTCTGCCTATCGATCTGCATTCCAGGTGTTTCATTTTATCGATTACACAGTAGATCAATCTTTGCTATAGTTGACAAGTGTGAGCTTGACCATAGCATATAAGTGGTGTTTTCCCTTTGTTCTCAGTTGTGTGACTTGGTATTAGTATATATAAGTAAGAGATGCCAGGAGTGTGATGATGCAAAGTCCCTCAATGCAGTTTTGTTGTGTGTGTGCATTGGCAGACAAACATGCTAGGTGACAAAAGCAGTTTTTTTTTTTTTTGCAGTTTGGTTGGAAAAGAAGAAATTTACTTTTGCATACCTCTCAACTATACAGATTTTCACAGAATGTCTAGATTTTTTCTTTATATTTTTAGTCGTTTTTTCATTAAATACTGAAGACAGACAATAATGACAAACATTTGAGTTTCAGATTTCATATTCATCAGAAAATTTATGCTAACAAAAAATCTATTATTCTGTCAACTTTCTAAGTTTGTAACAGCAATATTTAAAAATTGTCCCTATTTTTGGGCCTTTGTCCCCACATTATTTATGGCTTTGTCCAGATTTTTTGATCTAAGAGGCTAAGAGGTATGTACTTTTGGTAGTATTTTACTTTGATTTTGTAGAAGTAGTTTTGTTTGGGAGAGTGAAACAGAATTGTTGGGGTTGTTGGGGATAGTTGATGTATGTTAAATTTTGATAGGCTGTGCTTAGGTAAACTGGACTTCTGAATTTGCATGTAGTCGCTTTTTTGTTTATTTTATTTTTATTTTTTAATTTTTTGTTTATTTTGATTTTGTACTTGTCAATAAGCATTTGGGATTATATAAAGAATTTCCGTGGCCAGTTTACAGGACTTGTTACAAGCCCTGTTATTGAACTCACCCTGAATAAACCAAGGAGGGAAATCATACTTTAGTTTGGTGAGGAAGTCTGTGAGCTGCTGGACAGATGCTCCCAGACATTTGGCTGAATGGTATAAATGTGCAATTCACTCTTGCCACAATGACATGCTCAGCAGTGTTGGTGATGCCAAGCCCACGTGGTTCTGATCAAGGTATGAATTAAATCAGATGTCCTGTCTGCCAGTGAGATTGCTGTCCTTTTATAGGGGCTTTGAATAAAATGTACACCAGGATGAACAACAGCCACAAAATTTGTCCCTCTAATTCCCCTAACAAGGTCTGCATGATAAATGCCACATGAGCTGTAAAGAGCAAACTCATTACAATGCCTGCCTTGTTCTGAACTGATCCGGCTTTATCAGCACAACCTGGTAAATGTCAGAGAAGGGGAGACCCTTCTTAAACTTAAATCTCTAGGGCAAAGATTAGAAACACAAATTCTCACACACACACACATATACATGCTGCCAAGGGAAGAGATTCGTAACACTAATTCCTACATGTTCACCTAGACTGGTGAATATACACACACGGACAACCTGTAGGCTCCTATAATTAGAGACAGAGGGGTCAAACATACTCAGACTGCAAGGGAAGACAGGAAGCAGGACATCCAACCACAAAAGATCCTCAAACTATTAAAAAGTATATATATACATATATATATATATATATATATATCAAACCACCATTGTATCAGATGAACAAATAGTTCCCTAATGCTTTAAAAAGAAAGAAAGATAAAAAACTATAAAAATAAAAGCAAGAAGCAAGTTAACAATCTTCAAACGTCTAAAACAGAAAACAACTAACAAACACTCAAGTAAAATCAGTATAAACTTGGCAATAGAACAATTTACCTGAAAAGATCTCACTAACAATACTGAGGACACTTATTAGGAAGTATACTATAGAGCACAACTGTTAACAAAGGTTACTCGTACAATCAAAAAAAAAAAAATACAAGCTGACGAAATCAAAAGTCCAGATAAAATTAAACCAGCAGTGTACTATGAAGTTGTTAAAACTGATAACAGAGTTGCAACCCATATCATGCAATGAAATTAATACTCTAACTTTATTCATCTAGTATAAATACCCAAATGTTCCATACTAGTGTTTGGGTAAGGACACAAAGAAGGCAAATTAAGGTGAAATTAAGATTCGTGCCCTATAGCCCCGGCACAGGGGCAGCTCGTTAACAGTCAAAGTGTTATTTCTGTCTGCCAACAGCCAAACTTAAGAACACTGCAGCTACACCCTTCAGTTTTTTAGATATTTTTGCTGAGTGTTACAGAAATGCTGCTTAATTCACGATCATACAACATATTTTTAGTATTTTAAATCACTTGTAAAACAAACAGCTGCTAAAGTAACTCACATTGAGAGGGTATCAAAATAATAGTTTTTGCTGAATGCTTGTTACATTCCCAAATATTTTTTTAATCTGCGCAATGTTGCACTTTTAATGATTACATTTAAATTTTTGCCTTTGGGTTATCACTGGATATTTTCTAAGCTTTGGGCTATCAGATATAAACCAATAACAGCTGCCCAGATGGGCCACCTGTTGTCACAAACACCAAAAGCTTTCAGCAAGTCACCACAAAGAGGTAATACAAAGAAGTTAAATAGTCACCTGTAGCAGCAACAGCAAACAGACTCCAGCTGGAAAATCAAGGAAATCTGAAAAAAGCCCCAAAACATCCAGGAAATCTGAAAAAGGCACCACCTTCAACTATATTAAACAGCAGTACAAAGGGAAAAGACTGCAATAATAAAAAAACAGTAACTTAGTTGATCTGCCAACAACTAAGTCTTCAATAGCTGTGGGAATAATACTTCTAAAAAGTTCAAGGAACAGAAACTATTTGTGCTTGCTACCAAAATAACCTACAGTAAAGGCAAAAATAAAATATAAAAAAAATAGATTTGTTATTTATTATTTTCAATTTTACAATATCCACATGCTATACAACTCAGGCTGTTTAAAAGGCATAGTTCTAGCAGTGCCAGCCAACTACCACCAACTTAATACCTATTTCAAAATGTCAAGAAAACAGTTTCAGTAATACCTTATCTTTGTTCTATGAATTAATATTTCTCCATGTTTCCACTGTGCAGTCTATTTTGTGACATCACACTGCATCCCCTTGTTCTAGTGCAGGCTATACTGTACAGCAAGTCTGTTTCCAGCTGCGGATCATTCATTTGTAATAGCAAAAACAAGTTAAAACTGTTAGCCATGGCTGAAATGATGGGCAAGCACCCCCACTCCCCCTGTGTAAAAGGTGAAGCTCCCTGCACCCCATTTTACTTAATACAGCAAATTCCAATGCTCCAGACCCTGATGGTAAACTTTGCATTCTGTGTTAATCTGCGGGTCTGCAGAGATGGACTGACTTAAGTATACAAATCCACTCATGCGTCTCTTTTTGGAAAAATGACAATTTGCATTCTATCACTCTTAGTTGTAGACCATTTCAGAGTCTCACAGCAATCAGAAAAGGTAATAGAAGGCAACCTATCTGGTGGTCCTTTATGGTAAGAATGTATTGGAAAGTAATTTACTTGGACATTGTAATGTCAGTAAATATTGGAAAGAACATCTAAAAGCTGAAAAAAGGAAAAAAAAAACTTTAATAATGCTTGGAGGAGGAAGGCCATTGTATTACATCAAGTTTTGTAATCATCACGGTTGAACAGTAGTAATGGAAAGGGCTCTATTACTGTTTTTCACAAAAAAACATGTTCTTAGTGTGTTATATAGAGAGGTATGAAGACATTAGAGCAGGCAAGTGAGAATATTTGCAGCCAAGGATACCCTGGGGAGAAGACAGAGAAATAATGAGAGAGGCATGCAGACGGAAAGGAGTAGAAAGGAGAGGAAGTGTGAGAGATGCAAAGGGAAGGGGTAAGTAGGAGGAATGAGAGGCAGTAAGTAAGGGGATGACAAGATGAGATAAGGAAGGATGAATGGAAGGATGGACGGTGCAGTGGTGCAGTGGTAACGTTGTCACCTCACAGCAAGAGGTTCTCCAGTTCGATTCTCGGCTGGGTTGCCTTCTGTGTGGAGTCTGGAGTCTGCATGTCCTCCCTGCATTTGTGTAGGTTTCCTCCCATGTTACAAAGGCATGCATCTGGAGCCTTTCTCCACTGAAAATTGGCTTTGTTCCAAGTCGGACTTTCCCAGTTAACAAATGTAAAATAAAATAGGGATAAAGGGGTGTTTTAATGTTAATATTTAACATTAGTGTTAAAATGTCACAGCTCCACAGTTAGAAAGATTTTGTGCTGCCCCTTATAAGAAGAGACTATGAGTGGGATAAAGCATCATGAACCAATAACTGATGGAAAGATTTGAATAAAAGGTGGGGCTCAATATTATAAGCAATATTAAGGAAACAGTGGGGCATTAATAAGAGACAGTAATTCATTCTGTGCCTCTAATGATCAGACGTTTTCACAATAAACCAGATAACTACATTGTCAGGATGTGCAGTTGGATTTCTGTTATTACTGTGGTTATAACCTGCTGGCAATGTAAAGGGATTTAATTATTGTATTTTAAATTTATTTTCTCCAGTTTGTTTCAAAGACTGTTGGCTATATTTAATCTAATTGTCTTGGCTGTAACATTTGAGATAAATTGTTTTACAGACTTATGTACAGTTTAATTCTGATCTGTCTGTGAAGTCATTTTTTTTCATTAAATTTTTTTTTGTGTTTGAGTAAAATTCATCAGGTGGCATCTATAATGAACTTTATATATGAATGAAACTTGATGGTTGTTTAACACACACATATTTACACCTACCTGCATCCACCCCACACGTACATCTTTTTATTATTATTACATTGTTGTTTATTAAGATCACATGCCTTTTACTGACCTAAACACTTTGAATTTTTCAGGTTGCAGGTGTCAAGAAAGCTTAAATCAGCCTTCATCACTGACTGTGTCTCTGGGACAGAATGCTGAAATCACATGTACAGGCAGTGTCAGTAGCTACTTGCTTAGTTGGTACCAGCAGAAGCCTGGGAAATCTCCACAGTACCTCGGGTATGATAACAACAGAGCATCTGGAATCCCAGATCGTTTCTCTCTGACCAAAGACACATCAGCTAAAATCGCTAAATTAACCATCTCTGGTGTTCAGGCTGAGGACGATGCCAATTATTACTGTTCTACGTATTATAGTGCAAGTGGTAGTGCTGTATACACAGTGAGAGAGCAGCAAAGAGAACTCAAACAAAAACCTTCTGCTTCACCGATTCTGCTTCTACAGCTGCTGTCAAAAGCATCTGATTACTGAAGTACAGCAACTGCAACGGTGAGGTACCAGCAGTAAATGCAAAGCTCGTTTTCGGTAAACCACTCACTATAAAATGCCATACTGGTTTGTCATGCACTGTTTGTACCAAAGGGACATATTCTTCATTTACTTTTCTCTAAACGTATTCTAAATAATCATATTATTATAAAGATACCTCTGCTAAAAATCATTAAATTAACCACTCGGGGA
>NC_056733.1:727456500-727476500 GCF_019279795.1 Protopterus annectens
ATCAGAATATAACATATTTGCCTCTTTAACTGGCATTTCTTTGCCTTGATACATAATCCTGCCTTTTGATTGATTGGCTTCTTTGTATACTCAGAGTGGTAACAAGTGAGTGCACCCTGGCTTTTTTTTCAGTCTTAGCAATCTTTTGATATTGCTAACAAGGTTTGCAGTATTGTTTTACATTTCTGCAATGATTTGCCAATGCAAATTTTGTTTAAGCTGCATTTTTATTTGCTTTATACTCACATTGGAAAAAAACATTACTGTGGGCTATGACTAGAAGTAAGTGAAGATAGGCCTTTGGGACTACTGACTTTTTCATCACATCTACATTTATCCCCACTTTAGGTGGCACTTTGAGTACAATCTCTTTTTTCAGGGAAAAAAACTCTCCATGCATTTGAGGATTTGGTGTCTTTCTAGCTATCAACTTCAAGATTTTTGAACTGGGTGTCTGAGAGCTGTAACTGTCATAACTCAGTCTTTGTAATCCTTCTTAAATGTCCGGCTAACAAAATATTGTGCCTTAAATTTAGATTCACTGCTATCAAGCTTGGCTTCCCATGAAGTAATCCCTTCTAAGAACTCAAATACTTTTTGACATCTATACCTCCAGGTCAGGCTTTTCTCTGCCACCCAGTTCTTTTCCCACAAGGTCCAGATTTCTAGCTTAGAACATCAGTTTAGTTATTACCAAACATTCTGACTTGCTTACATCCCTGCCCCCTTTCTAAATCCAAATGAGCCCAGACCAACGGCATCTGAGCAGATGACCTTCCCACCAGAGAGATAATGTCTCTACCAACAGAAGACTTAAATAGTTACAGTTGATGCAGTATATATATATTTACATTGTCAACTCTTCAGCCTGTGTTTCACATGTTTCATTTTATCGATTGCACAGTATATCAATTTTTGCTATAGTTGACACCTGTTAACTTGACCATAGCATATAAGTGGTGTTTTCCCTTTGGTCACAGTTGTGTGACTTGATATTAGTATATATAAGTAATGAATGTCAAGGGTGGGGGGACACAGAGTCCCTTGATCCAGTTTTGTTGTGTGTGTGCACTGGCAGACAAACAATCGAGGTGATACAAGCTGATTTTTTTAGTGTGCAGTTTGCTTGGAAATGAAAGTTAGTTTTGCATACCTCTCAACTACACAAATTTTCGCAAACTGTCCAGATTTTTGCCTCTTATTTTTGGTCTGTTTTTCATAAAATTGGGGTTTTCCAGCAAATTATTGGCAAGTCATTAAATACTGAAGATAGAAAATAATGACAAACATTTGAGTTTCAGACTTCATACCCATCCAAAAATTCATGCTAATGGAAAAAAATCTATTATTCTATCAATTTTCTAAGTTTATAAGTGCAATATTTAAAAGATTGTCCCTATTTTTAGGCCTTTGCCCCTCACCCATTATTTATGGCTTTGTCCAGATTTTTTGATTTAAGAGGTTGACAGGTATGTTCCTTTGGTGGTATTTTACTTTGATTTTGTAGCAGTATAGTTTGGGAGAGTGAAACAGAAGTGTTGTGGGGTTGTTGGGGATAGTTAATGTATGTTACATTTTGATAGGCTGTGCTTAGGTAAACTGGACTTTTGAACTTTCATGTAGTCATTTTTTTGTTTATTTTTTGTTTATTTGTTTATTTATTTTGGTTTTGTGCTTGTCAATAAGCATTTGGGATTATATGAAGAATTTCCATGGCCAGTTTACAGGACTTGTTACTAGCCCAGTTATTGAACTCTTCCTGAATAAACCAAGGAGGGGATTCATGCTTTAGTTTGTTGAGGAAGTCTGTGAGCTGCTGGAGAGATGCTCCCTGACATTTGGCTGGATGGTAAAGAAGAAGAAGAAATGTGCAATTCACTCTTGCCACAATGACATGCTCAACAGTGCTGGTGATGCCAAGATCCACCTGGTTCTGATCAAGGCATGAATTAAATCAGATGTCCAGTTTGCCAATGACATTGTTGTCATTTTATGGGGGCTTTCAATAAAATGGAGATGTGGATGAACAAAAGCCACAACATTTGTCCCTCTAATTCCCTTAACAAGTTCTGCATGATAAATGCCACATGAGCTGTAAAGAGCAAACCCATTACAATGCCTGCCTTGTTCTGAACTGATCCGGCTTTATCAGCACAACCTGGTAAATGTCAGAGAAGGTGAGATCCTGCTTAAATCTCTAGGGCAAAGATTAGTAACACTAATTCTCACACACACACACACACACACACACACACACACACACACACACACACACACACACATATATACATGCTGCCTAGGGAAGAGATTTGTAACACTAATTCCTACATGTTCACCTAGCCTGGTGAATATACACACACACACAACCCATAGGCTGCTATAAATTAGAGACTGAGGGGTCAACCATATTCAAACTTCAAGGGAAGACAGGAAGCAGGACATCCAACCACAAAAGGTCCTCAAACTATTAAAAAATATAAATATATATATATCAAACCACCACTGTATCAGATGAACAAATAGTTCCCTAAAGCTTTAAAATGAAGGAAAGACAAAAAATTATAACAATAAAAGGACCAGGCAAGTTAACAATCTTCAAACATCTAAAACAGAAAACAACTAACACAGTACTCATGTAAAATCAGTATAAACTTGGCAACAGAACAATTTACCTGAAAAAGATCTCACTAACAATACTGAGGACACATATTAGGAAGTATTCTATAGAGTACAGCTGTTAACAAAGGTTACTCATACAATCAAAAAAAAAAATACAAGCTGACGAAATCAAAAGTCCAGATAAAACTAAACCAGCAGTGTACTATGAAGTTGTTAAAACTTGATAACACAGTTACAACCCATATCATGCAATTTAATGGATACTCTAACTTCATTCATCTAGTCTAAATACCCAAATGTTCCATAGTAGTGTCTGGGTAAGGACACAAAGAAGGAAAATTAAGGTGAAAAGATTTGTGCCCTATAGCCCCAGCACAGGGGCAGCTCATTAACAGTCAAAGTGTTGTTTCTGTGTGCCAACAGCCAAACTTAAGAACACTGCAGCTACACCCTTCAGTTTTTTAGATATTTTTGCTGAGTGTTAATCACAGAAATGCTGCTTAATTCATGCACAATACTACAACATATTTTTTAGTATTTTAAATCACTTCTAAAACAAACAGCTGCTAAAGTAACTCACATTGAGAGGGTATAGTTTTTGCTGAATGCTTGTTACAGTCCCAAATATTTTTTTAATCTGTGCAATGTTGCACTTTTAATGATTACATTTAAATATTTGCCTTTGGATTATCATTGGATATTTTCTAAGCTTTTGTCTATCAGATATAAACCAATAGCAGCTGCCCAGATAGGCCAACTGTCGTCACAAACACCAAAAGCTTTCAGCAAGTCACCACAAACAGGACATACAAAGAAACCAAAGATTCACCTGCAGCAGCAACAGCAAACAGACTCCAGCTGGAAAATCAAAGAAATCTGAACAAAACCCCAAAACATCCAGGAAATCTGAAAAAGGCATCACCTTCAACTATATTAAACAGCAGTTCAAAAGGAAAATACTGCAATAATAAAAAAACAGTAACTTAGTTGATCTGCCAACAACTAAGTCTTCAACAGCTGTGGGAAATAATACTTCTAAAAAGTTCAAGGAACAGAAACTATTTGTGTTTGCCAACCAAAATAACCTACAGTAAAGGCAAAAATAAAATATAAAAAAAAATAGATTTGCTATTTATTATTTTAAATTGTACAATATCCACATCCTATACAACTTAGGCTGTTTAAAATGCATAGTTCCAGCAGTGCCAGCCAACTACCACCAAATTTGCTACACATTTCAAATTGTCAAAAAAACAGTTTCAGTAATACCTTCTCTTTGTTCTATGAATTAATATTTCTCCATGTTTCCACTGTGCAGTCTATTTTGTGACATCACACTGCATCCCCTTGTTCTAGTGCAGGCTATACTGTACAGCAAGTCTGTTTCTAGCTGCAGATCATTCATTTGTAATAGCAAAAACAAGTTAAAATTGTTAGCCATGGCTGAAATGATGGGCAAGCACCCCCACTCCCCCTGTGTAAAAGGTGAAGCTCCCTGCACCCCATTTTACTTAATACAGCAAATTCCAATGTTCCAGACCCTGAGGGTAAACTTTGCAGTCTGTGTTAATCTGTGGGTCTGCAGAGATGTACTGACTTAAGTATACAAATCCACTCATGCATCTCTTTTTGGAAAAATGATAATTTGCATTCTATCACTCTTAGTTGTAGACCATTTCAGAGCCTCACAGCAATCAGAGGAGGTAATAGAAGGCAACCTATCTGGTGGTCCTTTATGATAAGAATGTATTGGAAAGTAATTTACTTGGACTTTGTAATGTCAGTAAATATTGGAAAGAACATCTAAAAGCTGAAGAAAAGAAAAAAAAATTAATAATGCTTGGAGGAGGAAGGTCATTGTATTACATCAAGTTTTGTAATCGTGGTTGAGCATTCGTAATGGAAAAGGCTCTACTACTGTTTTTCACAAAAAAAACATGTTTTTAGTGTGTTATATAGAGAGGTATGAAGACACTAGGACAGGCAAGTGAGAATATTTACAGAAAGGATACCCTGGGGAGAAGACAGAAACGATGAGAGAGGCATGCAGAAGGAAAGGAGTAGAAAGGAGAGGAAGTGTGAGAGATGCAAAGGGAAGGGGTAAGTAGGAGGAATGAGAGGCAGTAAGTAAGGGGATGACAAAACAAGATAAGGAAGGATGAAATAGTGATAAAGGGGTGTTTTAATGTTAATATTTAGCAGTGTTAATATGTCACAGCTCCACAGTTAGAACGATTTTATGCTGCTCCTTATAAGAAAAGACTATGAGTGGGATAAAGCATCATGACTGATGGAAAGATTTGAATAAAGGGTGGGGCTGAATATTATAAGCAATATTAAGGAAATAGCAGGGCATTAATAAGAGACAGTAATTCATTCATTTCCTCCAAAGATCTGACGCTTTCACAATAAACCAGATAACTACATTGTCAAGATGTCCAGTTGGATTTCTGTTATTACTGTGGTTATAACCTGCTGGCAATGTAAAGGGATTTAATAATTGTATTTAATTTTTTTTTCTCCAGTTTGTTTCAAAGACTGTCAGCTATATTTAATCTAATTGTTTTGGCTGTAACATTTGAGATAAATTGTTTCACAGACATGTACAGTTTAAATCTGATCTATCTGTGAAGTTATTTTTTTTTCATTAAAATATTTTTTCATCAGGTGGCATCTATAATGAACTTTATATATGAATGAAACTTGATGGTTGTTTAACATATACATTTTTACACACCCACACCAACCTCACATGTACATCTGTTTATTATTATTACAGCGTTGTTTATTAAGGACACATGTCTTTTATTGACCTAAACACTTTGAATTTTTCAGGTTGCAGGTGTCAAGAAAGCTTAAATCAGCCTTCATCACTGACTGTGTCTCTGGGACAGAAGGCTGAAATCACATGTACAGGCAGTGTCAGTAGCAGCTGGCTTGCTTGGTACCAGCAGAAGCCTGGGAAATCCCCTCAGTACCTGGGGGCTGACAGCAGCAGAGCCTCAGGAATCCCAGATCGTTTCTCTCTGACCAAAGATACCTCTGCCAAAATCGCTAAATTAACCATCTCTGGTGTTCAGGCAGAGGATGATGCTGATTATTACTGTGGTACATATTACTGGAGTGGTTCTACTTACACATGCACAGTGATACAGAAACACCAAGAGATAAACAAAAACCCTCTGCTTCAGTGGCTCAGCTTCAGAGCTGAATTCCTTAGAGAGCCTGATCACTGATGCACAGCAACACTTAGCTGAGCTCTGAGTGTAAACACAAAGCTGTATAACCTGCTCATTATAAAATGCCTGCTTGGTTTGTCTTTATGATCAGAGTTTGTATCTGAGGTACAGTCTCTCCATGTCTTGTTGTCTAGAATTATTCTAAATAATCAGACCCCAATTCAGTCAGGGATCTGAGAAAGAGTAGTTATTACAGTTTCTCTATTTATATGGCTTTCTTCAGTGAGTTTGATGAATGCTGTTTCATTTGTTTTCAACACCTGCATTGTTTTATAATAGAAACCACAGGAACAAAATGCCAATTTTACCAAAGTTCCAGTGTTGGCACAAAGCAGATCAAGAAACAATAACACGTGTAGAAGCTATCTTTACAAAACGGTGGTTTGCAAGGAGTTTGTTTTAGAAATAGGTTTGTTGCACATTTTATACGTACCTCAGTACACACATTTACTTAATATACACTGTCCTCCACATACACAGTGTGAAGAAATCAAAAAGAGCAAGTCATTAGCAATATAAAAGAAAATAAAGTGTATAATATGTGCTCGACATGTTAATAAATGTACAGCGTATAATATGTGACTGACATGTTATTAAATGTACAGAGTATAATATGTGACTGACATGTTAATAAATGTACAGCGTATAATATGTGACCAACATGTTAATAAATGTACAGCGTATAATATGTGACTGACATGTTAATAAATGTACAGTGTATAATATGTGACTGACATGTTAATAAATGTACAGCGTATAATATGTGACTGACATGTTAATAAATGTACAGCGTATAATATGTGACTGACATGTTAATAAATGTACAGCATATATGTAACTGACATGTTAATAAATGTACAGTGTATAATATGTATCAGCAAACCAGTCTTGTATAGGAACGCTTCAGCTTGCATCAAATTCAAACTCATATCAACGAAAATCAGCAAAATGAAGTAAAGGATCCAATAAATTGAACTAATAAAGCAGGAACGTTCTTTATTAATTTCAGTAAGCGCTTTCACCCAGCAAGGGCTTCTTCAGACTGTACAAATCATTCTAAAAGCACAGTCCATATATAGACAAACCAATTACTCAATGAAACAATTAGTTAATTAATTTCAAGATGTTACGCTAATATATTACAAACTCTTATACGTAAAAACTCATAATAATACATAAGCTTTGTATGCCAAAGTGTACATAAATATATACATTTAAATATTTATATTAAAAATATATTAAAATATTCATATTACGAATTTCATTCATTCTAATCAACTTTCAGTGTCCAGCACAACTGCTTGTAGTTCATTATTCATCCACAAGATGGTGGTAAAGCAAGTAATATATGTCTTAATATTAAGGCAATCTGTAAATTCATACCTGCATATGGGACACTTAAAAATCTAACCCCTAAAAATAACTAATGAAATTATATAAAAAACTGTGTCATCTGAAGAGTTTTTTACTTGTTATGTATGGAGTTGTTCTGCATGTTATATAAAAAATGTATTAAAAACATATGTACAGAAAAACTTAAAACTTAATATTTCAAGGCTCTTCCTATTCTCCTTTTCTTCAAAAATGGATGTAGGCTGACTTTATCATTAGAAATAGGTTTGCTGCACATTTTATACGTACCTCAGTACACACATTTACTTAAAATACACTGTCCTCCACATACACAGTGTGAAGAAATCAAAAAGAGCAAGTCATTAGCAATATAAGAGAAAATAAAGTGTATAATATGTGCTCGACATGTTAATAAATGTACAGCGTATAATATGTGACCAACATGTAAATAAATGTACAGCGTATATGTGACTGACATGTTAATAATTGTACAGCGTATAATATGTGACTGACATGTTAATAAATGTACAGCGTATAATATGTGACTGACATGTTAATAAATGTACAGCGTATAATATGTGACTGACATGTTAATAAATGTACAGCGTATATGTGACTGACATGTTAATAAATGTACAGTGTATAATATGTGACTGATATGTTAATAAATGTACAGCGTATAATATGTGACTGACATGTTAATAAATGCACAGCGTATAATATGTGACTGACATGTTAATAAATGTACAGCGTATAATATGTGACTGACATGTTAATAAATGTACAGCGTATAATATGTGACTGACATGTTAATAAATGTACAGTGTATAATATGTGACTGACATGTTAATAAATGTACAGTGTATAAAATGTGACTGACATGTTAATAAATGTACAGAGTATAATATGTGCTCGACATGTTAATAAATGTACAGCATATAATATGTGACTGACATGTTAATAAATGTACAGCGTATAATATGTGACTGACATGTTAATAAATGTACAGTGTATAATATGTGCTCGACATGTTAATAAATGTACAGCGTATATGTAACTGACATGTTAATAAATGTACAGCGTATAATATCTGACTGACATGTTAATAAATGTACAGTGTATAATATGTGACTGACAAGTTAATACATGTACAGTGTATAATATGTGACTGAAATGTTAATAAATGTACAGCGTATAATATGTGACTGACATGTTAATAAATGTACAGCGTATAATATGTGACTGACATGTTAATAAATGTACAGCGTATAATATGTGACTGACATGTTAATAAATGTACAGTGTATAATATGTGACTGACATGTTAATAAATGTACAGTGTATAATATGTGACTGACATGTTAATAAATGTACAGTGTATAATATGTGACTGACATGTTAATAAATGTACAGCATATAATATGTGCTTGACATGATGAAAAATGTACAGTGTATAATATGTGCTCAACATGTTAATAAATGTACAGTGTATAATATTTGACTGACATGTTAATAAAAGAACAGCATATAATATGTGACTGACATGTTAATAAATGTACAGCGTATATGTGACTGACATGTTAATAAATGTACAGCGTATAATATGTGACTGACATGTTAATAAATGTACAGCGTATAATATGTGACTGACATGTTAATAAATGTACAGTGTATAATATGTGACTGACATGTTAATAAATGTACAGCGTATAATATGTGACTAACATGTTAATAAAAGCACAGCGTATAATATGTGACTGACATGTTAATAAATGTACAGTGTATAATATGTGACTGAAATGTTAATAAATGTACAGTGTATAATATGTGACTGACATGTTAATAAATGTACAGTGTACAATATGTGACTGACATGTTAATAAATGTACAGTGTATAATATGTGCTCGACATGTTAATAAATGTACAGTGTATAATATGTGACTGACATGTTAATAAATGTACAGTGTATAATATGTGACTGACATGTTAATAAATGTACAGCGTATAATATGTGACTGACGTGTTAATAAATGTACAGCATATATGTGACTGACATGTTAATAAATGTACAGTGTATAATATGTGACTGACATGTTAATAAATGTACAGTGTATAACATGTGACTGACGTGTTAATAAATGTACAGTGTATAATATGTGACTGAGATCTTAATAAATGTACAGTGTATAATATGTGACTGACATGTTAATAAATGTACAGTGTATAATATGTGACTGACATCTTAATAAATGTACAGCATATAATGTGTTACTGACATCTTAATAAATGTACAGCGTATAATATGTGACTGACACGTTAATAAATGTACAGTGTATAATATGTGACTGACATGTTAATAAATGTACAGTGTATAATATGTGCTTGACATGTTAATAAATGTACAGTGTATAATATGTGACTGACATGTTAATAAATGTACAGCATATAATATGTGCTCGACGTTAATAAATGTACAGTGTATAATATGTGACTGACATGTTAATAAATGTACAGCGTATAATATGTGACTGACGTTAATAGATGTACAGTGTATAATATGTGACTGACATGTTAATAAATGTACAGCGTATATGTGACTGACATGTTAATAAATGTACAGTGTATAATGTGTGACTGACATGTTAATAAATGTACAGCGTATAATATGTGACTGACATGTTAATAAATGTACAGTGTATAATATGTGACTGACATGTTAAAAAATGTGCAGTGTATAATATGTGACTGACATGTTAATAAATGTACAGTGTATAATATGTGACTGACATGTTAATAAATGTACAGCATATAATATGTGCTCGACATGTTAATAAATGTACAGTGTATAATATGTGACTGACATGTTAATAAATGTACAGCGTATAATATGTGACTGACATGTTAATAAATGTACAGCGTATAATATGTGACTGACATGTTAATAAATGTACAGCGTATAATATGTGACTGACATGTTAATAAATGTACAGTGTATAATATGTGACTGACCTGTTAATAAATGTACAGCGTATAATATGTGACTGACATGTTAATAAATGTACAGTGTATAATATGTGACTGACGTTAATAAATGTACAGCGTATATGTGACTGACATGTTAATAAATGTACTGTGTATATGTGACTGACATGTTAATAAATGTACAGCGTGTAATATGTGACTGACGTTAATAAATGTACAGTGTATAATGTGTGACTGACATGTTAATAAATGTACAGTGTATAATATGTGACTGACATGTTAATAAATGTACAGCGTATAATATGTGACTGACATGTTAATAAATGTACAGTGTATAATATGTGACTGCCATGTTAATAAATGTACAGCGTATAATATGTGACTGACATGTTAATAAATGTACAGCGTATAATATGTGACTGACATGTTAATAAATTTACAGTGTATAATATGTGACTGACATGTTAATAAATGTACAGTGTATAATATGTGACTGACATGTTAATAAATGTACAGTGTATAATATGTCACTGACATGTTAATAAATGTACAGCGTATACTATGTGATTGACATGTTAATAAATGTACAGCGTATAATACGGGACTGACATGTTAATAAATGTACAGCGTATAATATGTGACTGGCATGTTGATAAATGTACAGCGTATAATATGTGACTGACATGTTAATAAATGTACAGTGTATAATATGTGACTGACATGTTAATAAATGTACAGCATATAATATGTGACTGACATGTTAATAAAT
Source organism: Protopterus annectens (assembly GCF_019279795.1). NCBI lineage: Eukaryota > Metazoa > Chordata > Ceratodontiformes > Protopteridae > Protopterus > Protopterus annectens. The sequence continues at coordinate 727,467,464 of NC_056733.1, forward strand.
GTACAGTGTATAATATGTGACTGACGTTAATAAATGTACAGTGTATAATATGTGACTGACATGTTAATAAATGTACAGTGTATAATATGTGACTGACATGTTAATAAATGTACAGTGTATAATATATGACTGACATGTTAATAAATGTACAGCGTATAATATGTGCTCGATATGTTAATAAATGTACAGTGTATAAAATGTGACTGACATGTTAATAAATGTACAGCGTATAATATGTGACTGACATGTTAATAAATGTACAGTGTATAATATGTGACTGACATGTTAATAAATGTACAGCGTATAATATGTGACTGACATGTTAATAAATGTACAGTGTATAATATGTGACTGACATGTTAATAAATGTACAGCGTATAATATGTGACTGACATGTTAATAAATGTACAGTGTATAATATGTGACTGACATGTTAATAAATGTACAGCGTATAATATGTGACTGACATGTTAATAAATGTACAGTGTATAATATGTGACTGACATGTTAATAAATGTACAGTGTATAATATGTGACTGACATGTTAATAAATGTACAGTGTATATGTGACTGACATGTTAATAAATGTACAGTGTATAATATGTGACTGACATGTTAATAAATGTACAGTGTATAATATGTGACTGACATGTTAATAAATGTACAGTGTATAATATGTGACTGACATGTTAATAAATGTACAGCGTATAATATGTGACTGACATGTTAATAAATGTACAGTGTATAATATGTGACTGACATGTTAATAAATGTACAGTGTATAATATGTGACTGACATGTTAATAAATGTACAGCGTATAATATGTGACTGACATGTTAATAAATGTACAGTGTATAATATGTGACTGACATGTTAATAAATGTACAGTGTATAATATGTGACTGACATGTTAATAAATGTACAGTGTATAATATGTGACTGACATGTTAATAAATGTACAGTGTATAATATGTGACTGACATGTTAATAAATGTACAGTGTATAATATGTGACTGACATGTTAATAAATGTACAGTGTATAATATGTGACTGACATGTTAATAAATGTACAGTGTATAATATGTGACTGACATGTTAATAAATGTACAGCGTATAATATGTGACTGACATGTTAATAAATGTACAGCGTATAATATGTGACTGACATGTTAATAAATGTACAGCGTATAATATGTGACTGACATGTTAATAAATGTACAGTGTATAATATGTGACTGACCTGTTAATAAATGTACAGCGTATAATATGTGACTGACATGTTAATAAATGTACAGCGTATAATATGTGACTGACATGTTAATAAATGTACAGCGTATAATATGTGACTGACATATTAATAATGACTGACAGTTTTTTTCTTAAAACTTGCATTTTATCTGTCTTTGGCCTAGCACTCTTGTGTGGGGTCATTTACTGAATTGTTATAACTTGTTGATACTTGTTAACCTCTGCTACCTCTGAAAAAACAAAAAACAAAAAAAATCTTGCTTTTTTCCCAATTTTCTGAGATTTAAAAAAGTTCAGTTACAGGGTTGCTGTTCTTGAACTGTTTGTAAGTTTTTGTGAGGCCATTTTGTGCTTGTGCTAAAGGAAAGTCTCTCTGTTGATCAGTGGCAGTGAAAAACATTGAGCAGCCTGCCTGCCCCTGTGGGAGTGGTTACTGACTTGAAACTGTAGTTTTATTGGCCATTCTGGGTCAATTCCAAAACTCCTTCATCTTCCTCTCTTAAAACCCTCTTTTGTGCGGTTTTGCATTTTGAGCATATAATTGGGTTTAAACTATTCCTGGCTCCACAAAGTATGCTCTTCACTTTTTCCCTTAGAACTGCTCTATCTCTCAATTTAAACACCATATTCTCATTTTAAGGCCCTTCACTGGTCCAATTAAGTAATCCTACAACTTAGCACTATTAAACCATAAGCACTACTTACTCTTATACTCTCTACGATTACCCTGTCCTCTATTGGTCCATCTTAAATTCAATTTCCCTATTACTCTAGCATGTCCAAAGGTCAGTCAATGGTTTCCTCTCCAGTCCAGCTGATGAATCTGGGAATTTTGAGGCAATGTTACAACTGTCTCATGTACACGGACAACCCTCTCCTCCTCCAAACAGGTTCAAATATATGTGAGAGATGCAACTATTTAACCAAACTGGAGGCTGAGCTCTCTCATCTCAAAACTGGTGTAACCAGTCAGGAGGAGAAGGTAACCTCACACAACACAATTCCAGTGTCACATAGTCCCACATCAGCGAACCAAACACATAAATACACAAAAACATACTCGGAGGCTCTAAATAAAAATCTACCTAAGCAACAGAGACCTCCAAAGCAGACAGCCAAGCAAACGCTACCTCAAAACAAAACACACACAACACATAACCCACAAAGTCAGTGTGCCAAGCAGCCACAGCCCTTAAGGCTGAATAACACACCTGATACTCTTGTTATAGGTGACTCTATTGTCAGACACACTGACGTCCCGCTCACCAGGCTGAATAAAGAGAAGGTCACAGTGAGCTGCCTGTTGGGTGCTAGGATCCGACACATAACACAAGCACTCAGGTCACTCCAAAGCAAATACAAATATGACTCAGTCATTGTACATGCTGGTGTGAATGACCTGAGGCGTACCTCCCTGGACTAAATGAAAAGAGACATAGAGGAGCTCTCTGATCATGTAGCCCAGGCTGGTATGACCCTGACCTTGAGCAGCATCTTACCCTCACCTAGAATGATGCCACAGTACAAAGACAAAATGATTGATTTTAACAATTGGCTAAAATTTTGGTGTCATTCAAAGGGGATCCAGTGTCTGTCAGCCTGGGATGACATGCTCGACAAGCCATGTTGCTTTGCTAGGGACGGCTTGCACCTGTCTCCACTGGGCTTTCGGATATTGGCAAAGGCTCTTGCCACCCCCATAGTGCCTTTTTTAGGCAAGGCTCAAAAGTCAAACCCACCCCCACAGACAGCACAAGGAACAAGAAACTAAGGGTAATGCTGCTAAACGCCAGAAGTCTTAACCTCAAGATGCATGCACTCGAAGCTCTCCTCAGTATGGAGAACATCGATATCTGTGCAGTGACAGAAACCAGGTTCAAGGCTCCAGAGAGCACCCAGCACTACCAGGCTATACCTCATATCATGCTTTTCGGCCCCAAAACCCAGACCGAACCACAAAAGGAGGGGGAGTTTCCATATTTATCAAGGATATCCACACCTCCAGGTTAGTGGCTTTGCACAAAGTATCGGAGATCATCCATGTGCAACTAACAGTGGGCAAGACTGCTTCTCAGATTATAGCATCCTACAGACCACCCTCTCAAAGTCAGGAATCCCATTCGGCTTTCCTGAAAACATTGGAGAACATGAAGATCTCTCCGAACACCATTATATTGGGCGACTTCAACTACCCAAACATTGACTGAGAGCACTACTCAAGCCCCAGCACCTTAGCCCAAAGATTCCTGGAAATTATAACCTCAAATGCTATGGAACAACTAGTCTCCACTCCCACAAGAGGGGACAACATACTAGACCTGATCATTACCAACATGGGGACTCTATGCTCCAAACCATAAGTATATCCCTCATTGGTAAGATCAGACCATAAATTAATTTCACTGGATGTCCACATCCCGACCCCAGCCCCAGCCCAGAAAACCACCGTGAAAAACTTCTCAAAAGCGAACTTCTCACTTCTCAAAACCAAAGTGGAATTCTTCAAGGCCCCAGGGCCAGTGGAAACTACAGCCCAAACTGCAGAATCCTATATAAATGCATTCTATGGAGATCTCCAGGAATGCATGGATCATGCTATCCCAAACAAAACCAAGACCCAATCATCCAAAGGCAGGCGTCCAGTCTGGTGGATCCCTGCCATAAATAAACTGTACAACAGAAGGAGGAAGCTACTACATGATAGAGCAAAATCCCTAATAGGGAGGGCATCTCTGATCAGTACTAGCAAAAAATTACGATCCCTCATAAAATCCTCCAAGGCCAGCTTCGAGAGAAAAATTGCACAGGACACCAAAGACAATCATAAGGCTTTTTCAGTTATGTTAGAAACCTGGGATGCAACTCCCAGACTTGTTCTGAGTTGATTCTAAATGACAAAAAATACACTGAACCCACAGACATCACCAATATCCTGGCAGACAGGTTCAGTGCAAACTTCTCCACCCCCTCCCCCCCAAAAGAGCAAGTATCTATCCCGACAGAGGGCTGCCTCCCAAACATCTCACATGCTCAGGTGAAGGCTGCCCTCTCCAAAGCAAAAAACACTGCTTCCATGGGACCAGATGGCATCCCAGGTTGGTTCAGTGCAAACTTCTCCACCCCCTCCCCCCCAAAAGAGCAAGTATCTATCCCGACAGAGGGCTGCCTCCCAAACATCTCACATGCTCAGGTGAAGGCTGCCCTCTCCAAAGCAAAAAACACTGCTTCCATGGGACCAGATGGCGCCCCAGGTTGCGTCCTACATGAACTACAAGAGGAACTAATCCCTCAAATAAAACAGCTATACAATCTCAGCCTCACTACAGGATATGTGCCCACAGAATGGCGTACAGCAACAGTGGTCCCACTCCACAAAGGTGGAGCCTCTACAGACCCTGGAAACTATCGCCCCATAAGCCTGACTAGCTTAGTCTGCAAGGCTATGGAGAGGATCATCATGGAGCTCATAAACAAAGACATTGGGGACCTACAGTCACTAGATCCTACCCAGTTCGGCTTTGTCAAGGGCAGATCCTGCTTTTTGAACCTGGTTGACTTCTTTAAAACAGTCACCAAAGCCATAGATGAAGGGAAGGTAGTCCACACAGCCTATCTGGACCTTGCAAAGACATTTGACACAATACCCCACTTGGGCATCATAGATAAGCTATCCAGCTTAAATATAAACCCCTATGTCACAAGATGGGTCGCAAACTGGCTCAAAGACAGAACCCACAGAGTGAGAGTTGCTGGAGCCATGTCAGACTCGAAACCGGTCACAAGTGGTGTCCCACAGGGTTCTGTCCTGGGACCACTCTTGTTCGGTATATACTTTTCCGAGGTACAGGCAAACGTGGGAGGACTATGGCTCACCAAGTTCGCAGATGACTGCAAACTGGGTGCCATAGTCAACTCTCCAGCTGACACAAACATCCTTCAAAAAGGTCTCACAGAGACAGATAACTGGTGCCAGCGCCATGGTTTAAAGCTAAATGCCAAAAAAGGTATAGTCATACCCTTTGGCAAAAACAATGTGCCCACAAATTACCACATAGGCGGAAACCCATTAAGTACAGAGAAAGTTATTAGGGACCTGGGGACCCAAGTTGATAGCAATCTCTCCTTTGAAAACCACATTGCCAAAGTGGTTAGAAAGACCTTCTACATAGCCCACCTCATCATGAAGGGTTTCACATCTAGATCAAGAGAGGTAATTGTGCCCCTTTATTCATCCCTCATCAGGCCCATCATAGAATACAATGCCCCTTTGGGATGTACCTTACCCGACACCTGCAGCAATTAGAAAGACCCCAAAAGTATCTCACCAAGAGGATCAAGGGTCTCAAACAGATGCCATATGCTGCTCGGTTAAAAAACTCCAGCTCTACTCAGTTGCATACCGCCTACTTGAGGCGATCTATGCCTGACATACAAAGCTATGTCAAATCCAGAATTAATGGACATGCTCCACCTCAGTAAATCTAAATCCCTTAGAGCCACATGCTCGAGGGACTTGAACCTCAGCACAGAAATAAATAGAACTTGCTGGAGGGACAGGTTCATAACCCAGAGGCTCCCTTCACTCTGGAATAGAATTCCAGTTCATGTGAGGCAGAGCACCTCACTGAATCTGTTCAAGAAGAATCTCGATAAGTGGATGGGGGATCGTAGGTTTGTCCCAGGGATTACTCCCGTGTCACTATTAGACAGATGCACAGTAAACTAAACCTTAAAAAGGGCACAGTATACTCAAATCAAGGGGTGGCGTAAGCCATACAGAATCGGGCTAGGCTTATAATTGTCCCAGGGCAGATAGCCTAGTATGAACCTATGAACCTATGAACCTATCAACATGTTAATAAATGTACAACGTATAATATGTGACTGACATGTTAATAAATATACAGTGTATAATATGTGACTGACAAGTTAATAAATGTACAGTGTATAATATGTGACTGACATGCTAATAAATATACAGCGTATAATATGTGACTGACATGTTAGGAAACTGGGCTAAGTGCAATGTTTAAAAGTCATATTACTTATAAAGTGACCAGTATAAATACAGGGGATAGTCAGATTTTACATTATTTAAAATGCAATACAGATATCATTGGAGAAGTGAAGAAAGTTAAGATTTTATCAGTGTTGGAGTAAATTATCAATCACACAGAGTAGGTACGACAGAAGAAGAAAATGTAGTCAGAACAGAAAAGGATTGGACACAGATCCTGAGATGAAAAGCACTGAATGGCTCAGTTAGCTTATCAGTTTCTTTGCACAACTGAATAAACCCCTAATCCTGATTTATCACTTACCAAAGCCACCATAAATAATGTCCTTTCTATACAACTTATGTATGCACTACAGCATTGCTTCCCATGTCACTATAACTTTTAATTGGTTTACTCTCACTCCCTAGTTTGTCAATCTTCTGTTGTATCAAGTTCCTCCACCCACATTATCCCCATTTAACTCCTCCTCCTCCTATTTGGTTTCAAACACCCCTCCCCCATCTTGGCATGCTCTTTCTCTGAGCAACATTTGCAAATTTGTTTACTAGCTCAGATGGCAATTGCAATGTCTAATCATTTCAAATGTTTTCAATACCAAGTATTTCACAAATATAGCTCCTTCTTAGTTAACAGTGATAGTGACTTTTAGGTAGCTGAAAGGTGTTTAGTTACCTGTTTTGACCAGGTGACATTTTGTTATGGTCTGAAAATAATAAGACGAGATAAAGTCACTCATATTACACTTACTGCTTCATAACACAGCAAAATAGTGATGTTCACATGCTAGTGATACGCGAATGGCCTGATGTCGTGAGACCTCAGAGAAATAGTGTGATAACTGTTTTGACCTCGGAGTAAGAATAATAAAACAAGTGGGTATGATGTGGGCAGCATATTGACTCTTTGGTTTAAGATTTCTGCATTTAGTAATCAGTAGATGTAAGTAGAAATTGATAATACAGTTTAATATGCACAATGTAGCATTGCTGGAAATTAAGGTACTTTTGTCTAAATTCCTGCATTACTGGCTAAATTCAGCAAAGTAATGCTATCTTTATAATGATGTAACCTTCCACCGTGAGCCTCCTCTGCAGATTAGTTCACCCAGCAGAAAATGCCCAGTCAACAAGTACAATTAAGTAAAATGGGAAAGCAATCACCAGAAAATAGTCAACAAACGCAAGTAAGCATATCATGACCTATCCAGCAATCAAACACAAATAAACAAAATGGGGATCTAAAGATGCTTGCAAGTGACCTACACTGTCTTCAGCTTGCTTGGAAAGTGGCAGATTTAGTACTTAATGTATCACCTTGTGCTAACTATATAATTCATCTAATGAACTCATTCAACTATCTGCCAGTCCAGTTTATGGTCACCTCTTAGGCAGCAGGGATCTGGCCAGCATTCTACAATCCAACAAGAAGGTACTGACAACACTCCGGACAGCAAACTAAGTCACTTAAATCAGATGCACATGACAGAGGGATGAAGCCTTGAATGTGACCCAGAATGAAGTAGAGACCCAGGTACTGGTGGAGACAGCATGGGAGGATGGAAGTTTGTGATTGGTACCAACCTGACACGTTTTCCTGGGATCTGATGAGCATCGGCATTGGGCACATTAACCTGGCATTCATTCCACCCTGCAGTGCCTGTTCTGCTTACCAAAAGTGGCCCACTAAGACACTGCTATTCCACACTCAATTCCAAGTCAGTGAGTTGCGCTTCTTACCCATTTAATGTTTGAGAATAGATCAAGATTGTTTTGGCTCCATGACCTATAATCATTTCCTTTACCAAATGAAATTGCTTCTGCCATATGCCAGCTATCCTGAGAGACACTTCATAGGGAATTTGCCCCTGCATCCATGTCTGATGACTAATTTGCACATCAAAACGACTGCAAACCTCCACCAGAGTTTCCTCTGGCTTTGCCCAGCCATTGCAGAGTGGGATGTAGCCTGACCTACTGCATAACTCACTCTGGACAGAGATGGGTGTTTCAGCATGCAGCAGGTAAGTTAAAATGTGAGCTGAAGTTCAACTCATGCCCAGAAGCATGTATAAGTTATTAAAGTGGTATTGAGAGAATATGTACAAGCCAGGCTGTTATTTGGCATAGTGGATTTAAACCAGTAAAATGACTTTGAACCTCCACTGCTCCTGGAATGATATCTCTAGCCAATTCTCACTCACATACCAAAGACTGCTAAAGTGGCCATTTCAGTGAGAAGTCAATGGATCTGAGAGCATGGAGAAGGCTGATGGATCACAGATGTAGAGAGAATAAGGATCCAGGAAAAAGGATCCTAAGCAAATGACTGCGCATACCAGCTCATTCATCCTACCTTCTCCTGTCATCTGAGAACATTGGGAGTGGGATGTAAGAGGCAAGGATCATGGCCTCTTCTAGCTGGGGTGGGGTTAGGAATTTATTTTGTTTGTTCCTAAGGCACTCAAACTACTTAGTGGGTATACTCAGAAAATGTGACAATGAAGGTCTATATTAGAACACCGAAGTTTCAAAACTTCGAATGTTCTAATATCAACCCCTATTCAGCGAAAGTTGAAAACATCGAACATACAGAACAACAATTTTTTTCCTAGGGAAAAAGTTGCTGTTCCAAAACACATACACACAACACAAGCACACCAAACAAACAGCAATCCACACACATACACCTAAAATCTTACACCTAACCCTACACTAAACTATACATACACCACTAACTATCCACTTACCTTAACCCAAACCCTAACCCTAAG
>NC_056733.1:727480629-727516535 GCF_019279795.1 Protopterus annectens
CGATGAAACTGCACCATTATTGTTATTAACTGAACACGTTACATCCCCTTGCTCATTGTAAGTATTATTAGGTCCCATACTCGTAGATGGTATTTCTTGTCTTACATCACGTGTTTTTACGTTACCGCATTGTGGACGTACTTGTTGCTGTTACGAAAAATGTCAATCTTGCGATGGGGGCGGGGTTGGATAAGCAGCCTTGTTTTTATATGCTTCAGTATCCCTCTTTAATTTTTTTAATTTTGCCTCTGAATTTTTATTGAGTTGCTGATTTATAGTAGTAAAAATTATTGAATACTCATATTGATAACGTACAAAATCTTCATGCACTTTTATATCATGATCTAATTCAGCAATCTCTACAGTTAATTTGTCAACAGTTAACTGATAATATTTACTCATGAGCTGCATTAGTTCAAAACCACGTTTATCAAATAAACTCACCAGTTCCATATGGAAGTCGGATCCAGCCTCCAGCCCCGATGGATATTGCCATGAACATAAACCTTTAGGGACAACCCCCATTTTCTTACATGAGCTGCATTAGTTCAAAACCACATTTATCAAATAAACTCAACAGTTCCATATGGAAGTCGGATCCAGCCTCCAGCCCAGATGGATATTGCCATGAACATAAACCTTTAGGGACAACCCCCATTTTCCTACATTCTTCAAAATACTTAATTTCTAATTGAAGTTGTTTCACTTTTAGAGACTTCTGGTCCTAAACTTTTAATTTATTCACCAATGGTATGCTTCCTTCAGTCGGTTGTTCTCTAAATGCCCCACCAATAACATTATCAAACTGTGGTTGTTCTTTCAGCCATGTGGTGACATCGGGCAACTCCATAAACTCCAAAGAAGCAGGCGGATTCACTGATACACTAGCATGAGATAAATCTGAATTACCAATGACTGTCTGCAGCTCATTATTCATTCTCCCGTTACTATTACCTCCACAAGTTCTCTCATTATTTCATGTGGCGGCACTATTTTCTCCCATTATACTCCCATTATACTTTGACTATGAGTCTGTGTTAAACTGTCCATTCTAGCTGCCAGGTTTTCAGGTCTTTCATTCATTACATTAAGTAATATTGTTAGGTTACCAGCATCTGTAAGATCCATTTGCGTAGTACCCAAACTGTGACTGGGTGAGTTTAGACTCGAAGTTCTGGTACATACAGTAGCCATAAAACCTGACTAAACCATAGCTCTTTGACCAAACAAACTAGTAAAAACACAAAAATCAGCAACTGGAGTACCAAACAGACTGAATCTTTGAGTCACCACTACTGCTCATTCTTACCCTGTGTCACTGGGACAAGAGAAATCCATGCTTTAGTCATCAGAGAGGCAGTCATGAGGAGTATTTATGTTATAGTCATAACTGTAAACCTCATGACTCACATTGGCAGTCTTGTCATCACAGGAGCATCCTATTTTCTCCCCCTGACCCATGCAGGCTCCTTCTCACACATGGCCCCTGAGGGGTACAATCACCAGCTTGAGATCACCAAGGCCACATCCAGTGGACCTATGGCCCCTTATTTTATGTGTGCCTCCACTTCCATAGGAGAAAATTGGCCAACCAGGTCAACTAACTCCCCCCAGCATGGCTGAATTGGTGTAAGCTACTCACTCCCAACTTCACCTACCCAGTTCTTCTGGCACCCAGGTCACAGCTGAAACTCAGGTCACCTGTGCCATAGTCAAGCCTTTATCCCTTACAACACAGAGCCACAAATCCCACAGTAGTGAAAAACAAAGTGTCATTCATTCACTGCAGTACAGAATAGTGAAACATTGTTACACTATTTAAAAGATTTTCACAAGGTAAGAAATCTACTGTACTACCTCAGTATAAACATCTGAACATTTGTGTGGGCTGTCCCATCCATGTGATCTAGCAGTTAGGATTCAAGGTTTTTATCTAGATAACCTAGGTTGGATTCCCAGTATGGGAGTGGGCCACTCTTTTTGGACCTCAAGAAGGGAGAACAGCAGCAGTCATGCCTCTGCAAAAAGGTGGGCCATCAACAGACCCTGGAAACTACAGATTTATAAGTCTCATTAGACTCATATGCAAACCCATGTGAAGAATTATTATAGAAATGACCAATAGTGACATAGGAAACATGCAAACACTACAACTAACCCGATTTGGTATCGTCAAGAGCAGATCATGCCTACATAACCTGGTGGACTTCTTTGAGAAGGTCATCAAAGCAATGAATTATGGCAAAATGGTTCACACTGCCTACCTTGACATGGCCAAGGCATTTGGCACAATACCCCATTCAGGCATTGTTGATAAACTCAAGAGGTTAGGTATAAACTCTTATGTTACCCATTGGATAGCTAATTGACTCACAGACAGGACCCAAAAAGTTAGAAATGGGGAGTCCAGGTCTACAAAGAGGCCAGTCACAAGTGGAGTCCCTCAAAGACTGGTCCTGGGACTGCTCCTTTTTGGCATTGATTTCTGTGAAGTCAATGCCAGTGTCAAGGGCCTCTGGCTGACCAAATTTGTAGACAATTGTTAATTAGGAGCAGTCATGCAATCCCCCACTGACACTGATGTTCTAAGGGAAGGCCTGACACAGACAAATAGCTGGTGCTAGAGCCATGAACTAAACTCAAATGCCAATTAATGCATAATTGTCCTTTGGAAAGTCAGTGGCCCCTGGTGACCATCATATTGACAACAAACTCCTAAGACTGATGCAGAAGTCAGGGACTTGGGGACACATATAGATAGTAATCTAGCCTTTGACCATCATGTGTCTACACTACTGATGAAATCATTCTATGCTGTGAAACATATATACAAAGGTATGTAATCTAAATTCAAGGAGGTCATTGTTTCACTGTCTTCAGCATTCATCAGACCTATCATTGAGTGCAATGCCCCATTTGTATGTATCTAATCAGGCACATCCAACAACTGGAACAGCCACAGAAGTTCATCAGTAAAAGAATACAAGGAAACATGTCCTATGCAGATCACCTCAAAGCCCTATCCCTGTATTCTGTCTCCTACAGGCTGGCGAGGAGACATCTATGCCTGACATTAAAGGCATTGTCAGACTCGACCCTGATTGACCTTATGTATATACACAAAACAAACAGCACCAGAATTATCTGTTCTAAAGGTTTAACATTGCCTGTGATATAAATATGACCTGCTGGAGAGACAGGTATGTATCATACAGACTCTCTATTCTCTGGAACAGGCTCCCCATCCATGTGAAGCACAGTTCCTCCATAACCCAGTTCTAGTGTAACTTGGACCATTGGATGGGGAGGAGGAAATTCATCCCTGTTTTGGCACTTATGTCACTAATGGACATAGGCAACCTGTAAATGGTTGATCTTCCAAGGACCTGCTTGCAAATGTTTCATTCCCCCAAACCCTGCTTACACTTATCAAGGGTCCCAGAATTTGTCAGAGATTTGGGATGTATGACTAGGCTTAAAAAGGCCATAGTGGTAATTAACCTAGTACACACCTCTGAACCTATATATCAAACAATTGTATAAGAGGGTGTGTCTATGTCTGTGTCTGTATCTCTCTCTCTCTCTCTCTCTCTATATATATATATATATATATATATGTGTGTGTGTGTGTGTGTGTGTGTGTGTGTGTGTGTGTGTGTGTGTGTGTGTGTGTGTGTGTATGTGTGTAGAGAAATGTTTATATCTAGCTATGTATATATATATATATATATATATATATATATATATATATATATATATAGATACACACACACACACACACACACACACACACACACACACACACACACGTACATACATACACATTTATATATGTCCATACATCAACAAATTAAAGCATAGAACAGCAACAGCCCATTGAAAAATATAATGACAACAAATATGACCCTACACCTCCCACTACCTGCTAATTATACATACATATATATATATATATATATATATATATATATATATATATATATATATATATATATATATATATATATATATATATATATATATATATATATATATATATATATATATATATATATATATATATATATATCTATATCTATATATATATATATATATATATATATATATATATATATATATATATATATATATATATATATAAAAAAATTTCTGGAATTGTACACTGTTCCACAATCTGACACACTCTTAAAAAGGTGGTATATGTGATCAGCTGACGTTCGAGTACACATACAGGCTTTTTACCTTCAGTAAGCTGAACACTCAACCTATGGTATGCATACTATATATAAATATATAATTATATATAAATGAATAGCTATATATATGTATATGTATATATATATATATATATATATATATATATATATATATATATATATATATATATATATGGGTCTAGTTCAAAGTATAGAGAGACCAGTTACTCAAATCCCAAACCATCCAGATGAAAATAGGGAAACTACATTTCTGCAAACCATCAACCATTGAAGAGGTTCACTGGGAAAGGAACATATCAGACGGCGATAAAAAGGGACAGAGCGCATGCTGTGTAGAACTATCAAGTAGTGAAGAGAAATGTTAACTCTGCCTCATGGATGTTTTAACTATGCTTGCGAGTCCAATGGATTGGGCTTGACAAGTGACAAAGGCGGTGATGGAACAGGATGGTGAGGGGTGGAAGAGAGTGACTGATACCTGCTAACCATTCAGGAGACTGTGTTTGTAGACTCCTACCACATGAACACCATCTAGATAACAGCCTGAAAGTGAAGCTCCTACACTTGGGTTTATGGTTCAAAACTGCTAAACAGCCCATTACATTTCAGCTTATATTGCCGTCAATGTGTGAAGCATGCAATCACAGTTGGCTCAGCACTGTCACTTTGTACTGAGTATTCCCACTAAGTGGTTTGAGGGCTTTAGGAAAAAAACAAAATAAATTCCTAACCCCACCCCAGTTAGAAGAGGCCATGATCTTTGCCTCTTACATCCCACTCCCAGTGTTCTCACATGACAGGAGAGGGTAGGATGAACGAGCTAGTATGTGCAGTCATTTGGTTAGGATCCTTTTTTCCTGGATCCTTATTCTCTCTACACCTGTGATCCATCAGCCTCCCCCATGCTGTCTCAGATCCATTGACTTCCCACTGAAATGGCCACTTTAGCAGTCTTTGGCATGAGGGTGAGAATTGGCTAGAGATATCATTCCAGGAGCAATGGAGGTTCATAGTCATTTTACTGGCTTAAATCCACTATGCCAATAACAGCCTGGCTTGTACATAGTCTCTCAATACCACTTTAATAACGTATACATGCTTCTGGGCATGAGTTGAACTTTAGCTCACATTTTAGCTTACCTGCTGCATGCTGAAACACCCATCTCTGTCCAGAGTGCGTTATGGAGTAGGTCAGGCTACATCCCACCCTGCATTGGCAGGGCAAAGCCAGAGGAAACTCTGGTGGAGGTCTGCAGTGGTTTTGATGTGCAGATTAGTCATCAGACATGGATGCAGGGGCAAATTCCCCATGAAGTGTCTCTCAGGATAGCTGGCATATGGCAGAAGCAATTTCATCTGGTAAAGGGAATGATTATAGGTCTTGGAGCCAAAACAATCTCGATCTATTCTCAAACATTAAATGGGTAAGAAGCCCGACTCACTGACTTGGAGCTGAGTGTGGAATACCAGTGTCCTAATGGGCCACTTTTGGTAAGCAGAACAGGCACTGCAGGGTGAAATGAATGCCAGGTTAATGTGCCCAATGCCGATGCTCATCAGATCCCAGGAAAAAGTGTCAGATTGGTACCAGTCACAAACTTCCATCCTCCCATGCTGACTCCACCAGTACCTGGGTCTCTACTTCATTCTGGGTCACATTCAAGGCATCCCTCTGTCATGTACATCTGATTTAAGTGACTTAGTTTGCTGTCCGGACTGTTGTCAGTACCTTCTTGTTGGATTGTAGAATGCTGGCCAGATCCCTGCTACCTAAGAGGTGACCCTAAACTGGACTGGCAGATAGTTGAATGAGTTCATTAGATGAATTATATTGTTGGCATAAGGTGATACAATAAGTACTAAAGCTGCCACTTTCCAAGCAAGCTGAAGACAGTGTAGGTCACTTGCAAGCATCTTTAGATCCCCATTTTGTTTGTGTTTGATTGCTGGATATGTCATGATATGCTTACTTGCATTTGTTGACTATTTTCTGGTGATTGCTTTCCCATTTTACTTAATTGTACTTGTTGACTGGGCATTTCCTGCTGGCTGAACTAATCTGCAGAGGAGGCTCACGGTGAAAGGTTACATCATTATAAAGATAGCATTACTTTGCTGAATATAGGCAGTAATGCAGGAATTTAGACATAAGTACCTTAATTTCCAGCAATGCTATATTGTGCATATTAAACTGTATTATCAATTTCTACTTACATCTACTGATTATTAAATGCAGAAATCTTAAACCAATGAGTCAATATGCTGCCCACATACCAACTTGCTTTATTATTCTTACTCTGAGGTCATTGAAAGGCAATATAACAGTTATCACACTATTTCTCTGAGGTCTCTCGACATCAGGCCATTCACGTATCACTAGCATGTGAACATCACTATTTTGCTGCGTTATGAAGCAGTAAGTGTAATATGAGTGACTGTATCTCATCTTATTATTATCAGACCATAACAAAAGGTCACCTGGTCCAAACAGGTAACTAAACAGCTTTCAGCTACCTAAAAGTCGCTACCACTGTTAACTAAGAAGGAGCTATATTTGTGAAATACTTGGTATTGAAAACATTTGAAATGATTAGACATTGCAATTGCCATCTGAGTTAGTAAACAAATTTGCAAATGTTGCTGAGAGAAAGAGCATGCTAAAGACGGGGGAAGGGGTGTTTTAAACCAA
Source organism: Protopterus annectens (assembly GCF_019279795.1). Taxonomy (NCBI): domain Eukaryota; kingdom Metazoa; phylum Chordata; order Ceratodontiformes; family Protopteridae; genus Protopterus; species Protopterus annectens. The sequence goes on from NC_056733.1 coordinate 727,487,536, forward strand.
ATAGGAGGAGGAGTTAAATGGGGATAATGTGGGTGGAGGAACTTGATACAACAGAAGATTGACAAACTGGGGAGTGAGAGTAAACCAATTAAAAGTTATAGTGACTTGGGAAGCAATGCTGTAGTGCATACATAAGTTGTATAGAAAGGACGTTATTTATGGTGGCTTTGGTAAACCAGAAGGGCAAATCAGGATTAGGGGTTTATTCAGTTGTGCAAAGAAACTGATAAGCTAACTGAGCCATTCAGTGTTTTTCATCTCAGGATCTGTGTCCAGTCCTTTTCTGTTCTGACTGCATTTTCTTCTTCTGACATACCTACTCTGTGTGATTGATAATTTACTCCAACACTGATAAAATCTTAACTTTCTTCACTTCTCCAATGATATCTGTATTGCATTTTAAATAATGTAAAATCTGACTATCCCCTGTATTTTTACTGAATCACTTTATAAGCCTTCTACAGAGTAATATGACTTTTAAACATTGCACTTAGCCCAGTTTCCTAACATGTCAGTCACATATTATACGCTGTACATTTATTAACATGTCAGTCACATATTATACACTGTACATTTATTAACATGTCAGTTACATATTATACGCTGTACATTTATTAACATGTCAGTCACATATTATACACTGTACATTTATTAACATGTCAGTCACATATTATACACTGTACATTTATTAACATGTCAGTCACATATTATACGCTGTACATTTATTAACATGTCAGTCACATATTATACGCTGTACATTTATTAACATGTCAGTCACATATTATACGCTGTACATTTATTAACATGTCAGTCACATATTATACACTGTACATTTATTAACATGTCAGTCACATATTATACACTGTACATTTATTAACATGTCAGTCACATATTATACGCTGTACATTTATTAACATGTCAGTCACATATTATACACTGTACATTTATTAACATGTCAGTCACATATTATACACTGTACATTTATTAACATGTCAGTCACATATTATACGCTGTACATTTATTAACATGTCAGTCACATATTATACGCTGTACATTTATTAACATGTCAGTCACATATTATACACTGTACATTTATTAACATGTCATTCACATATTATACTCTGTACATTTATTAACATGGCAGTCACATATTATACAGTGTACATTTATTAACATGTCAGTCACATATTATACACTGTACATTTATTAACATGTCAGTCACATATTATACACTGTACATTTATTAACATGTCAGTCACATATTATACACTGTACATTTATTAACATGTCAGTCACATATTATACGCTGTACATTTATTAACATGTCAGTCACATATTATACACTGTACATTTATTAACATGTCAGTCACATATTATACACTGTACATTTATTAACATGTCAGTCACATATTATACGCTGTACATTTATTAACATGTCAGTCACATATTATACGCTGTACATTTTCTCTTACGTTGCTAATGACTTGCTCTCTTTCTTTTTCTTTTTGATTTCTTCACACTGTGTATATGGAGGACAGTGTATATTAAGTAAATGTGTATACTGAGGTACTTATAAAATGTGCAGTAAACCTATTTACAAAACAAACTCCTTGCAAACCACTGTTTTGTAAAGACAGCTTCCACGTGTTATTGTTTCTTGATCTGCTTTGTGCCAACACTGGAACTTCGGTAAAATTGGCATTTTGTTCCTGTGGTTTGTAGTACAAAACAAGACAAATGTTGAAAACAAGTGAAACAGCATTCATCAAACTGACTGAAGAAGGCCATATAAAGAGATGAACTTTGTAATAACTACTGTTCCTCAGATTCATGACTGAGTTGGTGTCTGATTATTTAGAATAGTTTTAGAGAACAAGACATGGAGAGACTGTACCTCAGATACAAACTCTGATCATAAAGACAAACCAAGCTGGCATTTTATAATGAACAGTTTATACTGTTTTGCGTTTACACTCAGAGCTCAGCTAAGTGTTGCTGTGCTTCAGTGATCAGGCTCTCTAAGGAATTCAGCTCTGAAGCCGAACCACTGAAGCAGAGGGTTTTTGTTTTATCTCTTGGAGTTTCTGTATCACTGTGCATAGCAAAGACGAGCCACTCCAATAATATGTACCACAGTAATAATTAGCATCATCCTCTGCCTGAACACCAGAGATGGTTAATTTAGCGATTTTAGCAGAGGTATCTTTGGTCAGAGAGAAACGCTCAGGGATTCCAGAGGCTCTGCTGCTGTCGTACCCGAGGTACTGTGGGGATTTCCCAGGCTTCTGCTGGTACCAAGCTAATTCAGCACCACTGACACTGCCTGTACATGTGATTTCAGCCTTCTGTCCCAGAGACACAGTCAGTGATGAAGGCTGATTTAAGCTTTCTTGACACCTGCAACCTGAAAAATTCAAAGTTTTAGGTCAGTAAAAGACATGTGTCCTTAATAAACAACACTGTAACAATAATAAAAAGATGTATCTGTGGGGTGGGTGGGTGTGTATATATGTGTGTGTTAAACAACCATCATGTTTTATTATTATATAAAGTTCACTACAGATGTCACCTGATAAATTTTATTCAAACACAAAAATATTTTTAATGAAAAAAATGACTTCACAAACAGATCAGATTTAAACTGTATATAAGTCTCTAAAACAATTTATCTCAAATGTTACAGCTAAAAAATTAGATTAATTGTAGGTGACAGTCTTTGAAACAAACTGGGGAAAATGAATTTAAAATACAATAAATAAATCCCTTTACATTGCCAGCAGGTTATAACCACAGTAATAACCGAAACCCAATTGCACATCCTGACAATGTTATTAACTGGTTTATTGTGAAAGTGTCAGATCGTTAGAGGCACTGAATGAATTACTGTCTTTTATTAATGCCCTACTGTTTCCTTAATACTGCTGACAATATTGAGCCCCGCCCTTTATTTAAATCTTTCTGTCAGTTATTGGTTCATGATGCTTTATCCCAGTCATAGTCCCTCCCTATAAGGGGCAGTACAAAATCTCTGAAACTGTGAAGCTGTGACAGTTTAGCACTAATGTTAAACATTAACATTAGAACACCCCTTTATCACTATTTCATCCTTCCTTATCTTGTTTTGTCATCCCCTTACTTACTGCCTCTCGTTCCTCCTACTTACCCCTTCCCTTTGCATCTCTCACACTTCCTCTCCTTTCTACTCCTTTCCTTCTGCATGCCTCTCTCATCGTTTCTGTCTTCTCCCCAGGGTATCCATTGCTGCAAATATTCTCACTTGCCTGTTCTAACATCTTCATACCTCTCTATATAACACACTGAGAACATGTTTGTTTTTTTTGTGAAAAACAGTAATAGAGCCCTTTCCATTACTAATGCTCAACCGTGATGATTACAAAACTTGATGTAATACAATGGCCTTCCTCCTCCAAGCATTATTAAAGTTTTTTTCTTCTCTTCAGCTTTTAGATGTTCTTTCCAATATTTACCAACAATACAATGTCCAAGTAAATTACTTTCCAATACATGCTTACCATAAAGGACCACCAGATAGGTTGCCTTCTATTACCTCTTCTGCTTGCTGTGAGGCTCTGAAATGGTCTACAATTAAGACTGATAGAATGCAAATTATCATTTTTCCAAAAAGAGATGTATGAGTGGATTTGTATACTTAGGTGACTCCATCTCTATAGACCCACAGCTTAACGCAGAATGCAGTTTGCCCTCAGGCTCTGGAACATTGGAATTTGCTGTATTAAGTAAAATGGGGTGCAGGAGCTTCACCTTTTACACAGGAGAAGTGGGGGTACTTGCCCATTGTTTCAGCCATGGCTAACATTTTTAACTTGGTTTTGCTATTATAACTGAATGATCCAGATCTGGAACCAGACTTGCTTAAGTACAGTATAACCTGCACCAGAACAAGGGGATACAGTGTGATATCACAAAAGGGATTGCACAGTGGACACATGGAGAAATATTAATTCATAGAACAAAGGGAATGAATCACTGAAACTGCTTTCTTGAAATTTTGAAATGGGTAGCAGGTTGGTGGTAGATGGCTGGCACTGCTGGAAGGAACTGCCCTTTAAACAGCCTAAATTATATAGGATTTGGATATTGTAAAGTTTAAAATAATCAATAACAAAGCTGTTTATTTTTTACTTTGATTTTTGCCTTTACTGTTGGTTATTTTGGTTGACAAACACGAATAGTTTTTGTTCCTTCAACATTTTAGAAGTATTATTTCCCAGAGCTTAGTTGTTGGCAGATCAATAAGTGACTTTTTTATTATTATTGCAGTCTTTTCCCTTTGCGCTGCTGTTTCATATAGTTGAAGGTTTTGCCTTTTTTTTCAGATTTTCTGGATGTTTGGGGGGCTTTTTTCAGATTTTCTGTATTTTCCAGCTGGAGTCTGTTTGCTCTTGCTACTACAGCTGAATGTTTGATTTCTTTGAATGTCCTGTTTGTGGTGACTTACTGAAGGCTTTTGGTGTTTGTAACAACAGTTAGTCCATCTCTGCAGCTGCTATTAGTTAATATCTGCTAGACCATGAGAAATTATCCAATGATAAACCAAAGACAAAAAAGTCAATGTAATCACTAAAAGTACAACATTGCACAGATTAAAAAAATGGGTATGTAACAAGCATTTAGCAAAAGCAATTATTTTGATATCCACTCATGAGTTACTTTAGCAGTTGTTTGTTTTACAAGTGATTTAAAATATTAAAAAATATGTTGTATTACTGAGCGTGAATTAAGCAGCATTTCTGTGATCAACACTCAGCAAAAATATCTAAAAAAGTAAGGGGTGTAGCTGTAGTGTTCTTAAGTCTGGCTGTTGGGACAAAGAACTAACACTTTGACTGTTAATGTGCTACCCCTGTGCCAAGGCTATAGGGCATGGATCTTCTCACTTTCACTTGCTTTCTTTGTGACCCAGATAATATTATGGGGTATTTGGGAATTTAGACTAGAAGAATAAAGTTAGACTATCCATTTCTTTGCAGGATATGGGTTGCAACTTTGTTATCAATTTTAAGAACTTCATAGTACACAGCTGGTTTAGTTTTATCTGGACTTTTGACTTTGTCAGCTTGTATTATTTTTTTTTTGATCATATGAGTAACCTTTGTTAACAGCTGAGCTCCACTGAATACTTGCTAATTAATCTCTTCCCTCAGTATTGTTAGTGAGACCTTTTCAGCTAATTTGTTCTGTTGCCAAGTTTATACTGATTTTACGAGTCTGTGTTAGTTTTCTGTTTTAGAAGTTTGAAGATTGTTAACTTGCCTGGTCCTTTTATTTTTATAGTTTTTTTGTCTTTCTTCCTTTTTAAAGCTTTAGAGAACTATTTGTTCATCTGATACATTGGTGGTTTGATATATATCATTTTTAATAGTTTGAGGATCTTTTGTGGTTGGATGTCCTGTTTCCTGTCTTCCCTTGTAGTCCGAGTATGGTTGACCCCTCCATCTCTAATTTATAGGAGCCTACAGGTTGGAAAAAGCCACCAAGCAGGTAGCAGGAATTGTGTGTGTGTGTGTGTGTGTGTGTGTGTGTGTGTGTGTGTGTGTGTGTGTGTGTGTGTGTGTGTTATTCACCAAGTGTTACCATTCTGTGTGTGTGTGTGTGTGTGTGTGTGTGTGTGTGTGTGTGTGTGTGTGTGTGTGTGTGTGTGTGTGTGAGGGGGGCTTCATAGGGGAACGTGAGAATTAGGGTTACTAATCTTTGCCCTAGAGATTTAAGCAGGATATCACCTTCTCTGACATTTACCAGGCTGTGCTGATAAAGCCAGATCAGTTCAGAACAAGGCAGGCATTGTAATGACATTTATCATGCAGACCTTGTTAGGGGAATTAGAGGGACACATTTTGTGGCTATTGTTCATCCAGGTCTACATTTTATTCAAAGCCCCCATAAAAGGACAGCAATCTCACTGGCAGACTGGATATCTGTTTTAATTGAGGCCTTCATCAGAACCAAGTGGATCTTGGCATCATCAACACTGCTGAGCATGTCATTGTGGCAAGAGTGAATTGCACATTTATTCTTCTTTACCATCCAGCCAAATGTCTGGGAGCATCTGTCCAGCAGCTCACAGATGTTCTCACCAAACTAAGGCATGAATTCCCTCCTTGGTTTATTCAGGGTGAGTTCAATAACTGGGCTTGTAACAAGTCCTGTAAACTGGACATGGAAATTCTTTATATAATCCCAAATGCTTATTGACAATTACAAAATCAAAATAAATAAACAAATAAATAAATAAAAATAAAATAAACAAAAAAGCGACTACATGCAAATTCAGAAGTCCAGTTTACCTAAGCACAGCCTATCAAAATTTAACAGACATCAACTATCCCCAACATCCCCCAACAACTCTGTTTCACTCTCCCAAACTAAACTACTGCTACAAAATCAAAGTAAAATACCACCAAGAGAACATACCTCTCAACCGCGTAGATCAAAAAATCTGGACAAAGCCATAAATAATTCGGGGACAAAGGCCCACAAATAGGGACAATTTTTAAATATTGCTCTTACAAAATTAGAAAGTTGATAGAATAATAGATTTTTTGTTAGCTTGAATTTTCTGATGAGTATGAAATCTGAAACTCAAATGCTCGTCAACATTCTCTGTCTTCAGGATTTAATGGCTTGCCAATAATTTGCTGGAAAACCCCAATTTTATCAAAAAACAGACTAAAAATATGAGGCAAAAATCTGGACATTCTGTGAAAATCTGTATAGTTGAGAGGTATGCAAAAGTAACTTTCTTCATTTCCAACCAAACTGCACAAAAAAAAAAAAACAGCTTCTATCACCTAGCATGTTTGTCTGCCAATGCACACATGCAACTAAACTGCATTGAGGGACTTTGCATCATCACACTCCTGGCATCTCTTACTTATATATACTAATGCCAAGTCACACAACTGATACCAAAGGGAAAACATCACTTATATGCTATGGTCAAGCTCACACTTGTCGACTATAGCAAAAATTGATATACTGTGTAATCGATAAAATGAAACACATGAAACACAGGTCGACAGGCTGAAGAGTTGACAATATAAATATATATGCACACACACACACACACACATATATATATATATATATATATATATATATATATATATATATATATATATATATATAAAACCACTGTAGCACATAAGTCTGGACAGATGGAATAGGTCATGGCTTTGAAACCAACGATTTGTAGTGTTGAAATTTGGACTTGATCCCTTGGTCCAGACATTGCCTAGTACATTTTAGGTTGGGTCTGCCATCAGGTAGGCTGCTCAGTACTGAGAAGGTCAATTATGGATATCTTAGGAAAATTCAAGGAGGCATTCTGGCAGCCATATTAGACCAGCCCTAACTAAGGACAGTGATTAGTGTGCAGGTTCATTTGTGAAAGGACTGGTGCTCTGGGTGTCTGTCTACAGTGCCAGTTTACTGCTTGCTAGGAGTCATAGTTTGCCCAAAAATACTTATTAAGGGCAACAGAACTTGTCAGAGATTTGGGATGCATGGCTAGGCTTAAATAGACCCTTGTGGTTCTTAGCCCTAGTACACACTTCTGAACCTATAAGTGTGTATAAGTTCACAGTCTCCCCCCACAATGGTCAAGTGGCTGTAGATTAGGTTTAAATGCAATAGCTCAACAACATTTCAAAATTGCTGAAAGACCAGACTTGGATCCCAGTCAAAAATAAACTTTAATGAAACAAAAGAACATTAAAACCACATAAATACTTTAACTTGATCACCACATTTTCACCCACCACTGGACTTCCTCATATGTAAAAAAACAGCACATACAATGATATATATATATATATATATATATATATATATATATATATATATATATATATATATATATATATATATATATATATATATATATATATATATATATATATATATATATATATATATATATATATATATATATATAAAAATATATGTTGTTGTTGTCTTTCTGCTTTTCCCGGTTAGGGGTCGCCACAGCGGAACTCCGGTCCGCTAATGATTGGCAGTAGATTTTGATGAACACCGAGGTGCCAGCTCGACGTTCAACCTTCAATGAAGGCATGCACATTTATGCATGTCTTTCAAATGCCCACCCAACCACGGGGAGGACATGCAGACTCCACACAGAAGGCACTCCCCGCACTCCAGCCGAGAATCGAACAGGAGAACCTCTTGCTGTGATATATATATATATATATATATATATATATATATATATATATATATATATATATATATATATATATATATATATATCCTAATACCCATAATTCAACATGAACTTAATTAATAAATAAATCACACCTTTAAATTACATAAAACCTAAGCCATTATTATTTTTATTTTATTTTACATTTGTTCACCGGGATAGTCCGACTGGATGCATGTCCATTTTCAGCAGAGGCCCGGGGAGAAAAGCTCCAAGGGTAAGCAGATATAGCATTACATAATACCAGCATTACATATTACAAACAGACAATTTACAGAGATTACATAAGTAAGCAAGTTAAACAAGTATTTTAACAAGTATTATTAAGTAATTGGTTTCAATGTAATCAAAGTGTAGAACCAATTATAACTTGTATTTTGTAATATTAAAAACTAGTAGGTAAATAAATACATATATCAGTAAAAAGCCTTAGGTACCAACCCTCCATTTCTAAATAAATCCCCTCCAACATATAAATACAAATATATAATAATCCAATAAAACCAAATATATATAAATATATATAATAAATACAAATTCTACGTCTCTGGGCCGGATTCATGAAGGCTAACACGGAGTCTAAGAGTAGTGTAAGACTCCATGTAGCCTTCGCGATCCAGGAACAGCCCAAAGTCCGTGTAAGAGGCAGTCTAACACGGCTCTTACACGGAGGCGTGGAAGCTAATCAGCCCACTTGCAGCCGAATAGCATGCAAATGAGGCTGATTAGCGATCCAGGAAGCCAAGAACAGCCCAGGTAAGAGCGTTAGCTGCTGAAATGTACTCAGTTGACAACTGAGCACGTTTCTGCAACACGGCAAAGGAGCCATGTCAGCTCCAAATAAAGGGTGCATATGTTAGCAGCATGCCAATGGCCAAATATGTGGCCATTGGCAATGCAACCCCATGCAAAAATATTAAAAATAACTTTTTTTTTTTTCGGCAATTGCTGATGTGTAAACCCAGCGCAGCCCCACGCAAACGGGCTGCGCTGCATAAAACATAAAAACGAAGGTATTAAACCTACAAATGTAGGATTTATGCAATACATGGAATGTCAATGGAGGGACCAGCATAGGAAAACCAACATGGCCACCGTGTAGTGGTTGCCAAGGGGGGAAGCCAAGTCTAAGAGATGTAACTAAGCATTAGTAGGCAATCTGATGCAAATGAGGGTAAGGATACTGAATTCCACTGTCACATAGCAAATGAGCACAGTCTGAGTAGTGTAAGAGTTACAGAAGGGGGAGGAACAGAGTAGGAGATAGGTGACATCACAGGGGGGAATGGCAGAAAGGGATAAAAGCCATTGGAAGGGAGATTTACATGACAGATGTCAGAGAGGTATCAAGGAAGGAGGTGTGCCTCCAAGTAAACATGAGAAAGCCAAGAAATGGAAGGTGTACACTGTTGCTTACACCAAAGTTTCTTGCTGGGCGGTATGCGCACGTGCGCGCCATAAAAGCGTGAGTATGCGCCGCGTAAAGCGGTGTCTTGGCGTGTAAGGCAGACTAAGCATGTGGGAGCGTGTTGTGAGATGTTTAACACTGTTTGCGCGGCCGTGCACGCGTTGAAATCCGAATAAGCAGATTCTGAACTGTGTAAGTATGTGTGCGCGCGTGTAAGCCACTGTGAGCGTGTTTCTGCTAGTCTGCACACGGCTCCACCCTGAGGAAACAGAGTGGAAAAGGGAAGCAACAGATGTACTAGGAAGTTGGCAGGGAATATTGCTGGAGCTAGCAGGTGAAAACAATTAGATGCAGGCAATTACACAGGCAGAATACTAGGCCAGCCAAGCACTTAGAACTCTGCAAACAGCAGTGCAGAATGTTTCTCCCAAGAGACACTGCAAGACAGGAGTTAAGTTATCAGAAGTGAAAACTGAAAAAGCTAAACTCAGAGCAGAAATGTTAGGGGCTGCCATAGCTGTTATAATGAGACATAGGCGACTTGCTGAGGGTGGTGACAATGCAGATGGTGCCAGACAACCCGCAGTGAGGAGACGGAGAAGAGTGTACAGGCCCAGGGTCACCTACCACGGGTTACATGAGCTGGAGATAGTAGAGCGCTATAGAGTGGACAGAGACCACCTGCAGCAAATAGTGGAGCTGTGCAGGCCACGCCTCACACACAGAACCAACAGAGGGGAACCCATCCCAGTGGAAACCAAGGTATGTGTTGGCCTAAGAATACTAGCAACAGGTACCTTCCAGAGACCAACTGGCGATATGATGGGGATATCACAGGCATCAGCTTCCAGGGTACTGCACCAGTTCCTGGATGCCATGTCAGCACATGTCGGTGATCATGTATACTTCCCCAATGCCCGTGAGGTATTGGCCAGCAACATGCGTCTCTTCCAGCAAATAGCGGAATACCCTGAGGTACTGGGTGCCATAGACTGCACGCACATATGCATCAAAGCACCAGCAGGAGAGCAGGGTAGGGCCTACATAAACCGCAAGGGTTTCCCCTCCATCAACTGCCAGGTCGTGTGTGATGCCCAGGGCATAATAATGAATGTGTGTGCTGGCTGTCCCGGCAGCTACCACAATTCCCACATCTGGCATTTGACGCAGCTGTACCAGACATTTGCCAATGGGGACATCCCACACGGACACCTAGTGGGGGATGCAGGATATGCACTGGAGCCGTGGCTGATGACACCCATCAGAAACGCACACACACCTGAACAAGAACGCCATAATGAGGCACACGCACAAACACGTGTTTGTGTACTTGCAGTACACACCAACTACATGTACCCAAATTGTCATGGTATGTGCTATGCTACATAATATGATCATGCGAAAACAGCTGCAGCAGGACCAGCATAGGGCTGGGCCAAACAGCCCCCCACCATCGCCAAGGCCACCACAGGCACAGCGTGACTCGGAGGAGGAACAACCTGAGCCTACCCCAGTAGGCAGAAGGAGGCGTGCCCAGTATGCCCTGGCCTTGGCAAAGAGGCAACGCATAGCACATACATTGGCTCAGTAGGAACCTTGGGAATGATACCCCTCTCTGTCTCACCATAAAGTAACAGGGATGCCTAATGTGACACAACCTGCTCACAAACATGTACAGGGAAGTGTAATATGTGCATCCGACAGAGGCAGCCCTGTAGCACCACCTGAGGCATGAATGCTATGTGTCAAGTAATGTAACACCAAGTACCATATGCACACCGGAGGACCCCGTCTAACATCCTACCCTCAACAAGCAGCATGCCACAACAGGACAACGAGATGATGAAGTGCAACAATTTCCAAAGTAATGCAGTTAGGCAAAGGGGACCCACCGTGTGCCAGTCTGGGATGACATGCTGAGCAAGACATGATGCACCACCTGCCAGGACTGGCATGTACCCATCAGTGCAGGCTGTATGGATACTGGCAAAGGCTGTTGTCATGCACAGTGTGCCCTGAATAGGAAGGCGCAGAACACAAACCTATCACCATAGGTACCAGAATGGATAAGAATCAGATAAGGGATAAGGTCAAACAGCAAGATGCATGCAGACTAAGCCCACCCAGTATGGAGAATGTTGATAACTGTGCTGTAACAGAATACTGAGGCAAGGCTCACAACAGCACCCTAACAATACCAGGTTACACCTCATACTGTGCTGTACATCCCCAACACTTGAAACAAGCTACAAAAGGAGGGTGACCAGCAAGAATTGTCAAGGATAACCACACCCCCATGATGGTACCACCACAAAAAGCAGCATGGACTAGCCATGCTCAAGTAACAGTGGCTAAAACTGCCCCCCAGTGTATAGCCTGCTACAGAGTACTGGCCCAACACCAGGAACTGCATCGGGGCCATGCTGGAATACATGAATATATCAAGTCCTCCAAACCACATTATATTGGGCGACTGCAAATACCCAGACACATACACTGGGAGCATTATACCAGCTGCAACAGTGTAGGAAAAAAGGTCATCGAATCCACAAACCAAAAGGCCCAGGAACAACGTAGCACACCCACAAGAGGGGCAAGCATACTGGATGTGATAATCAGCAACATGGGTACGGGATGTCATGAGGAGAAGTGTATTGCTCACTGGTAACACCAGACCATATAGTAATCACACTGGATATACAGATCCTGACCACAGTCCCTGTCTGGGAAATCACAGTGGAAAACATGTGCGAAGCATTATATGCACACCACCAAACAGATGTGGAAACCATGAAAGGTCCCGTGCAACCCCACCCCCATGAATGCACAATATCTATCCCAGCAGACTGCTGGCCCCCTGACATAGCAGATGCTGAGGTAACAGACAACATCTCCAAAGCAAAACACACAGCAGCAATGGTATGAGATGGTGACCTGTGCTTAGTGCAACATGGAGTCCAAGATGAATGGAATGCCAAACCACACTACTGCTCAATGTCAGCCGTACCACAGAATATGTACCCAATGAGCAGTGTACAACAACAGTGGTCCTCCACAACAAAGGTGTTGCCTGAATGGATACTGAACAGTACTACCCCAGAATCCTGAGAAGCCCAGATTGCACAGCTATGGAAAGGGGCAGCATGTACCACAGACATATGGATGTTGGGGACCTACTGACACCGGACCCAACCCAGTGTGGCCTCCTCAAGTGCAGATCCTGCCCCTAACCATGTTGGACTCAATTGAAACAGTCATTAAGGTCATTGATGAGGGCAATGTGCTCCACACAGTGTATCTGGACCTTGCAAAGGCTTCTATACAATACCCTACATGTTCAGTATAGATAGGCTCACCAGCGTAAATATAAACCCACATGTCAGTAGAGGGTTTGCAAACCAGACCAAGGACAGAACAGACATGGTCAGACATGCTTCAGCCATGTCAGACTACAAACCAGATATAACTGGCATCCCACAAGGCTTGGACCTGGTATCCCCATCGTCTGGTATATATGTCCCATAGGTACAGGCAAACATGGAAGGACTGTGTCCTAACATGTTTGCAGAGGACTACAAACCGCTCACCACATATGATCCACCAGCTGACACATGCATCCCACAAAAGGGCCACATAGAAACAGACAACTGGTGCCATAGCTATGTCAGCAAGCTAAGTGCAGAAACGTGTATAGTCAACCCCCGGGGATATACAGTAGGAGTGCCCACCAATCACCACATAGGTGTTAACCCATTATGTAGTTAACATGTAATGAGAGACCTGTGGACACAGGGTGATAGATATCCTGCATTGGACAAACATGTGCTGTAGTGTTGACAGACACATACCATATACCCACCTAATCATGAAGGCTGTCAGATCTACATAAGGGGTGGTCATTGTGGCTCTACAGTCCTCCTGCATCAGTGGTACAATCGACTACAATAGCCCCTGTGGGATGTACCTCAGCAGACACCTCCATCAACTGTAAAGTCCCCAACAGTACCTCATCAGGAGTATCAATCAGCCTACACAGATCCCATGTGTTGCCTGTGTTGCTGGCATCAATAAAAATGCTGCACATAGTACAATCTGAATGGCAGTGAGCTATGCACATGACAGACCTGAACCCCAGCACTGACTTACATAGGACAAGCAGTACTGTGTGATCCATAACACAGAAGCCACTCCCACCCATGAGTGAACCCTCAGCACAGGCTACCCATAGAGTCACTTATCACCCGTCCTCAATAGGACTCCTGATGGGTGGACGGGAGATGGTATGTTCATCCTGGGTATCACTGTCATGTCACAGGTAGACAGAGGCACAGTATACTAACCATGACATATGTCATGGCAAACACCCCTTACAATGTGTGTTGCAGGACAAACACACTCTCCAACTTGCATGAGCCATGGACTAGGGCACATCGCTAGTGTTTGCAATTGTACACCTATGTTGTGGAATACACTAACAATGTTGGACAAGCCTGGTGTAGGTAGTACATATCTGAACAGAATGCAACATGGGCAGATGTACACAAGTGGCCCCAACCAGGCTGATGTGCCCACTATCGAAATGTAAAGCAGTGATAGCAGTAAAGCACAGGTTACTGTCCACCACAGTCAAAGTACTGCCAGTACACTATACAGTACTACAGTGTTAGGTCAGTGTGAAAGGATGTTGACAACTGTATGCAAAGTATCCCATGCAAACACTGCAGGCACAGTATAACCCTGTTGTGTACACACACAAAGCAGTTGTACAGTAACTACACAACATGACACACAACCCACAACCATGAACGGGTGATAGTTTGTGGAGTTCACACACATCCACAAATGTGGTGGGCTGCAGAGTCCAACATATGGAATGCTCACACTGGGCATGCTCACACACTTTGACAACATGCCATGGGAAGGCTGAACTGGGCATGCTCACACACTTAGTCCAAACCGTGGTTTAGCAGTGGGACACACATATCTGGTAGTGTTCCGTGTTATGCCAGGAACCAACCACATTACAGCAGTCTGCCCAATGCACACAGTTAAATGACTACAGAGACATACGTGATATGGTGGATCCCTCCCATATGCAAACAGATTCCACAGATGCAGAGGTTGTTCATACCAACAGGGAATGCTATGGCAATAAAGATATGCAAACGGTCTATCAGCAACAAATAATGTGCATTTGACAATTAAACATAATGGTGTAGAGGTCACCACTAGGCTGTCTGCCCTAGGGAATGACAGCTCAGCCATAGTGTGCTCGGTGTTTGCCTTCCCACAGGATGCACATTCCCCTTCCCAAACACAGATGATGTCAGCACCCTATAAGTACAACAGGAGAAATGAAACTTCCCAGTAATCCGAATAGCGCGCTCTGCTAAAGCGTCCTTCAGAAGTGTCATTACATAGTTAGGTAGGGTTTCAAATCCTGCAAGTGCTCAGTGTGTGTGTGTGTCTGTGTGTGAGGTTGGTATGTGTGTAAGTCTGTGTGAGGGAAATGTCCCTTTTGGCAAATAGGAAAAAGACACTACAGGATGCACATCCCCTTTCTAAACACCGATGATGTCAGCACCCTATAAGTACAGCAGGAGAAAGGACACCTCTCAGTAATGCGAATAGCGCGCTCTGCTAATGCGTCTGTCTCAAGTGTCATAACATAGGTAGGTAGGGGTTTGAATCCTGCGAATGGCAAGTGTGTGTATTTGTCTGAGGGGGGTTGGTGTGTGAGTGAAATGTCCCTTTTGGAAACTAGGTGAACAGACTACAGGATGCCCATCCCCTTTTCTAAACACTGATGATGTCAGCACCCTATAAGTACAGCAGGAGAAAAGAAAACCCCCAGTAATGCGAATAGCGCGCTCTGCTAATGCGTCTGTCTCAAGTGTCATAACATAGGTAGGTAGGGGTTTGAATCCTGCGAATGGCAAGTGTGTGTGTTTGTCTGAGGGGGGTTAGTGTGTGAGGGAAATGTCCCTTTTGGAAACTAGGTGAACAGACTACAGGATGCCCATCCCCTTTTCTAAACACTGATGATGTCAGCACCCTATAAGTACAGCAGGAGAAAAGAAAACCCCCAGTAATGCGAATAGCGCGCTCTGCTAATGCGTCCGTCTCAAGTGTCATAACATAGGTAGGTAGGGGTTTGAATCCTGCGAATGGCAAGTGTGTGTGTTTGTCTGAGGGGCTTAGTGTGTGAGAAGTGTCCCTTTGGAAACTAGGTGAACAGACTACAGGATGCCCATCCCTTTCTAAACACTGATGATGTCAGCACCTATAAGTACAGCAGGAGAAAAAAACCCCAGTAATGCGAATAGCGCTCTGCTAATGCGTCCATCTCAAGTGTCATAACATAGGTAGGTAGGGGTTTGAATCCTGCAAATGGCAAGTGTGTGTGTTTGTCTGAGGGGTTTAGTGTGTGAGGAAATGTCCCTTTGGAAACTAGGTGAACAGACTACAGGATGCCCATCCCCTTTCTAAACACTGATGATGTCAGCACCCTATAAGTACAGCAGGAGAAAAGAAAACCCCTAGTAATGCGAATAGCGCGCTCTGCTAATGCGTCCGTCTCAGGTGTCATAACATAGGTAGGTAGGGGTTTGAATCCTGCGAATGGCAAGTGTGTGTGTTTGTCTGAGGGGGGTTAGTGTGTGAGGGAAATGTCCCTTTTGGAAACTAGGTGAACAGACTACAGGATGCCCATCCCCTTTTCTAAACACTGATGATGTCAGCACCCTATAAGTACAGCAGGAGAAAAGAAAACCCCCAGTAATGCAAATAGCACGCTCTGCTAATGCGTCCGTCTCAAGTGTCATAACATAGGTAGGTAGGGGTTTGAACCCTGCAAAGGGCAAGTGTGTGTGTTTGTCTGAGGGGGGTTAATGTGTGAGTGAAATGTCCCTTTTGGCAACTAGGTGAACAGACCACAGGATGCCCATCCCCTTTTCTAAACACTGATGATGTCAGCACCCTATAAGTACAGCAGGAGAAAAGATAACCCCCAGTAATGCGAATAGCGCGCTCTGCTTATGCGTCCGTCTCAAGTGTCATAACATAGGTAGGTAGGGGTATGAATCCTGCGAATGGCAAGTGTGTGTGTTTGTCTGAGGGGGGTTAGTGTGTGAGTGAAATGTCCCTTTTGGCAACTAGGTGAACAGACCACAGGATGCACATACCCCTTCTACACACTGTTCAGCAGACGGGCATGGCTCTGGCACAAGTTGTCTGTTGCTATGATGCCCATTTGGAAGATGCTTGTGTGAGCTGGGGAGTCGATTATGGTGTCCAGTTTGCAGTTATCTGCACATTTGGACAGCCACAGTTCATCCGTGTTGGCCTGTACCCCCAATAAACATGTACCAAACAAGAGGGTCCCAGGACTGAGCCTTCTGGGACACAACCTGTAACTGTTATGGGGTCTGGCATGGCTCCAGCAATGCTAACCATGTGGGTCTGTACTTGAGCCACTGTGCAATCCATCTAGTGACATAGGGGCTTATATTTAAGCTGTTGAGCTTCCCTAGAATGCCCAAGCAGGGTATTGTTGCGAAGGCGTTAGCATGGTCCAGGTAGGCTGAGTGAACCATCTTCCCCTCGGCAATGGCCTTGGTGACTGTAGCAAAGAATCAACGGGTTACACCAGTAGTGCTGGTGTGCTCTCAGTAGCCCTGAACCAGGCATCAGTCACTGCACAGATATCGATGTTTCCCATGACAAGGAGTGTTTTGCGTGCATGCATCTGGAGGTGTAGTCATCTGGCATTGGGTAGCATTGCTCCTAGTGTCCTAACCCTTGTGATACCTATGAAGGTGGGTTTGTCATGTGAGCCCTGCGTAACATAGGCACTATAGGGTAGCAAGAGGCTTGGCCAACATATGATAGGCCAGGGGTGACAGGTGCAGGCTGTCCCTCGCAAAGCAGGTAGTTCAACAGGAGATGAATGTGTGAAGGTGTAGTGCCTGTGACTACTTCGCAGTAGCATATATGACTACTCACGTGGACACATGCCAGGCAGGTCATATGCACTGTGTCACAGGCAATGTACATGTGAACAGGTCAAACAGTGGCAACCTGTCAAGTGGGACATGGCCATACAAATAGTAGGCTATGCAGATGGCACTAGGAGTCCACAGAAGCTGTATAACCATGCATTGCAGGTGTGTTCGGTATTCCAGGGTAATTGCAAGCAAACATGCATGCAAACAAAGATACAGTGAACAGGGCTCCATGTAGTCCATTGTACAACAAACATGCTGTACCAGTTCCATAAGGTAACACTGCAAATATGCATGCGCTATGCACATGTACATGGAGATACACTGGTCAGATGGTGAGGGTCCAGTCTCAGTGCACACAAGTGTATGGAACATGCATGTATTGTCCGGATGAACAATAACTGGATAGAAACCCATGTGCCCATACCTGCAGTACTACACAGCAAATAACAGACACCGAGCCTTCTCCCAGTGGTGCCATACTTAGATGGATGTATGCTCCCTGGCCTGCCACCACAGTATCCCTGACATATATGTGGTCCCTCCCTCCTGTGACAGTTAGTGATGTGTGTTGGTGCTGTGTAGCATGTTATGAGATGTGTGCATGCAGTGCTACTGTGCTCCTGTGTGTCCTGTACCAGTTGTGTAGTCCTGCACACATTACAACATCCTCACACATCTGCATTGCAGAGTCTAGTGTGGGCAACATGCCACTTGCAATTTACATGTCCACCATTGTGTAGTACTACATGCATTACCCATCCCCTGTGCTACCTATGTATGTAGCCTGCTGTTGACATCATTACCACCAGTATGCCAACATGTGCAGATGCTACACTATGGTACTTACCATGGGTGTAGACAACAGGACATGACAATCACACAAATACTGCATCAGGCATGCTGTGATATACCCACAATTAATTCAGCACACAGTACTGTTAACGACATGATACTAGTACTACACATCTATGTGGTCACCCTGTGCATCAGCAACATGTTAACCTGTACCTGCACAGTTGTTACAGAATGCAGGAGGTGGCACAGTTTCATCACATGCACAGGGTGTGAACCTGGTATGCCTGGGTCAGCCACCCATACCACCAATTGACATGTATGTGTATGTGTGTCGGTGAGGGACAGCAGTAGAAGGTGGGGCAATGTTGATGCAGTGTGTGCGTGTATGCGGTAGCCCTAGGTGTTGTCAATTTGCATGTGTGTATGGATGCACACAGTGCCACCTCATGGCTGCTATATACTGGTGTTTGTGGACAGCCACGGACTGTACCTGCCAGGTCATACAGATCAGTGTCTCTGGCCACGGACACGGTACCTGTGCCTTGCAGGTTCATAGGTTCATAGGTTGGTACTAGGCTATCAGCCCTAGGGCCTATACAAGCCTAGCCATAACAATTCCCTGGCTATTTCTTCCCACATTACTTTCCTGGACCCCTGTCTAGCAGGGCGACTGGCGTGATCCTGGGGTGAATTTCCTCCCATCCAGTGTCAAGGTTCCTTTGAAGAGGTCCAAAGAGGCACTCTGCTTGACATGTATGGGCAATCTATTCCAGAGTCTGGGGAGTCTCTGGGTCAGGAACCTATCCCTCCAGCATGTTTTGTTTATTGTGATGACAAGGTTTAGATCCCTGGGCGTGTGGCTCTGAGGGATTGGGATTTCTTTAAGTGTAGCATGTCCAACAGCTCTGGGTTTGACATGGCCTTGTATGTTAAGCAGAGATCGCCTCTGAGTAGACGATATGCTACAGAGTATAGCTGGAGTTTTTTAAGGCGGTCAGCGTAGGGCATCTGCTTTAGGCCTGTGATTCTTTTAGTGAGGTATTTCTGAGGCCTTTCCAGTTGTTGCAGATGTCTTGAGAGGTACATACCAAATGGGGCGTTGTATTCTATAATGGGTCTAATGAGGGATGAGTACAGTGGGACAATGACCTCCTTTTTTCTGGATGAAAAGCCCTTCGTGATGAGGTGTGCCACATAGAAGGATTTCCTGACTGTTGTGGCGATGTGGTTATCATTACCAACATGGGAAATCAATGCTCCATACCTATGGTCACCCCCTCGTTAGTCAGGTCTGACCATAAGCTAATCACCCTTAACATCCATATCCCACCCCCACCCCCCAGTAAAGAAACCACCATAAAAAACTTCTCCAAAGCCAACTTCATGCTACTTAAGTCAGAAGTGACAAACTTCATGACACCCATGCAGACAGGAACTGAAACTGCTGAATCCTACACTAAGGCACTGTACGAGCACATCCACTCATGCATGAATCGTGCCATCCCAAATAGAACCAAAATGCTCTCATCCAAAAAAAGGAAGCCAATCTGGTGGTCCCCTGCCATAAACAAACTTTACAACAAAAGGAAGAAACTTTTGCAGAAAAGAGGAAACTGGGTATGATACAGGGCAGGAGTACAACAGTCGCCTGTCAAAGATCTGCAGCTAGTACTGCGGATATCGCGCTTGCACATTATATACTATGGTGGCAGCTACGTACAAAGGACACACCACACACATGCATTAACTACCAGTGTACTCAACAGTCAACTACACATAAGACATATTACCTGCACGTTCACTGTCCTGCTGCTGTGCGGCTCCAGCCTCCATCATGACACATGTCTGCTGATGTTGCTGTTGCGGGTGGACTGGAGCCACTACACTCAGGAGCAGTCCCTCAGTCTGGTGAGTGGGGATGTGTAGCCACCACCACCTGTGGCGACCTGTTGCCTGTGGATATCTGATGCACGCTGGCGGACATGTCTAATCAAATCACTGCAGTGATGGCGTACCTGCTCATATGTCCTATTATGCATGCCCATATCATTTACCCGCGGACAAGGTCCTGCCACAGTGCAGCCATCACCTGCTGATTCTGGCTGGTGCGGGAAAAGAGTGTTGCATAGTCCCGCACCAGGCTCTGGTGTATCTCCTCATCCTCGGCCACGGAGTATGTAGGATGTCTGGGGTGGGCCATGTACCTGTGAAAAAAGATAAGATGGTATCAGCAATCTATGTCGGCAAACCTTGGCACACGTACTACACATGCTGCTTGACTGTTATGATGCCACATATCCCACATATGTAGCATCTGTCTGTCTATTGGTGGATACACATGTAGATGGTCAGGTATCAGTGCTCGGCCAGCAACTGTTGTACAGTACCTGCCAGGCTACGTACGACATACTACCAAACACCAGCAGTCAGAACACCAATTCAGGTGAGGTGCACCTCCTCACTCTGGGGGTTTGTGTCTAGGTACTGTTTGGCGTACATCGGCGACTACTGTGGGCTGACCACACCCTGCTTGCCCTGGATATACATAACCCACCTCCACCACCAGCACAGATGGCTACAGTGCACAACATTACAGATACAGACGTTACACTTTGTAACAGTGATATGGTATACTTACAGCCCACTAGGCCAGTGGCAGAGACAACCCACAATGCTGACCCCTACACAATTGCTTTCTACAGACATCTCCAAGACCGCATGGCTCATGCATTCCCATATATGGCCAGGACACTGTCCACAAAGGGACAGCATCCTGTCCCCTGAACCCCAGCCATATACTGATTGTATTACAGTTGATGTAAGCTACTGCAAGACAGAGCATCAGTCTCTGAAGGGAGGGTATGTCTGAGCAGCACTGGTAAGGATCTATTTCCCATCACACTGACTACATGGGCAATGTTGAGTGGGACGTCAAGCGTGTTACAGCAGATGACCAGGAGGCCTACCTGACCTATGTTAGCGACCTGGTCAGGAGCCATCCTCTATGCCCATGGGTAGTACACTACACATATCTCACCAACACCACAGCTAGACAACATTGTGGCGGACAGGGTCAGTGCAGGTGTCACCCCGCCCTCACCCTGTATCAAGGCATGGTTATCCCTGCTGACCCTAACCTCAAGGTCATCACAGATGTCCAGGTGGGGGACACCCGCAGGTCAGCAGACTACACGACATGGACGGGTCCTGCTGGTATCCCCATTGCATGCTACATAACCCTGACAGGCGCTAGACACACATATAGAGGTGCTATGTTACACTACCTGACTACAGGGTATGTACCTGTACACTGGCGCTTTAGCACCAGTGGTTACACCCCATGCAGGAGGCACCTCACCATACCAATACAAAACAACACATTACATGACATTGTAATACAATACTATACAATATGCTAATGCCCCCGTGTCTACAGCAGCATACTGTTCTGCTAACCTGACCATTGTGACACATGTGGTGTGATGGTACCTGCTGACGTCACACAGTTACACAGGGTGACACATATGGCATATTACCTATCAGAGTAACATGCAGCAGGGGTATGTGACATGTACACCTGGGAGTCCTCGCATCTTAACACTGTGGTTTGTTGCAGGGTGTGTCCTGTCTGTAGGTTTGAACCTACCTCACACATGTGCACACTATTGCAGTGGCACAGACGACACACAGCAGACAGGTAGGTTGTGGATGGTGGGCGGTGGTACAATGCCTGTTGGACATCTGTCATGGGTGTGACCTCCATATGTGCATCTGGGGGTGGTAACCTGTGCGTGCAGCATATGTGTACTCTGTGGTGTTGACAGTCACTGTGCAATGGTACTGTGTTTGGGTGCATTGTCACCGTGTTGTACATGTCACTGTGTCCTTCTCCATATCTGTTGCTGTCGTGAGGCCCATACCATGGCATCCATTACGTACTGTGGGGTACTTTCGACCTACATGTCCATGCCTGACTGGCCGTAATGTGCGGACACATACCATGTGCAGCTATTCCAGGGATAGTGTGCCACTGTGACTATCATTGGGGCCACTATTGTACACATGTCTGACCCTGACCACCCAGACACATGCAGTGGTGGGCAGACACTCCATATATGGTGGTTACCTGTGTGGGTGATCTGGACTGTGGTATGATACTCGGATGTGACACTGGTGTTCACTCCGTGCCTTTGTCACCAGGCACCTGTTGCAGCTGTCACATCTGTACACATGTGCCTCACTCCAGCTCTGTATACATCTCTCTCTCTCTCTATACATATATATATGTGTTAAGATATGTCTATATAGTCCTATTTATATATATATACATGTCTGTATACATTTGCACATATATATATATATTGATGTACATATTCTGCTGTAGATGTGGGGGCGCAGAGGTGTGTGGGCGAGGGGGGTAGGCTGTGTTGCAGGTCATCATATACAATCATACCTGTAGGTGGTCAGATCAGTCTGTCTATGTATGTGTATCTACATATCTATCCCTGCATGTGTGCATTACATAGATATGTCGCTACAGTATTGTATCAGCATCTGTCTATGTAGTCCTACAACTCTCTCTCTATGTATGTATACATATATGTATATCATATGTATATATATATATAAGAAGATATACACACACATATGTTGACATAACTACATAGCCATATGTTGGACAGGTATGTCAGCATATATGTCTACTTACTGTATACACACACTAACATACTGCTAAACATACATAGCTGTGTAATCTAATTCGCATGGCAGTACAACCTCGCGATCAAACGACATATATATGTGCACATAGATGCTCACACATACAACTGTATGTACAGCCTTCACTGATAGGTGCTGCATATCTCCTGCCCATTACACATCTTCATATACATATGGATACAGCCCAATGACACATATGGAGGGTTCAGTATGTACACCTTGATAGTATTACTTTACAGTACCTGTGTTTGTCACAAAAAAAAAGCTGCATCTGCTACTGTCTGGCTCTCTGTCCTGCTGCTCCACTTCACAGTTGCAGCTTCCAGGTAGCTGTTGCTGGGTATTCCTGTCTTTCTGCTTAGTTGCAGTCTGGTTCTGGGTGTGGTTCCTCCTCTCTCTCTCTCTCTCTCTGTCTCTCTGTCTCTGTTTCTCTCCAGGTGCAATGTAAGTGTGCATCGTGGATATGGGAATACAGCATACCTTTAGGTATCTGCATATGCCCATGTGATGGCCTCTGCACCAATTGTTAGCCAGCATTTGCTAATTGCATGCAGCCTGTTGTGTACTGATTGCAGTTCTCACTGTGATCTCAGAACTGTGCTATAAAGGGTGTGTGTGAAATAGGGCTGCAGGGCCCTTTCAGATGTTAATGGCAGGGACCATGCTGTTATGCTGGGACAACATTCTGTGAGTGTAAGGTTGGTATCTCTACTTTTACTCGGTGGGTTGTGGGTTAACATTCCTCCATTCATTTCTCCAGTTTCCTGTACTGTCTGTGTATGTACACTATCATCTACTCCTATTGTTGATGTGTCCATCTGTGTGTGTGTGCTTTCCTTTCACCTTTGCTTGCACTCTGTTGCTACATCTTCAATAGTTGCCCTTTACTGTCAGTACTGGTGTGCCTGCTAGGTGTCTTGACTGTAGTGCTGCTGTAGCTTTTCCTATTTCCCATGTACATTCACACCCTGGAATGCTTGCTATATCTGCTAGGGTGTTACTGCATGCAGTGTGGTCTGGCCATGGTGTGGGCCTTGACATCTATTAGCATATGTGGGTATGCTGCTGAGCAGCCCAGAGCTTTCCAGGTTCATCAGTTATGTGTGCCTCATGGAATGGTACATATCAGTGGGGTGGACCCATTAATATGTCTGGTATGCTGCAGTTGTGACTGTGGGTTAGCATGAGCATAGGTATTACCACACTTTTTCTGCCATGCAAGTGGTGAATACTTTCTGGACTCCATAGTTACCATTGCATGTGTTACACCTTTCTGCCTACTGTTTGTACATTTCACATGGGGTCTGTGGGCATCCTGTAAAGACATTCACTGTTGCTATGTCTAGGTTCTTGACTATTCAACTATGGTGGTGTTGGACCCGTCGTATGTGTACAGATATTTGCAGGTGTCCACATTTCCGCCTCATAATGTGGTCGTTATCTCTGCACACCTTTATCTGGCAGTCAGTCTGGGCTCAAGTCAGGATATGGTGACAAACATTCAAGTTCCAGACTGCATACACCTTCCGTGACATCCCACAAGGTGTGAACCCCTGTTACTTTCCAAACTGTCTGCATTTATTTGTAACTTTATCACGTAATGTGTCCCTGGTTTGGGCCTTGCTCCACATATGTTATTACTTGGTCCAGATGTTCCTGTAAGAGGGTTGTGGGTATGGGCAGTGCTTATCCTGCTGTGAGTATGTGTGGCATTGTGTCTTGCAAGGTGCTATGGTGACATTATTACCTACTAGCTTCCAACTAGCATGGCTGTTTCTGTTCACACACTACTATTATGAAATCCACCCGCTTTTGTTTGTGATTCTAAATGTCATGCTTTCTGTACTACACATCAATATTCCTTTACATTCATTCCTACTGTTAGATGCTATATTTACTTTAGCACAGTGTTTCTATATAAGAGTCATGAAGCAGTGGTAAGTCATGCAGACTATAGTTGCCAGGTCCTGGGTTCGGGTTCACAGTGGGATTTTATTTTTCTTTTGAACTGAGTGCAGGACCTGTCAATCAAAGTGACTAAGGTACACTTTTAAGCAGTTGTAACCGGGTTAGCACTGGTTTCGCCGAGCTCACGCATCACTGGCGGTTAGCTCCGCGCACAAAGCGCACACCGCTATCTAACCGCTAAAGCGTGCTACTCTTCGACACCTACGCCTATCAGCTTTCTTTGAAAGAAAGAGAAAACGGGGAGACAGGAAAGTGGTGAAAAAGCCTGCAAAGAGGTAAGACAGTAGGGAAACAAGCTTGGGATGTGCAGGGAGGGATGTAGTGGTAAGGCCCATAGCTGCCCATTATTTCTTCAGCAGCAACAGCTGTGCATATGTAATGTAATTTGGTGTGACATTTGAGCCTTCCACCCTGAGAGAGGTGTGAGGACAACAATAATACCTATTGTACAGCCAATTGGTATTGATGGGTTCCATGTCCAGTAGACATGTGTGGAATGGGCAGCTATGTATGGGCGTAATTTTTGTGGGTACAGAGTGCCCTTTTCTTTATTTCAGGTGAGTGGTATGTCAGGTGAAGGTAGTAGGTACAGCTGGGGAGGTAGGTTGTAGGTTAACAGACAAGACAAAACAAGAGGCGCGCTTACAGGCGGTGTATGACACGTGTGGGGGGTTACACAATTAGCCACGGGACGGAGGTTGGATGTCCAGAGCCCATGAGCCCACAGATGGCAAATACAACAGTGGAACTGATATCCCCACCCATAGGCAGTTGCCACTGTTCCTTCACTGCCCAGGATGGGCTGTGCTGGGGCTGTGTAGGCAGGCAGCGGGCAAGCCCGTTAGTTGTGCCACCCGTGCCCTTCGAGCTGGCATAGGGCTCTCAGCGACAGAGTCCCTAATCTCTTCGGCACCACAGTCCGGACGCCACGGAGGGTGAGTGGTGGATCTCACTCGGCCACACTTGCAGAGGGGGAGCCCGATCCGCCCTGCAGGCTTCCACCCGCAGGTGGCACAGAGCCACTGAGGAGGGTCGGACTGGGCACTAGTGCCAGGTGCACTTTCGCCAGCTGAGGTGGGAGAGGGTCGCGGAACCCGCTTACCCTGTCGTTCTATGTTTTGCATTATGTCATGACAGTTTGGGTAGTGACATATAAATACCATTCACAGTTAGTTGTAACAGCATGCATTAGTATTCCCATTAACCACACACCCAGTTATTCACACCATTGAACAGCGTGCATGGCACATGCATAATTTCAACAGTAATACGCAGTCCAACAACATGCAGGGTTGGTTGATGGCAACAGGCCATCAGGTGTGGATGTATGAACAGGGCGGATGCATCAACAGACATGCAAATATATATGACCCAACAGGACAGATGTCCAGGTGTGGTAATTGTGATTGCACATACCAGTTTCCTGTGTAATGGGTTATAGATGGTTAGAGGGTGGGGTAAATCAGACATATTATTAACACCTTCATATACAACCACATATGCTGTACATTTCTAATAGCTACAGTTATATACACACTACTGTTCTGACTACAGTGTCCTACATGTTAACTACTTAACCTTGCAGATGGGACTGTTACTGCCACATAACTCTACATTTTATTGCTATTCATACACAATTCATATCGCAGTTTGTGTAGATACATCTTCCTGTTAACTGTGCTTTATATAACTATAGACAGGTGTGGATGTTTGGTATATCAGACAGTCATCCTATCTGCATATTTCAGACTGGGAGCAACATATCCAGCATTTGGTGTACACATTCCACATGCAGCAACACTTTGGACAGATGTTTCTGTTTGGTTCTGGGTCTCACATGCATTTAATTATGTCCTGACTGCAGTATAGTTTATTCAGGGGTTATTACTACTGTAGTGCTGTATTCCTGACACCTTCTCACACTCTCTCACTTGCTTTCATGTTACTATTCAGACTGGTACTTCTAGGCTTTGTTATTGACATGTTTTAACAGAAATTATTACAGTTCTTCCAGCACTCTCACTTCTGTCATGTTTCAGTATTTTTCCACAGGAATATATTCACACATGAATACATCCTCATCTGCAGCTATACTTTACCTGCTGCCGCAGGTTGTGTACTATTTTCTTACAGGCAGGGCTGTTTTAATTCAGAATATGTATTGGACAGTCTCATGATTTGTTTCAACTTACAGGCTGGGAACTGTTGTAATCAGGCAATACTTGCATACACTTTCACACTCCATGACTTGCAGATTTAATTCCTTCCTGGCTACACTGCACTTCATGCTAACTGTCATACATTTATATATCTTTACAGTTACTAGTAGTGAATGCTCACTCACCTGCCTGGTGAAACATAACCGGCACCAGCTCATCTGCATAGGCTCTCGCGGTTCAGAAACCGGACGCTACTGCAGCTGTAATATTATAAGGAAGTAATGTTGAATACACTTCTCCATGATTTCAGGTAGTTTTACTTTCTACAAACATATTTAATTTATACTTACTCAGTGGTGGGCGTTGGGTGATTGCCGGGCCTCCTGGATCCAACGGTTCAGTTGGTCCTGCTTCACGTCTCTTCAGGTCCGCATGGTGGTGACGGACCTGCTCACCTGTCCTAGGAATTCCTGTGGCACTGGTGAGTTCATGGACAACTGGTCCACGCCCCTCAGCCTTGTAATGCTCCCAAAGGACCTGGCCCTGCATGAGTTGGAGCCTCATGGTTTCATGGACTAGGAGCCAGGCCATGTACCTGGACTCCTCTTGCACCCCACCTCTGCAAGCGCAGGCACTGCCCTCACCTACACCTGACATTCTAACTGCAGGTCTGTTCTACAATCGCTTATGCTGTGTATTCCAGCCTATGGGAGCTTATAGAGTAATCCGTTCTTCCTGCACATTATCTGTGGAGTTGGCCGATTTGGAATTGTATCAACTTCAGTAAACCTGCATTGTCATGCTGTGGTTTGTATTCATTCCTATATATGAGCTATTATTGCATTTCTAGGTTACTGCTGTCATGGCTTAGTGGTTCTGTAGAACGGATCTTGACTATGGTGTATAGTATCCTGGGTTCGGACCTGGCCACTGCTTTTTATTTTCATGACTGTCTAGACATGTTGAGGGGTGTGTCTGTGTAAAGGCATTTTGGTAACGCTTGCTCATCAAGGTTTGCCGTTGGTTGCTTTCGTTTGCTGGCAGTGCGCAGCCCGCTGCTAAGCGAGGCACGCCTGTTTAACACTCATTTGGCTATTGTGCACGCATATGTCGCGCTTAGCGCCAGTTATGGACACATATGGTTGGCGGGTGGTAAACCACTGCTCGGCTTACAGGCACTCATTTTGCACCAGAAGTTGAACCTATGCCATCTAATGGACGTAAACCCTCACTCCATGCAGAACTGCCAAGCTCAACTATGGGCATATCTGGCAGTTTATATTCATTTCTTAGCTCACACATTTATTCAATATACATAGGCTGCTACATTGCATTTTTACATATATTCTGGTTTATATGTGTACATATATGTGTCAGGGACTTGTTTCCTGCTTATTTTTGAGAAAAAAAAATTTGCCATTGTGGGGCTTGAACCATGAGCTGCCTGCTCTTCAGCACGGCATCTCTCACGCTTCGCTTATTAAGCTTCCTGGATTATTTTGCATATGTAGTTCTTATATGCTTTCCCACTAACTGCTAACTGTAGCTGCGCTACGCACGGCCCCGGCCCAAAAAAAAAAAAAGCAAACTTTTTTTTTTAAACCCTTTTTTTTTTTTCAATTTTAAAAAATATAACCCCCCTGTTTCATTTAATTTTTTAAAGTTTAAATAAAGGTCCCCCGTTT
>NC_056733.1:727517035-727543033 GCF_019279795.1 Protopterus annectens
TCAGGCTGTGCCAATATGTCACAGTTACCATAAAGTGAACCAACCCAACAATGAGCATTCCTGTGATATCATTGCCAAATATGTCACAGTTACCATAGTGACACACATGCCAGCATCAGACATCATATCTGACTGACACATCATGCTGATACAAAGTCTGTCACTCTATCACTTGTCCGGCTTTGTAGGAGCAGTAGATGAGACCAATTGCTATTTCTGGTGGGTTATCTCACCATCCATGAAGGCATTCACAAGATTACTTGTTGTAAGAGGTTTTGTATGTCAAAGATATATAATCTATGTGGAGCATGTCATGTGTATGTAACACTATAGTACATACAAGTGGATAAGTAGGGTTACTAATATGTCTATACGCAACTGTGTATGTGTCTCTGCATGCATATCCCCTGTGACTGTCTTTACAAAGTGTATGTGATGGCTATACCATTTTGTGTGCCTCTTCCACATTGTGAACTCCCCCATTGCCAACCTAGTTTCAGCCCATACAGATATCATCCATCATACAGGCACAGTTACACAGTGACACAGTTTCTAACACCAAGCCACTGTGGTGCATGCAATGGTCATATCACTGTGTATTGTACATAAATAGATGGGTAGGTCATCTACTCTGAGAAGTGTCCACTCCATGTGCATGTGTGTTTCAATACATGTCCCCATGCAGCAGTGTAAGTGTGTGTGTGTGTGTGTGTGTGTGTGTGTGTGTGTGTGTGTGTGTGTGTGTGTGTGTGTGTGTGATGGCTCTACCATGTTAAGGGCCTCTGAACCCACCATTGGCAATCCTAATAGCCCCTGCAGTTGTCACGCACTTGAATTGTAGTGGCAGACACTGCAACACTACATTACTACTGTGCTATTTGTGTTATGTATCTAGCATTTTATTCATTTAACATTTGTTAACTGGGAAAGTCTGACTTGGAATGAAGTTAATTTTCAGCAGAGGCCCGGGGAGAAATAATCCAGATGCATGTCTTTGTAATGTGGGAGGAAACCGAAGCACCCAGAGGAAACCCACACGAATACAGGGAGGACATGCAGACTCCACACAGAAGGCACCCCAGCTGAGAATCGAACCGGAGAACCTCTTGCTGTGATGAGACAATGCTACCGCTGCATGACTGCACTGTGTTATGTATCTAGTGCTATCATTCATAAGACTGTGCAGGTAGGGGCTGTGTTCAGCCCTTCAACAGCTCCCCCATGTACAGGACTATGACTTTCTATGCACTACCAGCATGAGAGGCCAGACATGCATATGAGTTGGCAGACACACATGCTTGTGATTGTCAGGTTAGACTAACACAACTGCATGAAGGTTGAGTGGATGGTTCATAGGTTGGCACTAGGCTATCGGCCCTAGGGCCTATACAAGCCTAGCCATAACAATTCCCTGGCTATTTCTTCCCACAATATTTACTTCCCTGGACCTCCATCTAGCAGGGCAACTGACGTGATCTCCAGGGTGAATTTCCTATCTCCCAAACAATCATCAAGGTTCCTTTTGAGGAGGACCAAAGAGGTGCTCTGCTTGATATGTATGGGCAGTCTATTCCAGAGTCTGGGGAGTCTCTGGGTCAGGAACCTATCCCTCCAGAATTTTTTGTTCATTGTGATGACAAGCTTTAGATCTCTGGAGCATGTGTCTCTGAGGGATTGGGATTTCTTTAAGTGTAACATGTCCAACAGCTCTGGGTTTGACATGGCCTTGTATGTTAAGCAGAGATCACCTTTGAGCAGATGATATGTGTAAAGAGTATAGCTGGAGTTTTTTTAGATGGTCAGCATAGAGCATCTGATTTAGGCCTGTGATTCTTATAGTGAGTTATTTCTGTGGCCTTTCAAGTTGTTGCAGATGTCTTGAGAGGTACATACTAAACGGGGCGTTGTATTCTATAATGGGTCTAATGAGAGATGGGTACAGTGGGACAATGACCTCCTTTTTTCTGGATGTAAAGCTCTTACTGATGAGGTGTACCACATAGAAGGATTTCCTGACTGTTGTGACGATGTGGTTATCAAAGGTGAGACCACTGTCCACCTGCATCCCTAATGTACTGCCACCTATGTGGTAATTCACGGGTACATATTTTTTTCCAAAGGGATAACTACATATTTCTTGGCATTGAGTTTGAGCCCATGGCTGTGGCATCAAGCATCTGTTTCTGTAAGGCCCTTTTGTAGAATATCCACATCATTTGGGGATTCAGTGATGGCTCCCAGTTTGCAGTCATTTGCAAACTTTGTTAGCCAGAGTCCCTTAGTGTTGGCCTGTACTTCAGAGAAGTAGATGCCAAACAAGAGCGGTCCCAGAACTGAACCCTGAGGTACTCCACTTGTCCCTTGTCTGGAGCTGGATTTGGATGGGACAGAAATGGCAGGGAAAACAGGTCCTGATAGGTAAATCTGTTGCAGTAAAAGTAATGGCTAAGCTTGTGAGGGACCTAGTGCCAGTACTCAAGTAACCTCCTCTGTATGTGTGAGCATCTGGTACTACAGAACACCCAAGTGACATGTATGAAGGCTAGCTGGCTGTGTCATGGGTATGTATGCAAGGTCACACTGTCTGCCACAATTGTCCCTCACACACTATTGCATGTAAACAATGTGTGGGGACACGCACACACATACACACACACACACACACACACACACACACACACACACACACACACACACACACACACACACACACACACACACACACACACACACACACAGACACACAGGGCTGGCCTTAGCTGAAATGGCACCCTAGGCGAAGTAGTGTTCCAGTGCCCCTTAAGCCCCACCCACACCATACTCATGATACACCTCTATTTGAGCCACTCCCACAGATACATCACTCCCCATGAAAGCCTCTCCAGATATTTCCTTCAATTTTTTAAATGTATGAAAATAAGTTTCTACTGTAATGGGTTTTGCATTACCAAGCATTTTCCGAAAGATACGAAGTCCAAAATTAATACCAGAGTTCATCTGACAAGTAATAAGATCAACAATCAGAACCAGCTGAGACACAGACACACACAGACACACACACACACACACACACACACACACACACACACACACACACACACTCACTTTATGACATAATGCAGTCCCAGCAGGTGCCCACAACTGTGCCATCAGCTGGCAGGTACCATTGACCTAGGCATATAAGGCTTTGTCCTTTTGATTACAGGACATTTATTGAAGAATGTTTTGATGGTTACATTTCACAGTCCCCCTGCCTTGAACATAACTTTTGGTCTGTCTGTGTCAGGACTGGAATGACAAAAAACAAAGGGAGACCCATTTACATTTTTCTACTCACTTTGCTTGCTATTTCTTTAAATTAATCACTAGTTTTTCAGCAAAACACATATGCTTCTATCTACCTGTTTATGCTTCTTGATTGTATTGTCATAATTATTTATTAAATGTAATTCATCTCCTTTTTTTTGAAAAGTTGCCAGTTTTAGGAAGGATTAAGAGGGACAGAACAAAATTTGGAGTCAAAATAAGACAGTTGAGAAAGAGGTAAACTGCAACAACCACAGGTTTGCAAGCAACCAAAGATGTGCAAGCAGCACTGTCATGATCACATCACCCATTTATAATAAACCTGGTGTGAAGACAAATGAAACATTCACAGACAAAGGCTGAACAAGACACAGGTACATTCACTTAACGCAAGAGAAGTAAACATTTACTCCAGATGTTATCTTCTCTGCAATCTTTGTACTACCACAACAAGTGCACAGGACTGGACAGTTTTTCCTGTCCTTACCATTCTATACTGCTGTTTAAATCCAAAAGCACCACCAACAGAAACTAACCCTACACACAGCTGTGCCACATTTCACCGAAGACACACCCAAAACCTTACATTAAGTAGGGAGAAACACAAACATTTCTTCTATGCCTGGTGTGCATTACTACTGAATGGTCTGACTCTGGAATCAGTCTAACCTAATTGGGTGTTTTTGATTTGCATTACACTAGCTTGTGGGGGGTAATCACAACACTTTTTTTCCTGAAAATAGACTCACATCTAGTGCATGGTGCACCTTCAGAAACTGGAAGCATCAAACCCTGGCCAAATGACTACTGTAAGTAAACACAAGCACAAAATATTTATTTATTTATATCCAGTTTGATGACTGGGGAGGTCCACTGAGCTCAGGGAGCCCATTTTCAGTGGAGGCCCAGGGAGATAAGCTCCACATTACATAGCTTAGATACAAAATGTTTGTTTACATACATTAGTTACAGGTACAATTGTGAAATGAAAAAGCCTTTACAATTTCACTTCATGCAAGAGAAACAGGCATAATATTGTGGATACATAATACACTTTAGTTATTTACAATATTTACATTTGTGAAAGGCTAGCTTGAAGACAGAGATAGTCAGGTGTTAAGATGGTAGATTCCAATGACAAACTCCAAAATGAAACCAAGACAGTAAAGAGAGGCTACAAAACTTTTAAAAAATGACCATGAATCAAACAATGAAAACAATAAAATTGATAAGCACTTTCATCCCATATAACTTGGAATTTCATCAGATCATCTCAAGTAAATATAATGGGCAGCCACGGTGGTGCAGCGGTTAGGGTTGTCGCCTCACAGCAAGAGATTCTCCGGTTTGATCCACTGCTGTGCTGTCTTCTGTGTGGAGTCTGCATGTCCTCCCTGTGGCCGTGTGGGTTTCCTCCGGTTTCCTCCCACATCACAAAGACATGCTCTAGGTGGATTGGACACTCTAAACTGGCCCTAGGTGTGAGTGCGTGCATGTGTGTGCCTTCTGTGGAAGGTTGGGCGCTGGGCTGGCAACTCGACACTGTAAAACTCCACTGCCAATCATGAGCGGACAGGTGATCCGCTGTGGCGACCCCTAACCGGGAAAAGCCAAAAGAAGAAGAAGAAGAAGATCTCAACTGAATATAATGTTTAAATAGTTTAAACAATCCACCACTACATTCTGAGTCCATATATCTGCTTTTTGTTTAAAGGTGAACTCCCCATCATATGTCATACATCCATAACGAATATCTAAAAAAATAAGCGTATAAACTTAAACATTGCCAAAATGATAAAATTAATTAAAAAATCAATTACAAGCCACCTTAGCCTACCCAAAGCTACTTTAATGTTTAAAGTAAATATTTTTATTAGCTATATGTCTGCAAAACAGAGACATTCTCATGCCTCTTATCAAAATCGAATGTTTTAACCCTAAGAAAACTGATGTAAACCTGGATTAGTATTTTCTAAGATGGATGCAAGTGCAGTCATGCCTCTAAACTTCTTGCTCAAGAATTCCAGACAAATGCTCCAAATCAGGGAAAGTTTTAAATACTATTCTAATTTACGTATAATTAATAGCACAACAGGTTTTGAATCAATGTATTTTCTAGCATTTGGAATTGCAAAGCTAATGTCTGGCATTTTCAACTGATTTAATTTTGTGACGGACAAGGTGAAAATAATATAAGGCAAAATCACAGATGACTTTATCAAATCTTTTCCCTACATCAAGACCCAACAACCCCAGGAGCATTTTTTTTACAGACTGCATTAGCACCGTTCTGTTAGTTTTGTCAAATGTTTGCCACCCATCTACAAAATCACATTTACATCTATCAATGTTGGCAACACCTTTGACATTCACATGACTATTATAGCTATAAATACTTTATAATTATAGCTTAAAAATGAAATGTATCTATACGAACCTGAAGCATTACTATTTTTCTGTTTATACTCTGCTTGTCATTTTAAAATATTATATCCCTTGTATAATACAGCACTACTTATTAGAGTGTGTTTTAAATTTAGTTTTGAACATTTTTTCCAGTAAGCAATGAAACAAACCATATGAATCAATAGCAAAATTGTCCAAATCGGAATATTTCAACCATAAAGGTCACTCATACTTGTGTCATTACAATCCACCAATATCAGTTAATATGCACAATTTCTGCAGAAGTGAAAGTCATCTGAATGATTCTACATTAAAGAGATCTGTAACTAATGAAAAGGTTACTGCTAGCAAACAACTTTATATTTCAATGTTTCATCTACCAATTCAGTGTCTGCTGTCACTGAAGAATAAATTGCCTACATTACATTAAAAAGAATGGTAAGCTGGTAATATTGCACTAGGGAATGGACGGAAAACTGAAAACAGGTTCATAGTTACTAGGCATCTCATCCAAAGGAGGGCATACTCAGGACTGCAGCACCCCACCCCCCTTAAAATACAACACAGTATCAGCAATCCATCTACATGTTGTGGGAGTAGAACAGTCCTTTATAAGAAACAGAAAGATTATAGGGCAGAAAATCTGGATATTCTGCAAAAACCTGGACAGTTGAGGGGTATGCTACCTACCTGTTACACACACCTGTTGGTAATTTGGGGATTGCCAGTGCACCTACTCCATGCCTTGTGATATAGAATGAAACTGTACCATTTGACAAAAATCCATATAGGCACACGGAAGATGTGCGGGCTGTACACTAAAGACACCCCATCCAAGAACTGAACCAGATAACTGAGTACTATGAAGGAATAGCAGTTAAAAAAAAGGAAAAACAAAGCTGGGTTTTGCTATCTTAAAGATAATGTTCGGGTGCAATGTATCTTTGAAATCTGCCTGGAAGCTGGTGACCCACATACATTATTTTTAACTAGTGGAATGCAGTGAGAAAATATAAAATACAGATTATTTAGTAATTTAAAACAAAAATGAAAATAGAATGTTTTTGCTTGTATGCTGGAGGGTACTTGCTCACCTTCTGGCATTCCACGTCATCATGCATAGTAGTGGTATGATCTGACAAAATACTTAAAAAGCAAACGAGAGAGAACAGAAACATATGGGGAAAAAAATAACAGAATTCTGTGAGCTTGTTTTTGAGGTCATGTCCCTTGTTGGCAAGTTACTAGCTAAAGAAGCACACATAAAAAAAATGCACCAAAAAATAGGATTATGCTAACAAAGTACAGTACTGAAATGGGAAATAGGTATGTTCTTGAGAAAGCTTGGCAGAAATCTAATATGTTCATGATAAAGTAGAATTTATATGACCTTCTGCCTCCAAGAACACATCAGTCAATGTTACAACCTTTAAAGCCTTACAGCAGAAAGGGTGAGAACATCAGATGTGATGGCAAATAAATATTTTTAAAAGTCTATATTTCCATGTTATTTGTGTGTATACATGAGCAGAACAATCACTGACCAAGACCAACCTTATAAAGCTGGTGGAAATAGAATGCAGATGGGGCTGCCAGTTAAGAAAATAAATATGTTGAACAAGTGAATTAATTAAATCACACAGCCATACAAGAACCTTAAAAGAAATATATATGGCCATTTAACCTTAGAGAGCTGTTGCACTTAGCTGCTGCTTTACCTTCCATTTCTATGGGACCCTCTGGATGCCTCTGTTGACCTATATTCACATTTTCTAGTATAACATTCTAGTGCCTCATCAATCTTCCTGAAAAAAGTGTTTCCTGAAATTTTACTGAAATATTCTGCTGTTCAGCTCCTTACATGCCCCCTCTCCCACTTATGCTCTTCTCAAGGCCATACCACCTTCTTGAATTACATAACATAATAAATTCCAATCAAGCCCCTACTCACAGCCTTCCTGAACTTTGCACAGTCATTAAATGTTAAACCTTTCTTTACATACCTAACCCTCCTCTTTTTTATCTCCTCAACAGCAGCATTTTAGTAACCCTCTTCTGCATATTTCAATGAAAATGAATACAAATCAGTTTTGAAGCTTAAATGAGTGGCCACTAAATAACTTGGTTATAACACTTATGAAAAATATTGTACACTACATTTCCAAACATTACTTTCTTTCAATAATCCCCACATACACATACATACGCACACATATCCTTACCTCTCACTTGTCCATTCTTGCGCCAGTATGCAACGTCTTCTGCAAATCAAATTCCGCGCCCCCAAAACAAAGACTTACATAATCTGTTGCACAGGCACAGCAGGTGTTTGCGACCTGTTTTCGTCATATGCAGCCATAAAAGGAGGGCGTTCTTAAAGAAGAATGTCCTTAAAAAATGGGGGGGGGGGGTTTGTTTTTTTTTTAATAAGAAAATTAATCTCCTGGCTGCCACAGGCAGTCTCCGTTTTAAGGACAGTGTACCACCGAGAACAGCACAAACCCAGACTAGATAACAAAAAAAAAATAATTTAAATAAATAAAATGACGCCCTTTATGTGATCGGGCTGTACGGTGCCCTAGGCAGTTGCCTAGTTCGCCTATGCCTAAGGCAGGCCGTGCAGACACATACACACACACTGTTGCATGTAAATACACCTGGTAAACATGTACATATACAGCTTTACCTTGGCTATGAAAGGGTCACTGTGTTTCCACTCCACCATACTCATCATTGCTACTGTCAGCAGGCCCACAGCCTGCAGACACACAGACACCTGGAACACAACCAGAATACAGTACATGACACTACAGTCAGTCAGCAGTACTAACAGCAATAGTGCATTATGGCTAACAAAGTATATACACCTCAATGTGTACCCATAACTACTACCAGCAGACAGCACCTTACACAGCATGACATTGCTACACTGTATTATAGTCACCCTGTACATCAGACCCATATAAGCATGCCCGTGCATCGATGGTATGGATAACAGGGTTATGGCAGAAGTAGCATCACACGAAGAGGGTGTGGTGTGTGATTGCCAGAGGCCTAGACTTGGCCATATGGTTGTCATCAAAAGTGTGTGTGTGTGTGTGTGTGTGTGTGTGTGTGTGTGTGTGTGTGTGTGTGTGTGTGTGTGTGTGTGTGTGTCTGGAAGGGTGGTGTTGAACTGGGCCGTGCAGAGGAGGTGTGCATGTTTGGTGGTGAATGGCCAGTGATAGAGATGTGTGAATGTTTGTATGCACACAATCAAGCCATATGGATGCCCAGCACAGGGCTATGTTGGACAGCTGTGGACTGTACATGGCAGGATGTATGGTTCACCATCTCCCACCCAGAACACAGGAACTGGCTCTGTCAGGAGTCTCACTGGCACCACCAGGCCCAAGGACAGATGCAGTACTACTACCCAATGGTGACTGCTATCTGCTGGATCCACGTCCCTGACGGGACTGGCCAGGACCACATGCCTATGGCCTGCTCTGGTGTGGTGTGGACAGCACCCTCCCTTCGGTATTGCTGGTGGTACTGCCACTATAGGACTGTGAATGTGCATGGCCACGTGGGCTCTCAGCTGTTCTTGTTGCTGACCTACATCCACTTGGCCGATGCCCTACTCCCACCACATGCTCAAGCACAGACATTGCATGGTCGAGCAGTGACAATGTCTCACTCCACAGTCTATCAACAACATTGGCAAAATGAAGTACGGCATCATAAATGCCATGGAGGTCATCACGCATGGCAGGAAGCACTTCACTCATGACCCTGAGCATCTGTCTGGTATTGTGGTCAGTATGCAGCTGCGCCTCTATGATGGACCATAACAAGCATCTGGTGACACCTGCGGTGGCACTTGCAACAGGGGCTTGATGGGCAGCAGTCCTCTGTCAAGCACACCTGTTCATCTGCCTATGTATGACCTCACCTGCTCTCTGCCTATGGCTAGTGTCTACATTCATACTTGCCATAGTCACCACACTAGCCTGTTCCATGCCACCACCCTCCAACTGCCCATTGTCTGTGGCTGCTGGAGACTGGTTATGTGTGGGCATAGTGACTGTGCAGGCAAATTGTGGGTGAAATGGGATACCAATCAATGGCACAGAGTCAGCCCCCGACAACCCTACCTGTGCCTCACTATGGCCATCATCATAATGAGAGTCCACTACGACACTGACATCAGGTTGTGAGGGGAGAGACACCAACCCCCATGCTCACCTGTGAGGGGAAGACAACATATGTAAATTAATACCCTGCAGTATAATGTTTGCTGACATACACACACACACACACACACACACACACACACACACACACACACACACACACACACACACACACACACACACACACACACACACACACCCCTGGTAAAGTCTGGCATAGCTTTGCCACCTATGGGCCATTCAGGCCAGACTTTACAGTAGATCTGACTGCCACAATCCATCTCTTTTACAGCTACTGTAAGGCCCTCAACAAAGGGTGACAAATCCTACTATGTGATGAGCCTATTAGCAGAATGGTAAGTGTGACCAAGACCAAGGCTATTGGAGTGAGCTATACAGTGTCACCAAGTGCATATGCAAGTACTGTAAGAGCTGACTTACTGCTATACAGAAGCAAAATACAAAGAGCTGCAATGAATCAGTAGATAAAACACAGTTCGTAGAGAAAAAACACCTTTATAAAACAGCAAACAGCAAAGCTTTCGGGTATGACCCTTTCTTAATGCTAATACACACTCTAAAACCAAATGAGTTTAAATACACATCAGAATATCACATGACATGCAGCCCAAAAATCATGTGACAAACATAAAAAACTGCAAATATAAAATACATAAAATATAAAACTAATACAAGATTATACATAAAAAATAATGCATCAAGAACATATTATACATAAACATATCAAACAGTAATAAATCTAACAGTACAATTTAGTTTGTTGCAATTTAGTAAGAATGGGTTTTAATGTAACCATGGAATTTAATCCTGGTGAATGGTCAGCAGCCAATCTAAGGATCCATTCATATTCCTTAGTCTCAAGCAAATTGTTGGTATCCCCACCCCTTAAAGATATATGTACATTATCTATAACTCTAAATCTAAACCTATGGTTAGATCCACATGCACTTATGTGTTTAGATAAGGCATCTTTATCATTAGCTCTTCTGATCTCTGACTTATGTTCAATAATACGTTCTTTCAGCTTCCTTGTTGTTTTGCCCACATAAAATGCGGATCATGAAACACAGGTTGCTAAATAAACCACATTGCTGGTAGTACAAGTTGCTAACAAATCAAATTTATAATTTTTTTCAGTTACCAGATGTTTAAACATATTACTATCAGTACTCAAGAGATCAGAACAGCAAGAATAATTCATACAACAAAATGTACCTGATCTAAAACGAATGGGTAGAGTAGAGCTTCTGTTAAAGTCCTTATAACATAACTTGCTCTTCAATGTTCTCATATTCTTATATGAGAAATAAGGACTATCATCTAAAACAGCTTTGACATCATCCGATGCCATTAAAATGACCCAGTTCCTTTTTATAACCTTCTTGACTAAATGTGTCCTGACATTATACGAAGTAATGTATCTAATTTTTAAATCTTTTTGTTTAACATTACTCAAAGTAGTTTGCTGTTTTATAAAGGTGGTTTTTCTCTACGAACTGTGTTTTATCTACTGATTTATTGCAGCTCTTTGTATTTTGCTTTGGTATCTTGCTGCTGTTTGGGAATACCTGAAGAATCTGTGCAGCCCGTTTATCCATTTAACAACATGGAAGCTTTGAAAACTACAAGTTCAGTTAAATTTCTTTTGCAGTTTGTTTCCACAACATGTCCTGACACTGAGAACGATGGTTCTTCTAATATTGATAACACTGTGGATTTCAACATGAAGTTACAATTACTAGAGAGAAAGGTGGGTGCTTTTAAGCGCCTGCAATGGCAACGTTTCAGTTTTACGGCTTATTTGGATAGGGGCATTGTCCAGAGAGGTCTGAGAATCTTAAAAATGCCCTCCTATGGAAATGCTTATCTGGACTTATTAAAACGCTGGCAGCAATTAAATATCAAGTTGAGCCTTGATTATATGGCTCTTATGAATGATTTCTTCTCCGCTAGTGAAGATGAACTGAAGGAAGAAATTATGTCTATGGAGAATACCATTTAAACTCATTTGGTTTTAGAGTGTGTATTAGCAATGAGAAAAGGTCATACCCGAAAGCTTTGCTGTTTGCTGTTTTATAAAGGTGTTTTTTCTCTATGAACTGTGTTTTATTTACTGCTATACAGACTAGACACAATGACAAGGTTTAATGGTATGTGATAATAACTAATGAAGGAACAAGAGAATACTCTATAAATGTAGTACCTACACAGTTCAGACTCACAGGGATTCATTTCAGACAACATTGCAGGACAGTCTGCAATGCCTACAAGAAACATATAAAGTACTAGGTGCATATGTTCATAAGATGATACCAGGCTATTGGCCTGGATGCCCTCATAAGCCTAGTCCAGACTTTCACCTATGTCCCATCAAAACCAGCACCTGTTTCCCCTGTCCAGCTGGAACATATGCAGGATCCCAGGGGTGTCTTTTCCATTTCCCATGCAGTCATCCAGCTTCTTCTTCAAGAGGGCTATACACATACTCTGCAAGACATGGAGAGGAAGTGTATTTTACAGACAGTGTATTGTATGGGACATTACACTATCCCGCCAACAAGTACTATACATGTCACAGACCAGGAAAGAGTCTTGCATGCATGTTGTGTGAGGTTTGTCTTAAGGATATAAAGAAACGCCATCAAGGCTGGTGTGGAAATGGCCTTGCATGCCAGACACAGGTCAGCTATGATCAGTCTGTATGAGATTAAGTAGAGGGACAGGGCTTTCAGCCTATCTGTATGTATAGGATAGGTGTTGCAGACCCTGGATTTGTCTGGTCAGGAACCTCTGTGGTCTCTGCAACTGCTGCATTTGCTTGGCAAGGTACATGCCAATGGAGCCATTGTACTCAGTAATGCATCTGATAAGGGTGGAGTACAGGGATGTTGTGGCCTCCTGGTTCCTGGATGGCATACCCATATTTGTGAGATGAGCCATGTAGACAGCCTTCTGTGCAATGGTGCCCACATGGTGGGAAACTGTCAGATTGCTACCAACCTTGGTGCACAAGTTACCTCACACCTGATTGCATGCTCAGTACATTGTTATTACTGTCATAATTAGTGTGGATGACATCTACCACAACAGGGAAAATGATGCATCTCCTGGCATTCAGTGTGAGGCAATGCTTCTGGCACCAGTCATAAATTTGGGTAAGGGCCTCTTGGAGGATGCTCACATCAGTAGGGGAATGTAAGACAGTGGCCAGCTTGCAATCATCTGTAGACCTGGTCAGCCATAGACCACTGGTTTTGTCTTGTACATCAGAAACATATATCTCAAACAGTAGAGGCCCCCAAACCGATCCTTGGGGTACACTGCTCTGTAAGAGTCTACTACTAGAGGTGGCTTCCACTACTTTGACCAAGTGGGTACTATCATTGAGCCAGTTAGCTACCCATCTGGTAACATACAGGTTGATCCCTAGCTGTGTAGGCTTATGTATCATGGCTGCCTGGGGATTATTGTGAGAGGTTTGGGTTATGTGAAGGTAGGCAGTGTGCACCATCTTCCCCTCATCCTTGTGTTTGTTGACCACTTCAAAGAAGTCAACCAGGTTTAA
Source organism: Protopterus annectens (assembly GCF_019279795.1). Lineage (NCBI taxonomy): Eukaryota > Metazoa > Chordata > Ceratodontiformes > Protopteridae > Protopterus > Protopterus annectens. Next base: position 727,530,509 of record NC_056733.1, read on the forward strand.
CAGGCCTTATCTCCCTTTGACAATACCACACTGTGTGGGCTCAAGTACTCTGAGGTTGCTGATGTCCCTATTTATAAAGTCCTTGATATTGCCTTCCATGCCCATGCAGATCAGGCTAGTTAGGCTGATGTGCATATGATTGGTTGTGTCAGTGGACTGATCTACCTTTGTGTATAGGGATGACAGTGGCTTTCCTCTGTGCAGATGGAATGACACTGGTGCTCAGGCTTTGGTTGACTACAGTGTGTAATGGAGCTCAGAGCTCATGCCTGAGTTCATGTAGGATGCAGCCAGGGATGGTATCAGACCTATGGAGACTTCTGTGTGTTGCCTTTGAGAGGGCATTACGGACCTGCTTCCTGATGATGAGGGTGGGGGGCAGGTGCTGTGCATGCCCATGTGTACCAATGGGGGGACAGGGGTGTGATGTTTGCACTTAACCTGTCTGCAGCAGGTTGGCTATATCTACGCCATATGTGTACGTGGAGTTATTGACCACCACTACAGAGCAGATTTGGGTGTTGCCACTGGGATTGCAGACATATGTGTGGAAGGCCTAGTGATTGTCCTTGGTGGATGTGTCCAATTTGCACTGAAAGTTAGCCTTAGTGTAATTCACCTGTGACCTTATTTGCTTGTTCAGACAAAGGTGACATTGCTTCCAACTGGGGACCTGCTCCTTCTTGGCCCTGTCCAGCAATTATTTCCACTTGTTATGGAATTTGTGTATTGCTATTGTCCACCACACAGAGGTTTACCCTACCTTGAGGGAGATGATTTTGTCCTTTCAGGTATTGTTGAGTCCATACAGCTATGTACGTGCTCACATAGTATTATGGTGTAGGCTTGGACACTACTGTTAGTTCCAACTGATGGGGCAGTGGCTGTAAAGCTACTTATACCTGCTCTGAGGAGATTTATAGTCAGTTTTGGAAAGTGTTTTTTGTTTGACCCTGACAAGGGGGGGTAGGGGAGATGGTGACCTCAACAGTGATGGCTATGTGGTCAGATTTTACCAAGGAGGATGACACTCTAGGAGTGCTACAGTGGCTACTCATGTTGGTTAGGACCAGGTACAGGATATTTCCACCTGCCATAGGAGTGTTGACCAGCTGATCCAATGCATTGGCACTGACAAAGCCGAGGAATCTCTGTACATTCATGTTCAGGTAGCATAGGTCGTGCACACTATGGTTGGGTAGTTAAAGTCACCCAGGAGCAGATTAGAGGGTTGAATCCTGACAGATTCAAGCAAGCCCAGATAAGTGTAGTGGGTCTCCAGAGTCATGGTTGGAGGTCTGTAGCTAGGTATGATTTGAGTAGGTGTTTTATCAACAGTTAACTGCACTTGGGATGCCTCCAGTGTGTCATACTGTTTGGCCAGCCTGGAGGTGTGTATGTGTATGATACTGTTTAACACTCCACCTCCTTTGGCTTTGCAGCCCTCCATTTGGGGTCAAAAGTATGGATGGATGAGTAACCTGGCAAGGTTAGTGTGCTCTCCACAGCTGAAAACCAGGTGTCAGTGACTGCACAAATGTCAGCATCCTCCAGGACAAGGTATGCTTGCAATGACATTAGCTTCATTCTAACCCTCCTTGCTCCTGTTACAGCAAGATATCTAAAGCAGATGCCCTTTGCTGACCGACTAAAAAAACTCCAGCTATACTCTGTCACATATCGTCTACTCAGAGGCAATCTCTGCTTAACATACAAGGCCATGTCAAACCCAGAGCTGTTGGACATGCTACACTTAAAGAAATCCCAATCCATCAGTGCCACATGCTCTAGGGACCTAAACCTTGTCATCACAATGAATAAAACATGCTGGAGAGGTAGGTTCCTGACACAGAGACTCCCCATACTCTGGAATAGACTGCCCATACATGTCAAGCACAGTGCCTCCTTGGCACTCTTCAAAACGAACCTTGATGACTGGATGGGAGAAAGGAAATTTACCCCAGGGATCACGTCAGTTGCCCTGCTAGACAGAGGTCCAGGGAAGTAAATATCGTGGGAAGAAATAGCCAGGGAATTGTTATGGCTAGGTTTGTACAGGCCCTAGGGCCAATAGCCTAGTACCAACCTATGAACCTATGAACATCTGGACAAAGGCATACAACAATGGTGGGCAAAGGCTGGAAAATAGTGACACTTTATAAATCTAGCTGTAACACACTTAGTTGCTAGCAAAGATGGTTTCACATTCACAGGAAAACTGCAGGATATGACATCTGACATTCAAATGTATGCTATTATGTTATGACTTCAGTCTTTGCTGGGTTGCCAGTAATTTGTGACAATACACAACTATATGAGGCATTGACTACAAATATGAGGCAAACATGTGGTCAGTCTGCAAAACCCTGGACAGATGAAAGGTGTGAGCTCAGTATATAACATACAGTTCAACACACACTTATGTGCCAGTTGTTTACTATGGACATACCCTATATAAGTCTCTTACATTTGTAAGAGAAGCACATGTATCATAATAGCATTCACAGGTGACATATGAATATTTACAAAATCCCAGGTAGCTGGCCTAGCAGTGTCACAGTCAGTAGTGGACAACAGACACTCCAGTAGTAGTCATACATGAGCTGACCTTTGCTGGGGTGACTCAGGGACCAAAGCTGTGATCTATGACACTGCGAACAGGGCCAGCAGGGATGGTCATAGGTGCTGGACAGCAACATGTGAAACATGTGAGTCCAGCAAGTGTTGTTGAGACCGAGTGTTTAACTTCCTATTTCAAAGTACTGCATCCCCCCTTATGCATTCCATTACATGCTTAATTGACTTGACATACCTGTTATAGTGCTGAAGAGTTTTCTCAGAATAATGCAAATGTTTAGGTTTGTGTACCCACAGTCTGTCTTTGTGTAGATGGGTTCAGACCTGTTTTTCATAGGCAGCAGCTTGCCTTTTGTAGATAATCCTCATGAGAAGATGATGGCCAGTGCACCAGTTGGTGTCTCCCACTTGCTACTTGCATCCAGAGCAGCTGTGCTGTCTTTACATTAGCCAATGCTATAGCAACACAGTGCTATAATTAAGTCCTTTATGTGGGCCTTGCCCCTTTTCCTTGCCTGTGAGGAAGACATTATAAAGGTGTGGGGGCTACAGCTTCACAGAAGGTAGGTGGAAATACCTCTTAGAAAAAGAAATGTGGAGACAGCTGAACAAAATGGGGAACAAAGTTTCAGAATTAGGTCAGATTGTAAGTATTGCTCTTATACACATATATGATTGCTAGATTAATAGGGTTTGTCTGGACATGCAATGTATGCATGTCTTGACATCTGACAGTGATATGTGTATGGCATACCTCTCAACTGTCTAGATGTCTGCAGAATGCCCAGAAGTTTGCCTCTTAAGTTTGGTCTGTTCCTCAGACAATTTCTGTTTTTGAGAAATCAGCAGGATAATGTGAGGAATGAAGTCAGTAAATGCTGACATCCATCTGTATTTCAGATGTCACATCCTTCAGAGATGTTATGTCAAAACAAACCCTGTAACACCAGCAACTGTTTCAGTTTGTAACACCATTATATGAGATTTGTCCCTCTTTTCGCTCCCCTGTATGTTAGGCTTTGTCCAGATGTCTTGCAGTAAGAGTTTCAGAGGTATAGTATATCATTATTTAGTGACCTCACTCCTGATATCATCTCAGTGGCTTAGCAGACTCCCAAAAGTGATATGCGGCAGTGCCCACAAACATGGTCCCACACCCTGGACATTCTGTGGAAATCTATACAGTTGAGAGTTATGGATGTCTGGCCATTGTTACCATACTGTCAAGACTGTGTAGCAGAGTAGTATGTAAATGTTTGTTGGGCTGAGTTAGGGAGAGGCAGATGTGAGTGTTATAGATCCTTTTCTATCTGGCTGTGCATGCTGCTACAGTTGCTGGTGGTCTATCAGGTGTATATGTTTGTAGGGGCAGACTGAGAAATGTCCTGTAACACCTCAGAATTCCCAGTAGACTGTGACTTGGGACAGTATATGTCAGTGTAGTGTGTGACTGGCAAATAGGATATGTTTGTTCAAACAGTCATTATATTCTAGAGTTCATTTGGGGTACTGTTATGTTGCTGTGACTGTGGTGCAAATGGCTGTGGGTGGACAATTTCTCATCAATGTCTGCTTTTCCCTACAGTTACATTCGTGTAGTGCATGATATATTAGCAAATGCATGAGCAATTCCTCAGAGCTTATTTGGGGTAGTGTCATGTTGGTCTGACTGTACTTCAGAATGTGCTGGGTGAACTGGTCGGCAACTCTCAGTGTTTTTCCTTTCTGTTACATGACTGCAGTCATACCTCTCCACTGTCTAGATTTCTATACACTGTCCAGATGTGTGGCACAAAGTTTTGGTCTGATGACAATCATTTCTGTTTCAGACCTGAAATCTATCATAAAATATTTGTTAAAACAAACCATGCTACTTTAGCAGACTTCTACACTTATAATGGCCATATTTCAAATATGTCACTATTGTTTGTCCTTTATCCCCCCACTTTGTCAGGCTTTTTGCAGATGTTCTGCAGTAAAAGCTTGAGTATATATGTATGTATGTATATATATATATATATATATATATATATATATATATATATATATATATATATATATATATATATATATATATATATATATATATATATATATGTATATATATATATATATATATATATATATATGTATGTATATATATATATATATATATATATATATATATATATATATATATAGATATATTTATATATATACATTTCTACTGCAGCAACAGCTGAGACTGATGTGGAAAATCTGGAATTTACAGGCTCACACCCCACAGGGTGGGGTGTTGGCAACATACATTTATAGTGTAATTTGAGAGTTGATTGATTTATGTCACTGGACATGGGATTAAAATGCAGAGCTATGCATGGGGCAATGCCTTTTTGTGGGACAGATGCCCTTCTTTTATTAAGGTGAGAATGGGATGTTGGGGAAGGGCTGTAGGTATGTTTGGGGAGGTAGGTTGGGTAAGATAGAGTGCATTTGCATACAGAAAGACACACAAGACAGCAAACAGGGGTAGCATATGGCACATAAGGGGAGTAAAAACCTTGGATGGGGAGGGTGGTTTGGAATCAGAGGCCCATGAGCCCTCAAATGGATACAGTGGGACTGAGGTCCCCATCCATGAGCAGTCACCACTGCACCTTCATAGCCCCAAAGGTGGTTGTGCTGGGGGCTGGCCAACAGGGGCAGCCTGCCCCTCCAGGTTCACCAGGTGGCCCTCCATCTGGTGCAGCCGTTAGTCCCAATCAGAGCAGATGATGCTGAGTACCATACTCCAGACCTTGTGACAGGTGACAGGTTCCTCTCTACACCTGTGCCGGGGGGAGGACAGACCCCATCCCCTGAGGCAGTTCCACCTGAAGGTGGTGCAGGACCAGCAGAGGAGGAAGTTGCAGGTTGGGTGCCAGATGTGCTGGGGCATGGTGCCATGGCCATATGAGGTGGGACAGGCAGATCCACCAGGATCTGCCTTCCCAAACATGCTATTGTGTTGAGGTTATCCAAGATATATTGGTTATTCATGCACAAAACATTTAAAAATTAGTTATGACAGCATACATGGGTGTTCCAATTAACCCAAACCAACAGATTTTAAAACAGTTGCATAGCAAACAGAACACATGCATAAATGAAACAATGGTAAGCATTGTAATAGCATGCCAGTTACACTGACGGCAACAGGCCGCCAACAATGGTATTTGAACAAGGTATGTATAAAATATATGAACAATAATATAACAGAAGTCCCAACATTAAGTTTTGAGAAAAACATACACCCGTATATGAATAATAATTAGTGATGCAGATGAGGGGTGGGGGGAGAGAAAATTTCCATTAACAACTGTATATGCTTCTATTTTTCACTACAGTACTGCTCAGTACTCTACAGGTCTGCCCTCACTTTACATCTACCTATGATCCATAGCTTCTGTAACACATACATACCTGTCCAACTGTCAACCTGCAATGGTATGGGGCAGACTGGAACAACTATGGCTACATTACTGGGGGGCTTGTACATGTCAGCGTTACATATCTGACAAAGAAGGGGTACCCTACAGTGATGTTGTGTATGTCTGCTACTGGCATACCTCACCTGGATTCCTATCTGTTGCCAAGGTGATTTGCAGCAGTGACCACTAGCTTTCACAGCATGACACTTGAGAGACATTTATCGGGAAGAGTGCATGGTGTATGTACATATCCTGCTGTCATTTGCAGGCATGGGGTTGGACAGTAGGACATTTGTACATGATGTATTGGTATACTCTTCATACAGCTACTACAAACATTTCTTTACCTGTAAGACCTGTGGAGAAAATATCTGTTACCACTATCTGACTGTTTCTACAAAATATTCAAGATTTCTTGAATGTATATGTGTACACATCTCAATACAATTCCCTGGATTTGAACTGTGTCTGGGAGTGCTAAAATTGTTGGCTGTTGGTGAAGCACCCACCAAGAGGAGAAAATGCTGAGAGAAGAAAGGAGCCACTTTTGAGATTTTAAGTATTTTTCCTCTGTTTATTTGCTAAGTTTTTCTGCATAGCCGCCTATTTTGAGCATTTTCTGGCTTGTTAAATTTGATTTCTGCATTAGTAACTGTATTTAGAGCACAACCTAGAGCTGTTTACTGAATTTCCTGTTTGCACTTATTTTAAAATCGTTTTTTTCTCAAAACTTGCATTTTATCTGTCTTTGGCCTAGCACTCTTGTGTGGGGTCATTTACTGCACTGTTATAACTTGTTGATACTTGTGAACCTCTGCTATCTCTGAAAAAAACAAAAAAACAAAAAAAATCTTGCTTTTTTCCCACTTTTCTGAGATTTAAAAAAGTTCAGTTACAGGCTTGCTGTTCTTGAACTGTTTGTAAGTTTCTGTGAGGCCATTTTTTGCTTGGGCTAAAGGGAAGTCTCTCTGTTGATCAGTGGCAGTGAAAACATTGAGCAGCCTGCCTGCCCCTGTGGGAGTGGTTACTGACTTGAAACTGTAGTTTTATTGGCCATTTTGGGTCAATTCCAAAACTCCTTCATCTTCCTCTCTTAAAACCTGGTTGCCTCGTGGTTTTGGCATCTTTTCAGGCTTGTTGGCTGTTGGTGAAGCACTCACCAAGAGGAGAAAACGCTGAGAGAAGAAAGGAGCCACTTTTGAGATTTTAAGTATTTTTCCTCTGTTTATTTGCTAAGTTTTTCTGCATAGCCGCCTATTTTGAGCATTTTCTGGCTTGTTAAATTTGATTTCTGCATTAGTAACTGTATTTAGAGCACAACCTAGAGCTTTTTACTGAATTTCCTGTTTGCACTTATTTTTAAAATCGTTTTTTCTCAAACTTGCATTTTATCTGTCTTTGGCCTAGCACTCTTGTGTGGGGTCATTTACTGCACTGTTATAACTTGTTGATACTTGTGAACCTCTGCTATCTCTGAAAAAACAAAAAAGAAAATCTTGCTTTTTTCCCACTTTTCTGAGATTTAAAAAAGTTCAGTTACAGGCTTGCTATTCTTGAACTGTTTGTAAGTTTCTGTGAGGCCATTTTTTCCTTAGGCTAAAGGGAAGTCTCTCTGTTGATCAGTGGCAGTGAAAAACATTGAGCAGCCTGCCTGCCCCTGTGGGAGTGGTTACTGACTTGAAACTATAGTTTTATTGGCTATTTTGGGTCAATTCCAAGACTCCTTCATCTTCCTCTCTTAAAACCCTCTTTTGCGCGGTTTTGCACGGTTTTGTGCATAGCGCAACAGCGGGCAGCGCCGCCTAATTGGGTTTAAACTATTCCTGGCTCCACAAAGTCTGCTCTTCACTTTTTCCCTTAGAACTGCTCTATCTCTCAATTTAAACACCATATTCTCATTTTAATGCCCTTCACTGGTCCAATTAAGTAATCCTACAAGTTAGCACTATTAAACCATAAGCACTACTTACTCTTATACTCTCTATGATTACCCTGTCCTCTATTGGTCCATCTTAAATTCAGTTTCCCTATTACTCTAGCATGTCCAAAGGTCAGTCACTGGTTTCCTCTCCAGTCCAGCTGGTGAATCTGGGAATTTTGAGGCAATGTTACAACTGTCTCATGTACACGGACAACCCTCTCCTCCTCCAAACAGGTTCAAATATATGTGAGAGATGCAACTATTTAGCCAAACTGGAGGCTGAGCTCTCTCATCTCAAAACTGGTGTAACCAGTCAGGAGGAGAAGGTAACCTCACACAACACAATTCCAGTATCACATCGTCCCACCACATCAGCGAACCAAACACATAAATACACAAAAACATACTGGAAGGCTCTAAATAAAAATCTACCTAAGCAACAGAGACCTCCAAAGCAGACATCCAAGCAAACACTACCTCAAAACAAAACACACACAACACATAACCCACAAAGTCAGTGTGCCAAGCAGCCACAGCCCTTAAGGCTGAATAACACACCTGATACACTTGTTATAGGTGACTCTATTGTCAGACACACTGACGTCCCGCTCACCAGGCTGAATAAAGAGAAGGTCATGGTGAGCTGCCTGTCGGGTGCTAGGATCCAACACATAACGCAAGCACTCAGGTCACTCCAAAGCAAATACAAATATGACTCAGTCATTGTACATGCTGGTGTGAATGACCTGAGACGTACCTCCCTGGACTACATGAAAAGAGACATAGAGGAGCTCTCTGATCATGTAGCCCAGGCTGGTATGACCCTGACCTTGAGCAGCATCTTACCCTCACCTAGAATGATGCCACAGTACAAAGACAAGATGATCGATTTTAACAATTGGCTAAAATTTTGGTGTCATTCAAAGGGGATCCAGTGTCTGTCAGCCTGGGATGACATGCTCGACAAGCCACGTTGCTTCGCTAGGGACAGCTTGCACCTGTCACCACTGGGCTTTCAGATATTGGCAAAGGCTCTTGTCACCCCATAGTGCCTTTTTTAGGCAAGGCTCAAAAGTCAAACCCACCCCCATAAACAGCACAAGGAACAAGAAACTAAGGGTAATGCTGCTAAATGCCAGAAGTCTTAACCTCATGATGCACGCGCTCGAAGCTCTCCTCAGTATGGAGAACATTGATATCTGTGCAGTGACAGAAACCTGGTTCAAGGCTCCAGAGAGCACCCCAGCACTACCAGGCTATACCTCATATCATGCTTTTCGGCCCAAAACCCGGACCGAACCACAAAAGGAGGGGAGTTTCCATATTTATCAAGGATATCCACACCTCCAGGTTAGTGACATTGCACGAAGTATCGGAGACCATCCATGTGCAACTAACAGTGGGCAAGACTGCTTTTCAGTTTATAGCATCCTACAGACCTCCCTCTCAAAGTCAGGAATCCCACTCGGCTTTCCTGAAAACATTGGAGAACATGAAGATCTCTCCGAACACCATTATATTGGGCGACTTCAACTACCCAAACATTGACTGGGAGCACTACTCAAGCCCCAGCACCTTAGCCCAAAGATTCCTGGAAATTATAAACTCAAATACTATGGAACAACTAGTCACCACTCCCACAAGAGGGGACAACATACTAGACCTGATCATTACCAACATGGGGACTCTATGCTCCACACCAGAAGTATATCCCTCATTGGTAAGATCAGACCATAAATTAATTTCACTGGATGTCCACATCCTGACCTCACCCCCTGCCCAGAAAACCACAGTGAAAAACTTCTCAAAAGCAAACTTCTCACTTCTCAAAACCGAAGTGGAATCCTTCAAGGCCCCAGGGCCAGTGGAAACTACGGCCCAAACTGCAGAATCCTATATAAATGCATTCTACGGACATCTCCAGGAATGCATGGATCATGCTATCCCAAACAAAACCAAGACCCAATCATCCAAAGGCAGGCATCCAGTCTGGTGGACCCCTGCCATAAATAAACTGTACAACAGAAGGAGGAAGCTACTACATGATAGAGCAAAATCCCTAATAGGGAAGGCATCTCTGATCAGTACTAGCAAAAAATTACGATCCCTCATAAAATCCTCCAAGGCCAGCTTCGAGAGAAAAATTGCACAGGACACCAAAGACAATCATAAGGCTTTTTTCAGTTATGTTAGAAACCTGGGATGCAACTCCCAGACTTGTTCTGACTTGATTCTAAACGACAAAAAATACACTGAACCCACAGACATCACCAATATCCTGGCAGACAGGTTCAGTGCAAACTTCTCCACCCCCTACCCCCCAAAAGAGCAAGTATCTATCCCGGCAGAGGGCTGCCTCCCAAACATCTCAGATGCTCAGGTGAAGGCTGCCCTCTCCAAAGCAAACAACACTGCTTTCATGGGACCAGATGGCGTTCCAGGTTGCGTCCTACATGAACTACAAGAGGAACTAATCCCTCAAATAAAACAGCTATACAATCTCAGCCTCACTACAGGATATGTGCCCACAGAATGGCGTACAGCAACAATGGTCCCACTCCACAAAGGTGGTGCCTCTACGGACCCTGGAAACTATTGCCCCATAAGCCTGACTAGCTTAGTCTGCAAGGCTATGGAGAGGATCATCATGGACCTCATAAACAAAGACATTGGGGACCTACAGACACTGGATCCTACCCAGTTCGGCTTTGTCAAGGGCAGATCCTGCCTTTTGAACCTGGTTGACTTCTTTGAAACAGTCACCAAAGCCATAGATGAAGGGAAGGTAGTCCACACAGCCTATCTGGACCTTGCAAAGGCATTTGACACAATACCCCACTCGGACATCATAGATAAGCTATCCAGCTTAAATATAAACCCCTATGTTACAAGATGGGTCGCAAACTGGCTCAAAGACAGAACCCACAGAGTGAGAGTTGCTGGAGCCATGTCAGACTCGAAACCGGTCACAAGTGGCATCCCACAGGGTTCTGTCCTGGGACCACTCTTGTTCAGTATATACTTTTCCAAGGTACAGGCAAATGTGGGAGGACTATGGCTCACCAAGTTCGCAGATGACTGCAAACTGGGCACCATAATCAACTCTCCAGCTGACACAAACATCCTTCAAAAAGGCCTTACAGAGACAGATAACTGATGCCAGCGCCATGGTTTAAAGCTAAATGCCAAAAAATGTATAGTCATACCCTTTGGCAAAAACAATGTGCCCACAAATTACCACATAGGTGGAAACCCATTAAGTACAGAGAAAGTTATTAGGGACCTGGGGACCCAAGTTGATAGCAATCTCTCCTTTGAAAACCACATTGCCAAAGTGGTTAGAAAGACCTTCTACATAGCCCACCTCATCATGAAGGGTTTCACATCTAGATCAAGAGAGGTAATCGTGCCTTTATTCATCCCTCATCAGGCCCATCATAGAATACAATGCCCCTTTTGGGATGTACCTTACCTGACACCTGCAGCAATTAGAAAGACCCCAAAAGTATCTCACCAAGAGGATCAAGGATCTCAAACAGATGCCATATGCTGCTTGGTTAAAAAAACTCCAGCTCTACTCAGTTGCATACCGCCTACTTCAGTGATCTATGCCTGACATACAAAGCTATGTCAAATCCAGAATTAATGGACATGCTCCACCTCAGTAAATCTAAATCTCTTAGAGCCACGCGCTCGAGTGACTTGAACCTCAGCACAGAAATAAATAGAACTTGCTGGAGGGACAGGTTCATAACCCAGAGGCTCCCTTCGCTCTGGAATAGAATTCCAGTTCATGTGAGGCAGAGCACCTCACTGAATCTCTTCAAGAAGAATCTCGATAAGTGGATGGGGGATCGTAGGTTTGTCCCAGGGATTACTCCCGTGTCACTATTAGACAGAGGCACAGTAAACTAAACCTTAAAAAGGTCACAGTATACTCAAATCAAGGAGTGGCGTAAGCCATACAGAATCGGGCTAGGCTTATAATTGCCCCAGGGCAGATAGCCTAGTATGAACCTATGAACCTATAAACCTATAAAATGAACAACAAGGCCATTTCTCCTCACACTGAGCTACTGAGGAACTGCTGCCTCTTGCTTGACTGATTTCTGCCTATTACTCTGTGGGTTAGACAGCCTGACCTTATAGTTGTGAGATTCATGCATGACAGATAGTTTAATGTGTATTAATCCTTTGAAATAATACAATCTGGAAAGCAAAGATTAACACAAGGCAATGCTGCAGGGGACACACTATAATACATTAGACATTACTATTCAGTGTACAGATCATAGTGCATAACATATATCATATTTCATTTATATCTTGTTTTACAGCTCCACAATCTACTGTTTTGCATAATAGCTGGTTTTCAAAACAACCTCAGTAAATTCATGCTGTTAAAGCCATATTTGCTGTGAAGAACCTGTACACATTCAGCAACATACCACAGTAAACACAACAGCTGGTGGTTTAGGTCCTTATTGTACTTATATGACACAGTGTTTTACTACTGCATATCCTGTAGATCAATATTATTCTGGAAAACTTTTATTTAATCGTAAGACGCAGAACACA
>NC_056733.1:727543533-727676850 GCF_019279795.1 Protopterus annectens
CAACTGAACGTTATGTTCTCATTGTTCAGTTGGGTGAGTAGGGCATCTGTGTCACACAGTGGAACCCCTATTACAAAAGTCCTGGGTAATGTGTTTGCCTGCCTTATGGGCTTTGCTCTTGGGGCCCCACTATGTGTAGACATATGTGTGGTGTTTGTGTGTGGTGTTTGTTGTTGCTGTTGTGAGTGCTTCAGAGGTTGTGGAGAATAGGTGTTGTTGTTTATAGGCTTAGAAGGTATTTGAGGTTTAGGAAGATTGTGTTTTAGTGCCTCAGCATAACTTGGTTTGTGTGTGTGGTGGATGTAGTGTGTGTGGACAATGGTCTCACCTTCGATAACCACAATCACCACAACAGTCAGGAAATCCTTCTATGTGGCACACCTCATCACTAAGGGCTTTTCATCCAGAAAAAAAAAAGGAGGTCATTGTCCCACTGTACTCATCCCTCATTAGACCCATTATAGAATACAATGCCCCTTTTGGTATGTACCTCTCAAGACATCTGCAACAACTGGAAAGGTCACAGAAATACCTCACTAAAAGAATCACAGGCCTAAAGCAGATGCCCTATGCTGACCATCTAAAAAAACTCCAGCTATACTATATCGCATATCATCTACTCATAGGCAATCTCTGCTTAACATACAAGGCCATGTCAAACCCAGAGCTGTTGGACATGCTACACTTAAAGAAATCCCAATCCCTCAAAGCCACATGCTTCAGGGATCTAAACATTGTCATCACAATGAACAAAACATGCTGGAGGGATAGGTTCCTGACCCAGAGACTCCCCAGACTATGGAATAGACTGCCCATACATGTCAAGCAGAGCTCCTCTTTGGCCCTCTTCAAAAGGAACATTGACGATTGAATGGGAGATAGGAAATTCACCCCGGGGATCACGTCAGTCGCCCTGCTTGACAGGGGTCCAGGGAAGTAAATATTGTGGGAAGAAATAGCCAGAGATTTGTTATGGCTAGGCTTGTATAGGGACTAGGGCCAATAGCCTAGTACCAACCTATGAACCTATGCGTAAGTAACTAAAAGTTAGTTTGGTTAGTGTTCCTCACCTATTTTGTAAATACTGTGAAGCTATTGGAACATGAAAACTTAAGTATTAATTGTTTTTCTCTCACTGAAATAGAGAATTACCAAGCTGGGTGCAGAGAAAATGTTAAAAGAAATAATATGAATAAATAAATAAATAAATAAATAAACAGAATAAATACTGTACATAGACTGCCATCTAGTGAACATAAATAGGTACTACTAGCACTGACTGTGGCTGCCATGGTGAGTTAAGCCTTGCGTTTGTACACACAGTTGTGTTATTTGTCAGTGAAAAACACTTCGGAAATGCTGAAAATGTTGAAGTGGTATAATTACAGTTTTCATTTGGTATCACGAGTCTACATTTATTGTACTTTATGTGCTGTTTTTAAATCTTGCTCTCTAGTATGTGGTTTGTTTTATACACAGTTGTTTTGCATCAGTGCTAAAATGCATTATTAAGAAATGAATATGATTATAGAATTCATATGTAAATGTATATAAACACACAGGCAGTGTATGTACATGTGTGCAAACACATATTGATACATGCAACATATGGGGTCTGACATATAACAAATTAAATATCAATTATTCTAAGCTTTGCGAATATATATTATGACTGGTGAGCTCTGACTTTATTTACTTATTTTATTCATTTATTTAGTTTACTGCGGTAATAGATCAAAACAGACCATTTGCAGACACAGCTCAGCTGAAGAAATTCACAAAAAATAAAAACAACAAATTCACAGAGTAATCACAGGAGGTAGATAATTAAAAGACAATTGATGCAATATTTAAGAATTATTATCAAAGAAGAAAAACAAATGTGAAATAATTTTAGTACAAAATATGAGAGGGAAGCAGCAGGTCTGAACAGAGGGTCAAAATAGGAATGATGCAAGTGAGTAGTGTTAAGTTATGTGTCCACTGGAAAGGCACTTGCAGTCAGATTTTTGAAGGAGGTGTCTTTCGAATTGAGCTCTGAATATGCAGAAAGCGGAGACTTGTTTTAGGTGAGGGAGGAGGGGGACTACCAAAGTATGGGTGCAAGAATGTAGAAGGAATGGTCGGTACAGTGCAGTTTTGTTTGGGGTGTCCAGCTCTGTAGGAGACTGGTAGCCATTAGGCTTTGGAGAGGGTGATGCAGTGGTGTTCCTGAGGGGAGGAATTGGAAATGAATGGGCAGATTTGGTTTTCAATGGACTGTTGAATGGCTGAGGGTTTTCAGAGGCTGAGAATATGATGGGGAGACTGTGTTCAAGTTGAACAAGGAAAACTCATTTGCCTATTGCAACACTAGTGGTCTGGAGAGCAGGGAGATATTTTCCAGGACCAGAATAAAAGATGGTTTATCTTTTTCTGGTGTTTTCAGTATGATTTTGGAAGTCAAGTGACTGGTCTAGACACAAAGCTAAGTATTTAAAGGATGTGGTTGTTTCTATTGGGAAGCAATTGAGATTTGCAATGTTGAGATTTTTAGGAGTTTTATTCAGTTTTTGTGAGCTTCCAAATATCATACTTTTGTTTTAGTGCAGTTTAGGAGTAGCTTATGGTTTCTTAGCCCAGAATTAAGGGAGTGGAGGTTAGACTGAAGCTGGGTTTGACTAGCTGAACGTGACGGACTGGACTGAATAATAACTATGTCATCAACATAAAGAGTGACAGGAAGGTTAGGGAAATCAGAGGCAAGTTTGTTAACAAAAATCAGAAACAACAGCAAGGCGAGTATGAATCCCTGGGGCACTCCTCTGTTAAGGGGCGCTGGAGGTGATAGGGATGAGTCTATTTTGTTTTAAAATACCTATTTATTAAGAAATGTTGGAACCAGGTGACAATGTTGGGGCTAACCTTGATTTCTTGGAAAGACTGAAGGAACAGGAAATGGTCAATAAGATCAGAAGCTTTGGTAAGGTAAATGTGGAGAGCTCCTGAAAAGTTTCCTTTACCCAGTTTGAGATGGATCTTGTCTGTACTTTCTTTCTTGTTACTGATACAACAGCTCATCTCTCTGTCTCTCTCTCTCTCTATCTCGCGTTGTTCTCCACCTGACATAATGTATCGGTTCTCCTTTCTTACTCAAATGTGCACATGCTGGGGTCCCGTTAATTTATCTTCATACGTCTTGAGGACAGATCCTGCACTGTCTGCTGTGCAGTCTCACTTCTGTTATATTTAGGGCAATGGAAACCTTGTGTATCTTGCAACAGCATCATATGCCCTTGTTCCCTCTGTTGGATCATTGTCATAAATGTATCCTTCAGTAATCATAAATACCTTACCCGGGCCTCTCTCCACACTGCTGTGGAGTCTGATAAAGGCTCTGCTGCAGACTCACTACTGCAGCTTACAAACCAATTTAATGATGAAATTATCACTGCTTGTGAGACTTATACAGAAACTTAACAAAATGTTCTGATCCTTATTCACAACCATAATAATGTCCTTCATTGTAGAACCCAGCATGTTTACCACCCAACCAGAGCTGATAAAGCTATGAACAACAAAAGTTCCGTATGCTAGGTACTTGCTGCCTCCCCTTCCAGCATCATGTCCATCTGCATCCTAACCAGCACAATGAACAGTCATTTGTCAAAAATTGCTGTGTGGCAACATGACTAATACAGCTACAAAGAACATCACTTTTCTGCTGTATGATGAACTTTCATCCCATCTTAATTAATGACACCCTCAGACCATATGTCTCCTATACTGAGATTTTTACTTGATGGAACCCAGTGTTCCTCCAGGGTCCTTTTCTTGCCAGGGTACAGCAAAGGCACAGTAGTTAGCAGGTAGATCACTTAGGACTGTGGAATAAAAACACCAAAACACCATACCAATAAAGTAAAGAATACATGATGTATGGTAACAGCTCATCCATAATCCACATAATGGTGTAAGTCTTCTTAAAATATTGGGTTTGGGGTCTAACAACGCCTTTAAAATTCCAATTTAATTCATTTAAACATAAGCATAGTGGATTAGCGCCAGACATATGGTTTTTGGTGTTGGTTCGCATCAAAGTTTTGGGACGAAGAATTTTAGGACACAAATATGTATACAGAGAAGGGACAAAAACTTTGACTTGGTAATACTGTTGTCATACTGGTCGACTGGTTTTAACCATATATTTTTCTGTTTTTAACCATATATTTTTCTGTTTCTATTTATGATAAAGACTTTGCAATGTTCTGCTAATGTAAAGAACTCATTTATATTTAACTATGTTACAGTACTAGTAATGTAGTTTTTTATTCCCACTTTGGCTTTCTGTGTTGCAAAATGTTTTTTCTGGGAATATCTCTTTAATTTTTTTTAAAAAATGGTTTTAATTGTGTAATTGATATGGCAGTTTGAAAGTATTTAAACTGCAACTACATGTTATGTCATTTGTCTGATGAAGTTGGTGGAGTACACCGACGAAAGCGTTTACTTTACCTACAATAAAAACAGTGTTGCTGTGGTTCTGCTGCCGCCATTTTTCTGCTGTTTAACTGTTTTGGTTTCACAATTTGAGGAGTTTATATATATATATATATATATATATATATATATATATATATATATATATAGATCTACTTTACATGGTCAACATTTCACAAAGCCGAAGACCATATGGCCGAGATCATATGATCGACTTTTGAAATGTCGATCATGTAAAAAAAAAAAAACACAGAAATCACTAACCTAAACATTGCTCCACACCCGCAACCCCTGAAACTTAACTATACCAACTCCGAGATCGCAATACAGTGCGGAAGATGGAAATCTTTCCATTCTGCACTGTACAGAGATGCCCATTCCGCATAGTCAACATTTCAAAAGTCGATCATATGGTCTCGGCCATATGGTCTTCGGCTTTCTGAAATGTCGACCATGAGGAAGGGACCCATATATAGCTATATATATATATATATATATATATATATATATATATATATATATATATATATATATATATATATATATATATATATATATATATATATATATATATATATATATATATATATATATATATATATATATATATATATATATATATATATATATATATATATATATATATATATATATATATATATATATATATATATAAAATATGCACATACACACACACACACATACACATTAATATATGTCCATCTATCAACAAATTAAACCACAGAACAGTAACACCCGATTGAAAAATATAACAACAACAAAAAAATAAAACATTTTTTTGAAGGGGAAAAGGTCCCCCTACACCCCTCCCCATCCCCTGCTAATGATATATATATATATATGTATATATATATATATATATATATAATATATATATATATATATATATATATATATATATATATATATATATATATATATATATATATATATATATATATATATATATATATATATATAAAATTTCTGGAATTGTACTATAGTGGTGAAATGGCAAATTCCTCAAGCCACAATGTTCCACAATCTCGCACACACTTAAAAAGGTAGTATGTGTGATCAGCTGATTTTCGAGCACACATACCGGCTTTTTTCCCCTTCCATAACCTGAACATTCAACCAATGGTATGCATACTATATATATATATATATATATATATATATATATATATATATATATATATATATATATATATATAGCCTTCTTTAAAGTATTGAAACACCACTTACTCAAATCCGAAATCATCCAGATGAAAATAGAGAAACCACATTTCCACAAACCGTCAAACCATCGAAGATGTTCACTGGGAAAGAAACATATCAGATGTCTATAAAAAGGGAGGAAATGCATGCTGCTTAGAACTATCAAGTAGTGAAGAGCAATGTTAACTCTGCCTCATGGATGTTTTGACTGTACTTGCGAGTCCAATGGTTTGGGCTTGACAAGTGACAAAGGCGATAGTGGAACAGGATATTGAGGGGTGGAAGTCACTGACTGATACCTGCTAACCACTCAGGAGGCTGTGTTTGCAGTTTCCTACCATGTGAACACCATCTAGATGACAGCCTGAAAGTGAAGCTCCTACACTTGGGATCTGGGGTTCAAAACTACTAAACAGCCGATTGCATTTCAGCTTAGAGCCGTTAATGTGCAGAAGCATGCAGTCACAGTTGGCTCAGCACTGTCACACTGTACTGAGTATTCCAAGTAAGTGGTTTGAGAGTCTTAGGAACAAACAAAAAAATTTCCTAACGCCACCCCATCTAGAAGAGGGCCATGATCCTTGCCTCTTACATCCCACTCCCAGTGGTCTCAGATGACAGGAGAAGGTAGGATGAATGAGCTAATATGTGCAATCATTTGGTTAGGATCCTTTTTTCCTGGATCCTTATTCTCTCTACACCTGTGATCCATCAGCCTCCCCCATGCTGTCTCAGATCCATTGACTTCTCACTGAAATGGCTACTTTAGCAGCCATTGACATGGGGGTGAGAAGTGACTAGAGATGCCATCATTCCAGGAGCAATGGAGGTTCATAGATGTTTTACTGGCCTAAATCCACTATCTCAATAACAGCCTGGCTTGTACATAGTCTCACAATACCACTTTAATAACTCATACATGCTTCTGGGCATGAGTTGAACTTGAGCTAAGATTTTAACCTACCTGCTGCATGCTGAAACACCTACCTCTACCGTAGGTCAGGCTGCGTCCCACCCTGCCTTGGTAGGGCAAAGCCAGAGGAAATTCTGATGGAGGTCTACAGTGGTTCTGATGTGCAAAATATTTGCCCAATGTGGGTGTAGGGGCAAAAGACTAATCAAACCTTCTTGTAGCAGATTCCCTCTGAAGGTTCACTCAGGATAGCTGGCACATAGCAGATGCATTTTTATCTGGTAAAGTGAATAATTAGAGGTCTTGGAGCTGACACAGTCTCAATCTTTTGTCAAACATTATGTGAGTAAGACATCCGACTCACTAGCTTGGAGCTGAGCATGGAATACCAGTGCCTTGCGGGCCACTTTTATAAGCAGAACTGGCACTGTAGGATGAAATGAATGCCAGGTTAATGTGCCTAATGCTGATAGCCATCAGATTCCAGAAAAGGTGTTAGGTTGGTACTGGTCACAAACTTCCATCTTCCCATGCTGACTCCACCAGTACCTGGGTCTCTACTTCATTCTGGGTCACATTCAAGGCTTCATCCCTCTGTCATGTACATCTGACTCTAGGTGACTTAGTTTGCTGTCTGGACTGTTGTCAGTACCTCAGTGCCTTCTTGTTGGATTGTAGAATGATGGCCAGATCCCTGCTACCTAAGAGGTGACCCTAGACTGGACTGGCAGATAGTTGAATGAGTTCATTAGATGAATTATATAGTTGGCACAAGGTGATACAATAAGTACTACAGCTGCCACATTCCAAGCAAGCTGAAGACAGTGCAGGTCACTTGCAAGCATCTTAGATCCCCATTTTGTTTATTGGTCTTTGATTGATGGATATGTTATGATGTGTTTATTTGTGATTGTTGACTGAGTACTTTCTGATGATTGCTTTCCCATTTTACTTAATTGTACTTCTTGTCTGGGCATTTCCTGCTGGGTGAAGCAATCTGCATCGGAGGCTCAGGGTGAAAGTTTCCATCATTGTAAGGATAGTATTACTTTGCTGAATACAGACAGTAATACAGTTTGGGAATTTAGGCACAAGTACCTTAATTTCCATCACTGCTATATTGTGATATTAAACTGTATTATCAATTTCTACTTCCATCTACTTAATATTAAAGGCAGAAATCTTAAACCAATGAGTCAATATGCTGCCCACATACCCACTTGTTTTATTATTCTTACTCTGAGGTCATTGAAAGACAATATAACAGCTGTCACACTATTTCTCTGAGGTCCCTCGACATCAGACCATTCACGTATCACTAACGTGCGGACATCACTATTTTGCTGCGTTATGAAGTAAGAAGAGTGATATGAGCGACTGTATCGCATCTTATTATTATCAGGCAATAACAACAGGTCACCTGATCCAAACATGTGACTAAACACCTTTCAGCTACCTAACAGTCACTACCCCTGCTAACTAAGAAGGAGCTATATTTGTGACATACTTGGTATTGAAAACATTTGAAATGATGAGACAGTGCAGTTGTCATCTGAGTTAGTAAAGAAATTTGCAAAGGTTGCTGCGAGAAGGAGGGTGCCAAAGGCGGAGGGTGGGAGGGAGGTTGAAACAAAATAGGAGGAGGAGTTAAACGAGGATAATGTGAGTGGAGGAACTTGATACAACAGAGGATTGACAAATTGGGGAGTGAGAGTAAACCAATTAAAAGTTATAGCGATATAGTAAACAATGCTATAATGCATACATACATTGTATAGAAAGGATATTATTTATGGTGGCTTTAGTAAGTGAGAAATGAGGGCAAGTCAGGATTAGGGGTTTATTCATTTGTGCAATAAAACTGATAAGCTAACTGAGACAGTCAGTCCTTTTCATCCCAGGATCTGAGTCCAATCCTTTTCTGTTCTGACTGCATTTTCTTCTTCTGACATACCGAGTCTGTGTGATTGATAATTTTTTCCAACGCTGATAAAATCTTAACTTTCTTCACTTCTCCAGTGATATCTGTATTGTATTTTAAATAATTTAAAGTCTGACTATCCCCTGTATTTTTTACTATAGTCACTTTATAAGCTTTCTACTAAGAAATATGACTTTTAAACATTGCACTTAGCCCAATTTACTAACGAGTCAGTCACATATTATACACTGTATATTTTCGCTTAACATTAT
Source organism: Protopterus annectens (assembly GCF_019279795.1). Lineage (NCBI taxonomy): Eukaryota > Metazoa > Chordata > Ceratodontiformes > Protopteridae > Protopterus > Protopterus annectens. The sequence continues at coordinate 727,552,340 of NC_056733.1, forward strand.
TTTTGACTTGCTCTCTTTCTTTTTCTATCTGATTTTCTTCATGATGTGTATATGGAGAACAGTGTATATTAAGTAAGTGTGTATACTGTGATATTTATAAAATGTGCAGTAAACTTATTTGCAAAACAAATTCTTTGCAAACCACTGTTTTGCAAAGACAGCTTCCACGTGTGTTATTGTTTCTTGATCTGCTTTGTGCCAGCACTGGAATTTTGGAAAAACAGGCATTTTGTTCCTGTGGTTTGTAGTACAAACAAGACAAATTTTGAAAACAAATGAAACAACATTCATCAAACTCACTAAAAAAGGACATATAAAGAGATGAGCTTTGTAATAACTACTGTTCCTCAGATTCATGACTGAGTTGCTGTCTGATTATTTAGAATAGTTTTAGAGAATAAGACATGGAGAGACTGCACCTCAGATACAAACTCTGATCATAAAGGCAAACCAAGCTAACATTTTATAATGAGCAGGTTATACAGCTTTGTGTTTACACTCAGAGCTCAGCTAAGTGTTGCTGTGCTTCAGTGATCAGGCTCTCTAAGGAATTCAGCTCTGAAACCGAACCACTGAAGCAGAGGGTTTTTGTTTTATCTCTTGGTGTTTCTATATCACTGTGCGTGGGTAAGTAGATCCACTTTGATAATATGTACCACAGTAATAATTAGCATCATCCTCGGCCAGAACACCAGAGATGGTTAATTTAGCGATTTTAGCAGAGGTATCTTTGGTCAGAGAGAAACGCTCAGGGATTCCAGAGGCTCTGTTAGTATTATACCCAAGGTACTGTGGGGATTTCCCAGGCTTCTGCTGGTACCAAGCAAGCCAGTTACTACTGACACTGCCTGTACATGTGATTTCAGCATTCTGTCCCAGAGACACGGTCAGTGATGAAGGCTGATTTAAGCTTTCTTGACACCTGCAACCTGAAAAATTCAAAGTGTTTAGGTCAGTAAAAGACACATGCCCTTAATAAACAACACTGTAATAATAATAATAAAAAGATGTAAGTGTGGGGTGGGTGTGGGTGTGTAAATATCTGTGTGTTATATAAAGATCACAGCAAATACCACCTGATGAATTTTACTCAAACACAAAAAATATTTTTAATGAAAAAAAATGACTTCACAGACAGATCAGATTTAAACTGTATATGTCTGTAAAACAATTTATCTCAAATGTTACAGCCAAAACAATTAGATTAATTATAGCTGACAGTCTTTGAAACAAACTGGAGAAAATTAATTTAAAATACAATGATTAAAACCCTTTACATTGCCAGCAGGTTATAACCACAGTAATAACAGAAACCCAATTGCACATCCTGATGATGTAGTTATCTGGTTTATTGTGAAAACGTCTGATCGTTAGAGGTACTGAATGAATTACTGTCTCTTATTAATGCCCTGCCATTTCCTTACTATTGCTTATAATATTGAGCCCCGCCCTTTATTCAAATCTTTCCATCAGTTGTTGGTTCATGATGCTTTATCCCACTCATAGTCTCTTCTTATAAGGGCAGCACAAAATCATTCTAACTGTGGAGCTGTGACATATTAACACTGTTAAACATTAACATTAAAACACCCCTTTATCACTATTTCATCCTTCCTTATCTTGTTTTGTCATCCCCTTACTTACTGCCTCTCATTCTTCCTACTTACCCCTTCCCTTTGCATCTCTCACACTTCCTCTCCTTTATACTCCTTTCCTTCTGCATGCCTCTGTCATTGTTTCTGTCTTCTCCCCAGGGTATCCTTTGCTGCAAATATTCTCACTTGCCTGTTCTAACGTCTTCATACCTCTCTATATAACACACTAAGAACATGTTTTTTTTCTTGTGAAAAACAGTAATGGAGCTCTTTCCATTACAAATTCTCAACTGTGATGGTTACAAAACTTGATATAATACAATGTTCTTCCTCTTCCAAGCAATATTAAAGTTTTTTTTCTTCTCTCCAGCTTTTAGATGTTCTTTCTGATATTTACCAACAATACAATGTCCAAGTAAATTACTTTCCAATACATGCTTACCATAAAGAACCACCAGATAGGTTGCCTTCTATCACCTCTTTTTGCTGTGAGACTCTGAAATGGTCTACAACTAAGAGTGATAGAATGCAAATTGTTATCATTTTTCCAAAAAGAGATGTATGAGTGGATTTGTATACTTAGGTGAGTCCATCTCTGTAGACTCACAGCTTAACACAGAATGCAAAGCTTACTCTCAGGGTCTGGAACATTGGAATTTGCTGTATTAAGTAAAATGGGCTGCAGGGAGCTTCACCTTTTACACAGGGAGAGTGGGGTGCTTGCCCATCATTTCAGCTGTGGCTAACAGTTTTAACTTGTTTTTGCTATTATAAGTGAATGATCCACATCTGGAAACAGACTTGCTTAAGTACAGTATAACCTGTTGTAGAACAAGGGGATACAGTGTGATTTCACAAAATGGACTGCACAGTGGATATATGGAGAAATATCAATTCACAGAACAAAGGGAATGAATCACTGAAACTGCTTTCTTGAAATTTTGAAATAGGTAGCAAGTTGGTGGTAGATGGCTGGCACTGCTGGAACTATGCCATTTAAGCAACCTAAATTATATAGGACTTGGATATTGTAAAGTTTAAAATAATGAATAGCAAAGCTATTTTTTTTTATTATTTTTACCTTTACTGTGGGTTATGTTGGTTGGCAAACACGAATAGTTTTTGTTCCTTGAACTTTGTAGAAGTATTATTTCCCAGAGCTATTAAAGACTTAGTTGTTGGCAGATCAATAAGTGACTTTTTTATTATTATTGCAATATTTTCCCTTTGCACTGCTGTTTCATATAGTTGAAGGTGGTGCCTTTTTTGTCAGATTTCCTGGATTGCCAAATGGACTTCGTTTGCTGTTGCTGCTGCAACTGAATGTTTGATTTCTTTGTATGTCCTGTGTGTGGTGACTTACTGAAGGCTTTTGGTGTTTGTGACAACAATTAGCCGATCTGTGCAGCTGCTATTTGTTTATATCTGCTAGACCATGAGAAATTATCCAATGATAAACCAAAGACAAAAAAGTCAATGTAATCACTAAAAGTGTAACATTGCACAGATTCAAAAAATTGGGAATGTAACAAGAATTTAGCAAAAGCTATTATTTTGATATCCACTCATTGTGAGTTACTTTAGCAGCTGTTTGCTTTACAAGTGATTTAAAATATTAAAAAATATGTTGTAGTATTGAGCATGAATTAAGCAGCGTTTCTGTGATTAACACTTAGCAACAATATCTAGAAAAGCAAGGCATGTAGCTGTAGTGCTCTTAAGTCTGGCTGTTGGCACAAAGATCTAACACTTTGACTTTTAATGTGGCACCCCTGAGCCAAGGCTATAGGGCATGGATCTTCTCACCTTCACTTGCTTTCTTTGTGACCCAGACAATGCTATGGGGTATTTGGGAATTTAGACTAGAAGATGTTTGTTAGACTAGAAGAATAAAGTTAGAGTATCCATTTCATTACATGATATGGGTTGCAATTTTGTTATCAATTTTAAGAACTTCATAGTACACTGCTGGTTTAGTTTTATCTGGATTTTTGATTTTGTCATCTTGTATTATTATTTTTTGATCATATGATTAAACTTTGTTAACAGCTGAGCTCTGTTGTATACTTGCTAATCTGTGTCCTCTGTATTGTTTGTGAGACCTTTTCAACTAATTTGCCCTGTTGCTAAGTTTATACTGGTTTTACATGAGTCTGTGTTAGTTTTCTGTTTTAGAAGTTTGAAGATTGTTAATTTGCCTGGTACTTTTACTTTTATAGTTTTTGTGTCTTTCCTCCTTTTTAAATCTTTAGGGAATTATTGGTTCATCTGATACAGTGGTGGTTTGATATATATAATTTTTAATAGTTTGAGGATCTTTTGTGCTTGGATGTCCTGCTTCCTGCCTTCCCTTGTAGTGTGAGTATGGTTGACCCCTTTGTCTATAATTTGTAGGAGCCTGCAGATTAGAAAAAGCCACCAAAAATCGTGTGTGTGTGTGTGTGTGTGTGTGTGTGTGTGTGTGTGTGTGTGTGTGTGTGTGTGTGTGTGTGTGTGTGTGTGTGTGTGTGTGTGTGTGTGTGTGTGTGTGTGTGTGTGTGTGTGTGTGTGTGTGTGTTTGTGTGTGTGTATACGTGTGTGCATATTCCCCAGAGTAGGTGAACATGTAGGATCTAGTGTTACCAATCTCTTCCCTAGGCAGCATGTATATGTGTGTGTGTGGGAGGGGGCTTCGTAGGGGACATTAGAATTAGGGTTACTAATCTTTGCCCTAGAGATTTAAGCAGGATCTCACCTTCTCTGACATTTACCAGACTGTGCTGATAAAGCCAGATCAGTTCAGAACATGGCAGGCATTGTAATGGGTTTGCTGTTTATAGTTCATGTGGCATTTATCATGCAGAACTTCTTAGGGGAATTAGAGGGACAAATTTTGTGGCTGTTGTTCATCCAGGTGTACATTTTATTCAAAGCCCCCATATAAGAACAGCAATCTCAATGGCAGACTGGACATCTGTTTTAATTCATGCCTTCATCAGAACCAGGTGGATCTTGGCATCACCAACACTGTTGAGCATGTCATTGTGGCAAAAGTGAATTGCACATTTCTTCTTCTTTACCATCCAGCCAAATGTCTGGGAGCATCTGTCCAGCAGCTCACAGACTTTCTAACCAAACTAAGGCATGAATCCCCTCCTTGGTTTATTCAGGGTGAGTTCAATAACTGGGCTAGTATCAAGTCCTGTAATCTGGCCATTGAAATTCTTTATATAATCCCAAATGCTTATTGACAAGTAGAAAATCAAAATAAAAATAAATAAATAAATAAAAATAAAATAAACACAAAAATAACTACATGCAAATTCAAAAATCCAGGTTACCTAAGAACAGCCTATCAAAATTTAACATACATCAACTATCCCCAACAACCCCCAACAATTCTGTTTCACTCTCCCAAACTAAACTTCTGGTACAAAATCAAAGTAAAATACCATCAAAAGTACATACCTCTCAACCACTTAGATCAAAAAATCTGGACAAAACCATAAATAATGTGGGGACACAAGCCCAAAAATAGGGACACATTTTAAATATTGCTCTTACAAACTTAGAAAGGTGATAGAATAACAGATTTTTGTTAACATGAATTTGCTGATGGGTTTGAAGTCTGAAACTCAAATATTTGTCATTATTTTCTGTCTTCAGTATTTAATGACTTGTCAATAATTTGCTGGAAAACCCAATTTTATGAAAAACAGACCAAAAATATGAGGCAAATATCTGGATATTCTGCGAAAATCTGTATTGTTGAGAGGTATGCAAAAGTAACTTTCTTCATTTCCAACCAAACTGCAGACTAAAAAAAAAAAAACAGCTTCTACTCACCTAGCAAGTTTGTCTGCCAATATGCACATACAACAAAACTGTATCAAGGGACTTTGTGTCCCCACAACCTCACCATCCCTTACTTATATATATTAATGCCAAGTCACACAACTGTGACCAAAGGGAAAACACCACTTATATGCTATGGCCAAGTTAAACAGGTGTTGACTAAAGCAAAAACTGATACACTGTGCAACTGATAAAATTAAACAACTGCAACACATGTTCCCCAGGATTCAATAAACTCCGTGCAAGAATAATGCTATACCTGCATGGAGTGAATGGTGTCCGTCTCTGCATAGCCTTAACAGCAGCGCGCCTTACATATTTATGAAGGCACACTACTGATAAGGCTAAGCAGACACGAGCACTACTGAGTGCAGGGGGCACGTTTTAGTAGTGCCCACACATCCAACACACCTCCTCCACTCTGAAAGTGCCATTCAGCACTTTCTAGGTGCTTTCAGTGTCTGCAGACACTGAAAGCAGAAAATGTAAATAGGAAGCAATGCAGGTACTGCCACACACTCCCTGCATTGTCAAAGTGCCATACGGCACTTTCTAACTGCTGTCAGTGTCCACAGACACTGAAAGCAGCTATTTCAATAGGAAGCAATGCAGGGGGTGTGTGACATGTACTGTCACACCCCCTGCATTGCCAAAGTGCCATACAGTACTTTCTAACTGCTGTCAGTGTCCACAGATACTGAAAGCAGCTATTCTAATAGGAAGCAATGCAGGGTGTGTATGACAGGTACTGTCACACACCCCTTGCATCGTCAAAGTGCCATACAGCACTTTCTAACTGCTGTCAGTGTCCACAGACACTGAAAGCAGCTATTTCAATAGGAAGCAATACCTGTCATACACCCCATGCAATGTGAAAGTGCCATATGGCACCTTTAACATGTCTCAACCTCTTAGAGCAAAATACTGGCCAAACCCTAAAATGATGGAGGGACAAATAGGGACAGATTATATATATTTCCCTTACAAACTTAGAAAGTTGATAGAGGAACAGGGTTTGTATTAACATAACAACATGTAGGGAAGGAGTAGAAGTCTGAAACTCCAAATATATGCCATTATGTAGTGACTTCAATCCTGATATGTCCCATACAGACTTAGACAGTTGATAGAATGACAGGTAGTGCATTACCAAATATGACTTACAAGTAGTAGTGATACATGTAATTAAAGTGCTTTTATTATTTTTTTTCCATTCTAAGTTAAGGTTAAGTGTAGCTGAGCAGGTCTGTGCATTATGGCCCTCTGCTCAGCATTGCTTAAACATCTCATAGGAGCTAAATACAAATGTATAGCTAGAATCCTTAATGATGAGATATCATAGTGGTTATAGCCCTGGCTTTGCATGCAGGAGTTTATGGTTTGAGTACCTTACAGGTACTTTATTTTTATATGGGAAAGCGTTGTTAAAATTAATTTTTTATGTCAAATTATGTAGTAATTGATATTTGTTATCCAGGGTGGTGTAGCTGGTTCAAAATGGAAGTGTGAGTGCATATAACATGTGAAATCACACATGTATACACAAGTGTCCAATACAGTGTAGTCACACCCCAAAGTAATGTAATGAAAGCACATAGGGGGCATCATGTAAAGTAAATTATATACACTTAATAATATGACAGTAATGAATTAATCTACAAATCAGATTTTTTTTAAATGAAAAGTGAGCAATGCTAAGCAGTGCTCAGCTATGTTTAGCCAGTTTAAGCATTGCTTAGACATAAATTCTAAACAGCAGTCAGCTCAGCTAAGCAGATTTGTACACTGTTAAGCAGTGTTCAACATTTACCCTCTTTAAGCACTGTTCAACTCAGCTTAGCAGATTTGCACACTGCTTAGCCGAGCTTAGCATTTTCAAAATGGTCCAATGATGTCAAAGGGTGAGAATATGCCCTTATTTAAACCATACAGGTGGAAAACAGCCATAACCTGTTGTAGTCTGATCTCTGCAGGAACCATGTCTGGCGTTGGAGAGGGAGAGGGCTTTCAGATGCAGTGCTGGGGCATTCAGGAGTCCAGGGTCATGGATGGACTCCTTTTAGACAACCATGATGACAGACTGCTGCAGGGCCAGTACCAGGGCTCTCAGTACAAAGCAGAAGCCTAGAACCATCTGGCATGAGACCTCACCAGTGCCACTGGAATCCCCCAAACTGGTGAGCAGCTATGGCATCATTATGATGACCTAAAGCAGAGGAAAGAGGCACTCTTGGCCCAGTGGATCCAAGATGCACAGCCACTGATTGTTCCAGTAGTTAGTAAGTATCTCATCCATAACTGTACCAGATCCTAGGCTAAGTATGTGATAGACAGGTATGCATAATGTTTGTTTTATCCCCCTACAGCTGTAGCAGAGAAGGATAGCAATGCCGAGGCCCATCCAAACATACTGACTGGTGAGTACAGATCTACCTTGCAGTATATAGTGAAATAAATAAGAAGGAGTAAATCATTTACTGCCAGTAGGTGTAGTGTGTTCTGTGTCTTGCAATTAAATAAAAGTTTTCCAGACTAATATTGATCTACAGGTTATGCAGTAGTAAAGCACTGTGTCATATAAGTACAATAAGGACCTAAACCACCAACTGTCGTGTTTACTCTGGTATGTTGTTGTACAAATAGAACATGTATAAGTTCTTCACAGCAAATATGGCTTTGACAGCATGAATTTACTGAGGTTGTTTTGAGAACCAGCTATTATGCAAAACAGTAGATTGTGGAGCTATAAAACAAGATATAAATGAAATATGATATATGTTATGCACTATGATCTGAACACTGAATAGTAATGTCTAATGTATTATAGTGTGTCCTCTGCAGCATTGCCTTGTGTTAATCTTTGCTTTCCAGATTGTATTATTTCAAAGGATTAATACACAGTAAACTATCATTCATGCATGAATCTCACAATTATAAGGTCAGACTGTCTAACCCACAGAGTAATAGGCAGAAATCAGTCAAACAAGAGGCAGCAGTTCCCCAGTAGCTCAGTGTGAGGAGAAATGGCCTTGTTGTTCATTTTAGCACTCCCAGACACAGTTCAAATCCAGGGAATGGTACTGAGATGTGTGCACATATACACTCAAGAAATCTTGAATATTTTGTAGAAACAGTCACATAGTGGTAACAGATATTTTCTCGACAGGTCTTACAGGTAAAGAAATGTTTGTAAGTAGCTGTATGAAGGGTATACCAATACATCATGTACAAATGTCCCATTGTCCAACCCCATGCCTGCAAATGACAGCAGGATAGGTACATACACCATGCACTCTTCCCGATACATGTCTCTCAAGTGTCACATCGTGAAAGCTAGTGGTCACTGCTGCCAATCACCTTGGCAACAGATAGGAATCCAGGTGAAGTATGCCAGTAGCAGACATACACAACATCACTGCAGGGTACCCCTTCTTTGTCAGATATGTAACCCTGACATGTACAAGCCCCCCTAGTAATGTAGCCATAGTTGTTCCAGTCTGCCCCATACCATTACATCTTGACAGTTTGACAGGTATGTATGTGTTACAGAAGCTATGGGTCATAGGTAGATGTAAAGTGAGGGTAGACCTGTAGAGTATTGAGCAGTATTGTTGTGAAAAATAGCAGCATATACAGTTGTTAATGGACATTTTCTCTCCACCCACCCCTCATCTGCATCACTAATTATTATTCATATACTACGGGTGTATGTTTTTCTCAAAACTTAATGTTGGGACTTCTGTTCTATTATTGTTCATATATTTCATTGGTAGCGTATTAACACACCTTGTTCAAATACCATTGTTGGTGGCCTGTTGCCATCAATGTAACTGGCATGCTATTACAATGCTTACCGTTGTTTCATTTATGCATGTGTTCTGTTTGCTATGCAACTGTTTAAAATCTGTTGGTTTGGGTTAACTGGAACACCCACGCATGCTGTTATAACTAATTTTGAAATGTTTTGTGTATGAATAACCAATATATCTTGGATAACCTCAATACTATACCATGTTTGGGAAGGCAGATCCTGGTGGATCTGCCTGTCCCACCTCATCTGGCCATGGCACCATGCCCCAGCACATCTGGCACCGAACCTGCAACTTCCTCCTCTGCTGGTCCTGCACCACCTTCAGGTAGAACTGCCTCATTGGTTGGGGCCTGTCCCCCCTCCCCCCAGGCACAGGTGTGGAGAGGAGCCTGTCACCTGTCACAAGGTCTGGGGACAGGGGAGTGAAAAGAGGGACATATCTCACATAATGGTGTTACAAACTGAAACAGTTGCTGGTGTTACAGGGTTTGTTTTGACATAACATCTCTGAAGGATGTGATATCTGAAACACAGATGGATGTCAGCATTTACTGACTTCAGTCCTCACATTATCCTACTGATTTCTCAAAAACAGAAATTGTCTGAGGAACAGACCAAACTTAAGAGTCAAACCTCTGGGCATTCTGCAGACATCTGGAAAATTGAGAGGTATGCCATACACATATTACTGTCAGATGTCAAGACACGCATAAATTGCATGTCCAGACAAACCCTATTAATCTAGTAATCTTCTATGTGTATAACAGCAATACTTACAGTCTGACCTAATTCTGGAACTTTGTTCCCCATTTTGTTCAGCTGTCTCCACATTTCTTTTTATGAGGCATTTCCAGCTAGCTTCTGTGAAGCTATAGCCCCCACACCTCTATAATGTCTTCCTCACAGGCAAGGAAAAGGGGCAAGGCCCACATGAAGAACTTAATTATAGCACTGTGTTGCTATGGCATTGGCTAATGGAAAGACAACACAGCTGCTCTGGATGCAAGTAGCAAGTGGGAGACACCAACTGGTGCACCGGCCATCATCTGCTCATGAGCATTATCTACAAAAGGCAAGCTGCTGCCTATGCAAAACAGGTCTGAACCCATCTACACAAAGACAGACTGTGGCTATACAAACCTAAACATTTGCATTATTCTGAGAAAATACTTCAGCACTATAACAGGTATGTCAGTCAATTAAGCATGTAATGGAATGCAGAAGGGGGATGCAGTAATTTGAAATAGTAAGTTAAACAATAGGTCTCAACAACACTTGCTGGACTCACATATTTCACATGTTGCTGTCCAGCACCTATGGCCATCCCTGCTGGCCCTATCCGCAGTGACATAGTTCACAGTTCTGGTCCCTAAGTCACCCCAGCAAAGGTCAGCTCATGTATGACTACTACTGGAGTGTCTGTTGTCCACTACTGACTGTGACACTGCTAGGCCAGCTACCTGGGATGTTGTAAATATTCATATGTCACCTGTGAATGCTATTATGATACATATGCTTCTCTTACAAATGTAAGAGACCTATATAGGGTATGTCCATAGTAAACAACTGGCACAGAAGTGTGTGTTGAACTGTATGTTATATACTGAGCTCACACCTTTCATCTGTCCAGGGTTTTGCAGACTGACCACATGTTTGCCTCATATTTGTAGTCAATGCCTCATACAGTTGTGTATTGTCTGGAAAATTACTGGCAACCCAGCAAAGACTGAAGTCATAACATAATAGCATACATTTTAATGTCAGATGTCATATCATGCGGAGTTTTCCTGTGAATGAAAAAACATCTTTGCTAGCAACTAAGTGTGTTACAGCTAGATTTATAAATTGTCACTAATTTCCAGCCTTTGCCCACCATTGTTGTATGCCTTTGTCCAGATGTTCATAGATTCATAGGTTGGTACTAGGCTATTGGCCCTAGGACCTGTACAAACCTAGCCATAACAATTCCCTGTCTATTTCTTCCCACAATATTTACTTCCCTGGACCTCTGTCTAGCAGGGCAACTGACATGATCCCTGGGGTAAATTTCCTATCTCCCATCCAGTCATCAAGATTCCTTTTGAAGATGGCCAAGGAGGCACTCTGCTTGACATGTATGGGCAGACTATTCCAGAGTTTGGGGAGTCTCTGTGTCAGGAACCTATCTCTCCAGCATGTTTTATTCATTGTGATGACAAGGTTTAGGTCCCTAGAGCATGTGGCTCTGATGGATTGGGATTTCTTTAAGTGTAGCATGTCCAACAGCTCTGGGTTTCTGGTTGTGCCTGTAGCATCCCAATTTTAGAAGGGATTTTGTAATTGCACGGTGGTTTCCATTGGGTGGGTAAGGTACCAACTTTTTGGGGGTGTGGTTTCTTTAGAATTTTCACTTTCTTTTGGGGTCGGGTTTTGGAGATTGTTTTTAGATTACCAATGGGGTCTTCCCTTTTTACATTTTGTCCCCATGTTTTATATGAGTCTGAACCCCCTTTGGGATTTTACTTTTTTCCAGGCATTTGAATTTATGAACCCAGGAACCGGGTGAAAATTTGGGCTTGTAATGTTCCCAGCAACGGGTTTGAAGCACCCCAAAATTGTTGGTGATCATTTTCCCTAGTGCTTTATCTTGGGTTTTTAGGAAGGGTGGGCCTTAGCTGCTACAAATTTAGAGAGTTTTCCCATGGGTTTTCATGGTGGTTTTCCATGCCAGTACACCAACCTGGTGTGGGTATCCTGTAATTGGTACATCCCTTTTTTTTGGGGGGCCCGGGGGTTTTGGGGGGGCAGTTAGTGAAAACCTTTCTCCTTGTTAACCGGTTTTTTTGAAAAAGTGTTTTCCTATGGAAGGGGGCCATGCAGATTTTGGTTTGATTTCTTAGGCATTACCCGTTTTTCCCTTTTTTTTTTGGGTGGTGGGTTTGAATTTGAGTTTCCCGGCCTTTGGGGTTGGGCTTAGTATCCGAACCCAGGGTGCAGGTAAGGTTTTACAGGTTGTGAGTTATGGAGACGGATGGATCCCTTTGTGCACCAGAAAAAAAGCCAATTGTTAAAGCTGCATCTTTCACAATGGATTTCGGGAAGGAAGGTTGTCGGGCAGGGAATTGGGGAAAAAATTTAGAACCCCTTTTTCCAAGCCCGGGAGGGCCCGGTCGTTCACACCAGAGGGAAATGATGGTATAGACGGGAGGATGGGCTTGGAGTGGATTCTGGGGGGCTGTGATTTTGTTATTGAGTGGGACCCAGGTGTTGACAGGATACCTATGACAAGTTGTTTGGGGTATTTGGCCAAGGGGTGACTTTTTGGGGAAATGTTTTGGTTTGGGTTTTGGGGGATTGAGGCAGTTCTTGGGTTCTGTTTGGAGGCCTCTGCTTATGGAACTCGGCCTAAAGTTGGTGTTTTATTCAGGGTGGGGAGATAGACTGGTATTTGGGGGTTTGTGTTTCCCCTCCGCCGGTCTAAGTCCTGAGTTGAGAGTCGCCCAGCTGGCTAAAACTTTCAAAGTTTAGGGGGAGGGAATTTCCGTGGGAAAACAATTGTTTGTTTTAGAATTCCCCGATTCACCCAATCAGGGAAAAGGGAAATTTACCCCACAGTAGAAAAGAATTTTGAGTTTAGAACAAAAAAGTGGGTTAAAACACTTGGGGGGTTTGCTAAAATTTTTAATAAGAGTTTACAAGAGAATGCTTTAAAAACAAAGGGTATGCAAAAAACTAGCTTTTGAGAAAAAACTATTTAAAAGTGCTCCTTTTTAAGGGGTTTTTAGGTTCCAACAGACAAGGAAAAAGAAGCAACCGGGGCCCAAAAAGTTTAAGGGATGAGTGTTTGGAAATGAAAAACCCTTTTAAGGGGGGGGGGCCCAAAAAAAAACTACAGTTTCAAGTCAGTCCCCCCGGGGGGAAGCTGCTCAATGTTATTCACTGCCACTGATCAACAGAGAGACCCTCCTTGGGGAAAAAATTTACAGAAACTTTCCAACAATTCAGGAACAGCAAACCCGTAACTGAACTTTTTTTACCCCCCGAAAAATGGGGAAAAAACAAGATTTTTTTTTTTTTTTTTACAGAGAAAAGAGGTTACAAGTAATACGTTATAAATGGTAAATGACCCCCCACAAGAGTGCTAGGTCAAGGACAGAAAATATGCAAGTTTTCGATTTAAAAAATGCAAACAGGAAATTCAGCAAACAGCTTTTTTGGCTCTAAATACAGCTACTAATAAAAAATCAAGTTTAAAAACCAGAAAATGCTCCTAGGCAGCTATGCAGAAAACTTAGCAAATAAACAAAAAAACTTTAAAATCCCAAAATGGCTCCTTCTTCCTTAGTTTTTCCTTTGGAGGGGTTCACCCAAAACCCCAAAAAGTAAAAAAGGGCAATTGGTTTTGAGGAAGATGAAAGTTTTGAATTTGGCCAATAAAACTACTTTCAACAGTAAACCATTTAGGAACTGCCAATTTTTCTGCCCATCCAAACCCTGAAAAAAAATGGCCTCAGAAAATTTAAAAAGTTCGGAACAGCAACTGAACAATTTAATCTCAAATGGGGGGAAAATTTTTTTTGGTTTTGTTTTTCCCGGTTTTGGGGAATAAAAGTTATAAATTTTATAAAAACCCCACCAAAAGGCAAAGGGGGACAGTTTAAAAAATTAAAAACAATGCAAACAGGTTTAGAAACCTTTTTGGTCTAAATAAGACTAATCAGAAAAAGTTTTTTGGTTTTTGGGTTGGTTTAAACAAGGTACTTAAAAACCCAAAGTGGCTTCCTTTACATTGCAATAGGGTTAACAATTTTGAACATGTACCTTGATCATCCCAAACACCCCGCTAAAACCTTCATACATGCACTTGGGGTTCTGAACCAGAGCTCCAGATCGGGGAATTAGGGGCTGGGCCTACAAGCAGCCCCTTTTCTCAAAGAACCTTGGGTGTTTTTGATTTCCCCTAAATCCGCTGTAGAAAAGGGAAAAGGGGGTATAGGGAGTTTTGGGGAAGTTCTTGTTTGGCCTACCCAAGCAGGCCAACCTAAGGGGGCTCCTAACTTTGCAAATGTGCAAACTGGACCAATTGTCCCAAATGATGTGGTTTTGGATTTCAGAAACAATCTTTACAGCCAGGGCTCAACCCCTGCCAAGAAAAGATAGACCCCCGGGAAAAACATGAATGAATTTCCCCTGGGGGCATACAAGGGCCGGTGGGCAGTGGTCCCCTTTGAAAAAAAAAATCCCCGTGGTTTCTTTTGGTCCTCATTAGTAAGAGCTTTACTCCGAAAAAAACCATTTCCCATTACATTTATTAAATTATAAATAAATGCCCTGTTTAGTATGTCCCCCAAACATCTTAAAAATTCAAAGGCCAAGAAAAAACCATGTCAAGGCCTTAAACAGGTAGACCATCTAAAAAAATCCGCATTTTGTCCATTCATCACTCAAAAGGCATTGTGTTAAAAAGGCCATGCCCCAGGGCTACAGTTACAAAATCCCAATCCCCAAAAATCTCCGGACTCCTTTTCTACAATGAAAAAAACATGCTGGGGAATTCTACCCCTCCCCAGCTTGGAAAGAGCCCAAAAGGAGTTTTTCCCCCTTGGCCCTTTATATTTTAAAAGGGAGTCATTCCCCAGAGGGGGAAGGGAAATTTTGGGGTTCCCGGAAACCTTTTCCCTCCAAACCATGTTTTTTTCATTTGTTGAATGAAAAAAAGGGTTTAAGATTTTTTCCCTGGAAATTTTAAAGGGGGGGTTTCTGAAAAAAGGGATTGGGATTCAAGTGAAGCATTTTTCCAACAAAGGGGCTCAGGGGGTTTTGACCCCCCCGGGGCCCTTTGGTTTTAATTGTTACCAACCATTCCCGGCCCCTGAAAAAAAAAATTTAGAAAAAATTTTTAAAAAAATTTTAAAGGGAATTGGTTCAGGGCCCCCTTAATGGGGCAATTCCTTTTTCCTTTTAAAGGGCCTTCAAAGTTAAAAGTTTTTTTTTTTGGGTTGGCAAAAAATTGGGGTTTTTTTTAAACAAAATTTACCCCAAATGTACCCAATTTTTTTTCCCCCCCCAAATTTTTGGGGGGGGGCAATTTTCTCTTTAATAATTTTTGGAAATTCCCTTTTTTTTTTAAAGAAAAAGGGTTGGGGGTACCAGGGTTTGGGGCAAAAAAGAAAACCCCCTTTGATGAAAAACCCTTAGTGAAAAAAAAGGGGAAATGGGGTTTTTGGGGGCCAACATTTTTTTGGGGGGAAAGGATTTTTCCTTTTATTGTTGGTGGTGGGAAAAAAGGGGTTTTTTTTAAAGGGTGAGACTACTGTCCCAAAAAACCTTTTGGGGTCCCTAAAGGTTTCCTCATTTTTTGATGTTTAAGGGGGTACCCCCCGGCCCAACCTAATTTTTTGTTTTTTCCCCCTGGGTACAGCTGCTTTTTTTTCCAAAGGATAACTACATTTCTTGGCATTAAGCTTGAGCCCATGGCTCTGGCACCAGGCATCTTTTTCTGTAAGGCCCTTTTGTAGAATATCCACATCATTTGGGGATTCAATAATGGCTCCCATTTTGTAGTCATCTGCAAACTTTGTTAGCCAGAGTCCTTTAGTGCTGGCCTGTACTTCAGAGAAGTAGATGCCAAACAAGAGTGGTCCCAGGACTGAGCCCTGAGGTACTCCATTTGTCACTTGTCTGGAGCTGGATTTGGAGTCGGTTACTTTTACAGTGTGGGTTCTGTCAGTAATCCAGTTGGCAACCCATCTATAATGAGGGATATTATATTCCCAGCTTAGTAAGCTTATCTAAGGATTCCAGAGTGGGGGTGGTGTTGAAGGCCTTGTCGGCGGGTACAGATAGGCTGTGTGGGACTGCCTTACTCCTGTCCATAGCTTTGGGAGACTGATTTGAAGAAGTCAATCAATAGGTTCAGGGAGACAAGATCGCTCCTTCACAAACCCAAACTGGGTGGGGTCCAGTGTTTGAAGGTTACCAATGCTTTTGTTTATAAGTTTTACATGATAATGTGTTCCATGCCCTTGCAGATCAGGCTCACAGACTGATGGGACTGTGGCTCCTGGATCCAAGGTGATCACCCCTGTGGGAGTGGGATAACCGCCCAGCTTACTCAGTGGGCATGAAGCCCGAGGAGAGGCTATGATTAAACATGACACTTAGGTGAGGTGCCAGTTCATTTTGTAGTTCATGTAGTACACAGCCTGGGATGTCATCTGGTCCCAAGATTGCTGTATTCTTAGCTTTGGAGAGTGTGGTTTCTACCTGTGTGGCTGTGATTACCAGAATTTGGCAATCTTTTTGTATTGAGATGGGCCCTTTAGGGGGTGAGAGGGGGGTGAATTTGGCACTAAATTGATCTGCCAGGATGTTGGCAATATCCTTGGGATTAGTATATTTAATGTCATTCTGTTGTAGCTCAGAGCAGATTTGAGTATTGCCATTTAGATTCTTGACATAAGTATAGAATGCCTTGTGGTTGTCTTTGGAATCTTTGGCACCTGACATTTCTATAACTAGCTTTGAGGATTTTATGAGGGATCTTAGCATCTTACTGAGGCTGGTGAGGGAGTTTTTTGCATCCTGGGATTTTCCTTTTTTCTGCAACAGTTTCTTACTTCTGTTGTATAGCTTGTTTATAGCAGGGGACCACCAGATTGTCTTCCTTTTTTTTTGGAGGAGAGCATCTTGGTTCTATTTTGTATGGCACGATTCATGCACAAGTGGATGTGCTCATACAGTGCCTTAGTGTAGGATTCTGCAGTCGACCTTTCAGATCCCATCTGCATGGGTGTCATGAAGTTTGTCACTTCTGACTTCAGTAGCATGAAGTTGGCTTTGGAGAAGTTTTTCAAGGAGGTTTCCTTACTGGAGGGTGGGGGTGGAATGTGGATGTCAAGGGTAGATTTGCTTATGGTCAGACCTTGACCAATGAGGTGGTGACCACTGGTATGGAGATCTATCTCCCATAAGTTGGTAATGACCGGGTCTAGGAAATTGAGACCCTGGTGGACAATGGATTAAGTTGATCCAGGGCAGTGGAAATTTATGAATTCCAAGAATTGTTGGGAAAAGGAGCTGGTACCCAAGTAGTTTTCCCAGTTAATGGCAGGGTAGTTGAAATCACCCAGTATTGTGGGTGTTTGGTTGTAATCTTAATGTTTTCCAGTATGTTTAGAAAGGTGTAGTGAGAATCTTTGGGCATGGTGGGTGATCTGTAGCAAGCTACAATTTGGATTGCAGTCTTACCTAGTGTTAGTTGCACCTTGAGAATTTCAGATGCATTATGTTGGGCTATAACTAGCCTGGAGGTGTGAATATCCTTGGTGAATAGCGGACACCCTCCACCTTTTGAAGGCTTTTCGGTCTTGGTTTTGTGGCTGAAAAGTGTGGTAAGAGTTGTAGCCTAATATTGCAGGTATGCTCTCTGGAGCCTTAAACCAGGTCTCACTTACTGCACAGATATCAATGTTCTCTATTTTTAGGAGTGCCTTGAGAGAGTGCATTTTGAGGTTTAGACTTCTAGCATTGAGTAGCATTACCTTCCAATTTTGCATGCTTGTATCTGTTATGGTGGTGGTTTTGTCCTTTGAACCTTGCCTAAAAAAGGCACTATAAGGATGGCAAGAGCTTTAGCCAGTAACCTGAATCCCAGGGGTAGCAGGTGCAGACCATCTCTGGCAAAGCATCGTGGTTTGTCGATCATGTCTTCCCAGGCAGATGGATATTGGATCCCCTTTGAATGACACCAGAAGCTTAGCCAATTGTTGAAGTCAGTCATTTTGTCCTTATACTGTGGTATCATTCTGTATGAAGGCAGGATGCTTTTACTTCCAGGGTTAGGGTCATACCTGCTCTGGGCCATGCATGATCCGGTGAGCCTTCCATGTCTCTTTCATGTAGTCCAGGGAGGTATCGCTCAAGTCATTCACTCCAAACATGGACAAATGACAGGAGCTTCGTATTTTGTACTTCTGATGTGGAGTGACTTGAGTGCATGCATTATGTGGCAGATCCTGGCACCCAACAGGCAGCTGACTGTAATTTTCTCCTTATTCTAGCCTGGTGAGGGACATCAGTGCTCGACTATAGAGTCACCTATGACTAAAGTGTTGGTACATTGTCTTGCCTATCGGGCTGCTGTTGATGGTACACTGGTGGTGGTGTGGAGCTAAGTGTGTCACTTTGGTTGTGATTGATGTTTGCGCTTCAGCTTCGAGGTCCTGTTGTTTCATGTGGTTAATGTTAAGGGCCTCCCGCGATATGGAGTTTAGTGTTAATATGTGTGGGTGTTGATGCTGTGGGTTTTGAAGGGCTATGAGTTGCTTGAGGTGTAGTGCAGGTGTTAACTTTCTCCTCTTGACTGTCGAGCACAATCTTGGCCAAAAACTTTGCTTCCACCGGTGCATCTCCCGGTTGTAGTGTTTGGGAGGAGGAGAGGGTTGTCTGTGTACATGGCAGTTGGGATTATATGAGATTCACCAGGTGGACAGGAGAAATCAGGCTGACCCTTGGACATGCCTGTTTATGTGCTTTTTTTAAAGTTTAAGAGCTGTTTTCCTTACCTTTGCAAGGTACTTTGCAGTTATAGGCTGTTTAGTGCCTATGATTAATTTCTCCTTATTGACAAGGGGTTTTTTTGTATCAGTTTAAGGCTTCCTAGTGCTTTCCAGCAGGTTCTAGAGCAAGTGCTAGTCATGCTACTACTGAGAAACCAGCTAGTTCTAAGGGAAAATTTGAAGAGCAGACTTTCTGGCACCTGGAATAGTTTAACTGT
The DNA here is from genome assembly GCF_019279795.1 of Protopterus annectens. Lineage (NCBI taxonomy): Eukaryota > Metazoa > Chordata > Ceratodontiformes > Protopteridae > Protopterus > Protopterus annectens. The sequence goes on from NC_056733.1 coordinate 727,571,337, forward strand.
AGCCCCACAGTGCTGCATGATGAAAAATTTCAAACACATTTTAAGCCAGAAAGTTGAAAGGGAAATCAGCCCCAAAAAGGGTTAAAATTACAATTTCAGAGCTGGAAACCACTCCCCTAGTGTTAGATAGGCAGTAAAAGCTCACCACTCCTACTGGTAGCAGAGGTCTTCCCTCTACCACAGCAAGGTCTGGAAGCCGAAACAAAAATAAAGCCCAACAAGAAAGTATTGGGCGGCTAAAAATGGGAAAAAAGAAAAAAAGATTTTTTTTAAAAAACCAAAAATCAAAATACAAAATAAACACGAAAAGGTAAAAATTTAGGGATCAAAAGTAAAAGCAATTTAAAAAACAAAATTAGCAATTTAAAACTTTTTAAAAAAGCAAAAAAGCAAAATAAAATGATTTAAGAGGAAAAAGCAAAAATGTAGACAAAACAGAAACTTCATTACGAAAAGCAGTAAAACAAAAATTCAGAGCAGTTCCACCTAAGCATTGGTTGTGAATATTGGCTCGTTTTAAAAACACAAAATATAATTAAACTGTTTTAGAAACACATCAGAAACAAGATTCAGGCAAATTTTTTTTTTTTTAGAAAAAAGACAGGCAAAAGGTTCTCGTGTTCTTCTGTTTGGTAGTGAGCTTGCATAGTGGGAGGAGTTCCCAGTCAAAACATGGGTCGGGCCTTTTAGGGTTCCCGGAAATGCTTGTAAGGTAACTGGTACTGTTATAATTTGGGGGTGATTCCTAAAAAAAGCCGGGTTAGTCTAACTTTCAATCACAAGTGGTGCTGCAAGCTATAGTTGGGCCTTTGTGTTGGTATCCACACAAACAAACCAAACAACACACACCCTACCTGCCTCTTACAAATGATAGTCTAGATAATAAATTATTGTTCACGGTAGCATTGTTTCCCCACAAAAGGGCTTGGTTTGACTTGGCTGGGGTGCCTTTGTGGAGTCTGATGCCCCCCTGTTCATGGGGTTTAATGGGAGCCCAGTTTCCTCCCCCTGTAAAGACATCACGGGTTTCTCCCAGGGCCTTGCTGAAAATTGGCTTTGTTCCAATTAGACTTTAGTTAACAAATGAAATAAATAAAATGCTAATACAAACACAAATAACGTGGTTATGTTGTTCAGTATTGCCACTACTTTCAATGGGTGATTGCAGGGGTATTAGGATTGCCAATTGTGTTAGGGCCCTTAAAATGGTAGTGCCCTACAAAACACAAACCAAACACAACAAAACAACACAAACCAACACACATGCTGATGGGGACATGTATTGAAACCCCAAAGCCATTACACTTTAGAGTAGAGACCACCCATTTATTTATTACAAACACAGGATATGCCATTCACACCCAAATGGCTTGGGTTAGAAACTTTAATTGTAATGTCCGTTGATGGATGACATCTGTATGGGCTGAAACTAGGTTGGAATGGGGAGTTCCGGTGGAAAGGCCAAAATGGTATACTTCCATACAAAAAACACACAGGGGATTGATCAAACACAACACACCAAACAAAAACCCAACCACTTGTATGACGTATGTTTGTACACATACAGCCAAGAAATCCGGGAATACAAAACCCTTACAACAATAACTTTGGGAAGCCCAAATGGTGAGATAACCCCCGAAAAAGTATTGGGCTATCTACTGTTTACAAAATGGACAAGGTAGGTGAAGATTTTAAGCATGATGTGTAGTAGATAGAGTTGTGTGGATGGTGTACTTTTAAATTACAACAAAACACAAATGCTCATTGTTAGGGGAAAACCACATTTGGTTGAAACATTTATTTCCCAAAACTTTCAGAGCTTATGGCTGAAGTGTTAAGGTCTTAAGATGATTAAAACTCTTTAAAGTAAAGCATGGGCGGGGAAAGGCTTAAATTTAACCTACAAACACCACAAAACCTTAAAATACATAGTTTCAGATTTAGAAAACCCTCCTATCTAATTATTTTACAAATTTAAAATTTTTGCCTGCCACAATTTAAAGTTGGTGTAAAGGTACTTCTAAAAGGGAATGAATCAGAGGCCTTTTAAAGTAGGGCAATGGAAGTTTGGGGTAAAGGAAAGGTTCTCAAAATTTTCTCCACACACACAAAATTGTTTACACACACAAACAAACAAAAAACCCCCCACAAACAACAACACACCAAGTATAAGTGCCAAAGGAACCCCCTTTTTAAAGGGGTTTATTTCACAGATCAATTAGGGCATGGAAAAATGTCCCGGTAAGCTAACGTTTACACAAACCCAAAAACCAAAAAACAACACAAAAACATTACTCTCAAAATAACCCACTTATCTAAATTTACAAGCACAACACACTTAAGAACTAGGTGAACCCCTTCCAATTTTTTTCTTCTTTTTTAAGTTATTACATTGGCCCGACTTATAGGTAGGGTTTTCCAAAATTTTTTTCGGGCTCAACAAAACTCTAAAACACACAAAAAAACCACCACAAAAAAAACACAACACACACACCCCAAAAAAACCCCCACACACAACACACAAACACCCCCCCCCCCCCCCCCCCCCCCCCCCCCCCCCCCCCCCCCCCCCCCCCCAAAGGGCCCCCCCCCCCCCCCCCCCCCCCCCGGGGGGGGGGGGGGGGGGTGGGGGGGGGGGGGGGGGGGGGGGGGGTGGGGGGGGGGGGGGGGGGGGGGGGGGGGGGGGGGGGGACACACAAAGGCAGGTTTTTAATTGTTTTTTTAAAATTTTTCAAACCCCACCTCCAAGGAAATTAAAAAACAAAACAATGGAAGCCCCCCAAAACCCCTTCCCCCCCCCCCCCCCCCCCCCCCCCCCCCGCTTTTTGCCCCCCCCGGCAAACTGGGTTTTTACCAAATTTTGGGGTTTTTTTGAGCTGGGATTAGAACCTACACTGTCATTTATCACACACACTACAGAGCTTATAGGGCTGACAAGTGTCCAAAGGTACTTCTAAGATGAATGACATCAGCAAGACTGCTAAAGTATGGCACTGGGAACTGTTGTGGGTGGGAAAGTCCTCAAAATACTTTATCCTACAAACATTCACACTTACAAACACTTATATACACATAGATTTATCAGAACTGAGAACAAAACCCCTGCCTATCTAGTTATTTATACAATATTGTTACATAGCTATTGCACACGCCACATATCTTATAGGGTTGGGGCTGTCCAAAGGTACTTCTAAGGAGACTGATATCAGCAGGACTGCTAAAGTAGGGCACTGTGAAGTATTGTGGGTAGGAAAGTCCTCAAAATACTTTTTCTTACAAACATTCACACTTACAAACACTTGTACACACACAGATTTATCAGAACTGAGAAAGGAACCCCTGCCTATCTAATTATTCATACAATATTGTTACATAGCTATTGCACGTGCCATGGAGCTTATAGGGTTGGGGCTGTCCAAAGGTACTTCTAAGGGGACTGATATCAGCAGGACTGCTAAATTAGGGCACTGGGAAGTGTACTGGGTGGGAATGGCCTAAAACTGTTTCACCTACAAACACACACACACACACACACACACACACACACACACACACACACACACACACACACACACACTTACATTTCTCAGGACTGAGATTGTAACCCCTACTTATCTAGTTATTTGTACTATAGTGTTACACAGTTATCACATCTGTTAAAGAACTTACAGGGCTGACAGGTGTCCAATGGTACTTCTAAGGTGAATGACATCAGCAGATCTTGTGTAATAGGGCAATGGGAAGTGTACTGAGTGGGAACGACCTCTTAACACTTAAACCTACTGACACACACACACACACACACACACACACACACACACACACACACACACACACACACACACACACACACACACACACACACAAACACGCACACACAAAGGCAGGTAATGTGATATTACAACCCCACCTCAGGACTATTACACAATGGAGCTCACCTTCATGCTGGCACGTGCAACTGCTTACGACCGGGTATACCTCTGTCTGCACCAGGACATCACTACACCATTCAGGGTATCCCTGTGTATGACTCCCTCTGTGTGTGTGTCTCCCTGTGTCTCTCTCTCTCTCTCTATCACTCTCTCTCTCTTCCCCACATCTATGTGTGTGTATGCTTGACATATTGTTATATGTTGCCCATATATATGTCTGTATCACACACAGGAGATGCAGATATATCACATATGGGCCAACTACAGCTAGCTGAGGGTAAACCTGTCTGATGGGTGTGTGTAGAGACAGCTAAGGTGTACATAGCTGTCTGTATGCAAAGACATATATGCACAATACAGTAATATAGTCCAATGTGGGTTCTGACATGGACTAAGTGTAGGAGCATGCTCAGTATGACCTTCTGTAGTAAGAGTGGGACTCCATTCCAGAGATAGTTGTACTCCAGTCCGGGGTTTTGTGTGCTACAGCCATACTTCTCAAAAGTAAACAGGAAGTTGCTAGAGGTACAGGCTTTGTTTTAGCAGACATTTTCTGACATATCTGATGTCTGACACTGGAATGTATTGTGTCATTACCTAGTGACAGACATCCTCAAATATTCACAGTGCTTTACCAGAGAAATACAAGATGTATGATGCACAGACCAATATTATGAGCCCAACTATAGATATACTTGCCCAAAATGGTTAGTTGAGAGGTGTGGCTACTGTCGATTGACTGATGAAGCTGTATAAACAGTCCAGCAACTTGGTGATATACTGGCTGGGGATCTCCTGCTTGTTGGTATTCTTCTTACCTGAAAAGTCATATCCTGGTGTGGCCATACCTCTCAACTGTACAGTTTTTGGCAGATTGTCTGAAGTTTTGTCCAGTCTACATAAACTTGTGTTTTTATGGCAAGTTAGTTGCAAATAATTAAAGACTGATGTTACAAAATAATGACAGACATTAGTGTTTCAGACTTCATAACCTTCAGACAATTTCTGCTAATGCAAAACCTGTTATTCTACCAACTTTCTCAGTTTGTAAGAGCAATATTTAAAACATGTGCCTACCATTGTGCCTTTGTCCCACTTTCATTTATGACCTTGTCCAGATGTCTTGCTGTCAGAGATTGAGAGGTATGGGTGTGGGTACAGAGTGCATTCTACTGTGCAGAAATGTCCATTATATGTGTAGTATATTCCACATAGCACTGTGACTTCCAGGAATGTCAGTGGCAGAGCAGTACAGAGTAATGTGGTGAACCACTGACAGACAGTTGTGTGTAGGTTAATAGGTTGATATGGCATTAGTAGGGTATTGGCCCTGAAGCCCTTATAACACACACAAATGAGAGTATAGCCCATGTTAAGACATGTCAGCACACAGAGCTCCTGTCCAGCAGGTACACAGGTGAAATCACAGGACTGTATTTTGTGTTTCCCATGCACTTCTACAGGGAGCACAACACTAGGGGTATTAAGGCACTTGGCTTGATGTGGACAGGGAGTGTAGAACAGGCTTTCGGGTAAGACCTTAGTGTTTGCAAAACCCTGGTGTGTGGAGTCTGCATGCTCTGTGGTGTGTAGGTCTGTGGAGTTCTCATGTGTTTTTGCCTCTGAGGTGTCCTTTGGGTTTTTGTTTTGTTGTGGACCTCCATTTACATGGGTATGTGTTGTGCATTTGCAGGTGATGTTTACTGACTCCATACACTGCATGGTACCTATGTTACTGCACAATTTGTTCTGGTGTGCACATTCTCCATTTGTCTGGCCAGTGGTTCCCCTTCCCCTTATATGTGTCTCTTTGTCCTTCTGCAGTCCAGTCACAGGCTTTGCCCACAGTGGCTGCTGTTATGTATTTGTAATTTTGGTGTGAGCGGGGTAAATTCCGTAACATCACAGACAAGGTTGTGGACCGTCACACCTCTGAGTGTTCCTGTTTAGCAAGTTGTCCATCATTGCACCACTTCATTTGCTGTGGTCCTCAGATGGTTTGTGTTGCTATATGTTATTATAAGGCTACATGTTGGCTTAGCTGTCAAACCGACATCTGCACAGGCCCATATATAACAGTCAGGCAAAGGCCCACACATGGGGACCGGGTGCTAATAGTGTTCTGACAAACATAGACAGTTGGGAGACCAGTTTAGTATTTGCTTGCTTTCTCTTATGGGTATGACATCTGCTTCCCCACTGTCTGCCACTGATGTTTTGACATGACCCTTTCTTGTTTTGCAAATAGCTGGCAGGCAAAGGCAATGTTAGGACAATCAGAACAGATATAAAAGGCATACTTGTGCTCCTTCTGTGACAATCTGTCATTCCAGGCATATGGATGCTGGCCAGTGACATGTTGTCAATGCTGACTCAGTAAGTTGGCAGCCTTTTATAACCTGGAAGTACACTGACCTTCAGGTACCTGCTGTCCTACTAGGCACCATATCTCCTGACTTTTTAGAGCCAGACATCTGGACAAAGCCATAAATAATTTGAAGACAAAAGCCTACATATAGGGACCATTGTTAACTAATGGCCTTACAAAGCTAGAAAGGTGATACAATAACAGGTTTTGCATTAGCATGCATTTTCCTAAAGGATATGAAGTCTGAAACTACAATCTATCATCATTTTCTGACTTTAGTCTTTTGTGATTTGCCAATCATTTGCCAGAAAACCACAGTTTCATGATAAAGCGACCATAAATACGATGCAAATCTCTGGACATTCTGCAAAAATTCTGCACAGTTGAGGGGTATGCTAGGCACTGTGTAGGTTACACTGAGCTGTGTACTGTCCATATGTGTGGCCCCCTGTCCCTGACCTGTCCAGCATTCATGCACTAACAGATATTGACATCCGGACAGTGTGTACAACTCCTACCGTAGCTGTATTTGACATGCAGAATAGTTGGCACTGCATATTTTTGAACATGGACCCTGTCAACCACAGTACTGTATGCAGGCCACTAAGACACGACAGCCATGAGTAAGTGCAGGCCACATACTGACAGTAGTGACCACACATATACATACCTCATTGACCCCTGCATATTGTCGACATGCAACAAGTTATCAAGTTGATTGGGACAGCCCTGGGAATGTGTGCTCTGCTGCTAATACCCTACAAACATTACTGTTACTGCATTTCTATGGGAGCATGGGTGTGGGGGGGCACACCTGCCAACTGTCCACATTTGCACAGACTGTGCTGATGTTCCCTTTACATTTTGGTTCCATTTAACGTAGTATTGTGCCTGTCTTGGAGACTACAGGCATATCACTAAAGACCACAGGTTAGATTGCAATGGCAGACATTTGGGTTTCAGAACTCTTACCCTTCAGAGCCTTACTGCAACTGCAAGACCTGCTGTGATATCACTGTGCAAGTCTGTATGAGCATATTTCATCATGGTCCCTATTTGTGGGCCTTTGCCAGACATTTCTTTATGGTTTTCTACAGCTGATGCTGGGTGAGGCTGAGGGGTGAGTATGGGACCCACAGATTGACATCCATGCATGTGACCTATGACCCCCACATCTACTGCAGAGAGATTTGTCACTTAGGGGACTACTGCACTCTCTGGGGAAGACAGTATTGGGAAGTAAATATTGTGGGAAGAAATAGCCAGGGAATTGTTATGGCTAGGCTTGTATAGGCCCTAGGACCGATAGCCAAGTACAAACCTATGAACCTATTGGGCAGACATTCCCTGTTGTCCCACATAGTTGTCAGTTGTCTGCTGTTATCCTGGTAGGCTACCACAGTCCCTTGCATGCATGCAGCGATACCATAGTTATGCTATCACAACGTATTACTCTATTAGGTTCATAGGTTCATAGGTTCTTACTAGGCTATCTGCCCTGGGGCAATTATAAGCCTAGCCCGATTCTGTATGGCTTACGCCACCCCTTGATTTGAGTATACTGTGCCCTTTTTAAGGTTTAGTTTACTGTGCCTCTGTCTAATAGTGACACGGGAGTAATCCCTGGGACAAACCTACGATCCCCCATCCACCTATCGAGATTCTTCTTGAAGAGATTCAGTGAGGTGCTCTGCCTCACATGAACTGGAATTCTATTCCAGAGCAAAGGGAGCCTCTGGGTTATGAACCTGTCCCTCCAGCAAGTTCTATTTATTTCTGTGCTGAGGTTCAAGTCCCTCGAGCGTGTGGCTCTAAGGGATTTAGATTTACTGAGGTGGAGCATGTCCATTAATTCTGGATTTGACATAGCTTTGTATGTCAGGCATAGATCGCCTCGAAGTAGGCGGTATGCAACTGAGTAGAGCTGGAGTTTTTTTAACCGAGCAGCATATAGCATCTGTTTGAGACCCTTGATCCTCTTGGTGAGATACTTTTGGGGTCTTTCTAATTGCTGCAGGTGTCGGGTAAGGTACATCCCAAAAGGGGCATTGTATTCTATGATGGGCCTGATGAGGGATGAATAAAGGGGCACGATTACCTCTCTTGATCTAGATGTGAAATCCTTCATGATGAGGTGGGCTATGTAGGTCTTTCTAACCACTTTGGCAATGTGGTTTTCAAAGGAGAGATTGCTATCCACTTGGGTCCCCAGGTCCCTAATAACTTTCTCTGTACTTAATGGGTTTCTGCCTATGTGGTAATTTGTGGGCACATTGTTTTTGCCAAAGGGTATGACTATACATTTTTTGGCATTTAGTTTTAAACCATGGCACTGGCACCAATTATCTGTCTCTGTGAGACCTTTTTGAAGGATGTTTGTGTCAGCTGGAGAGTTGATTATGGCACCCAGTTTGCAGTCATCTGCGAACTTGGTGAGCTATAGTCCTCCCACGTTTTGTACCTCGGAAAAGTATATACCAAACAAGAGTGGTCCCAGGACAGAACCCTGTGGGATGCCACTTGTGACTGGTTTCAAGTCTGACATGGCTCCAGCATTTCTCACTCTGTGGGTTCTGTCTTTGAGCCAGTTTGTGACCCATCTTGTGACATAGGGGTTTATATTTAAGCTGGATAGCTTATCTATGATGCCCGAGTGGGGTATTGTGTCAAATGCCTTTGCAAGGTCCAGATAGGCTGTGTGGACTACCTTCCCTTCATCTATGGCTTTGGTGACTGTTTCGAAGAAGTCAACCAGGTTCAAAAGGCAGGATCTGCCCTTGACAAAGCCGAACTGGGTAGGATCTAGTGTCTGTAGGTCCCCAATGTCTTTGTTTATGAGCTCCATGATGATCCTCTCCATAGCCTTGCAGACTGACTTACCTTGTGCCCGCAGCAGTTGTGAGGATGGTGCTTGAGGGCTGGCTCTGTTGGATGCATGCAGTACACAGCCTATACATGGTAGGATACATGTAGTGTGATGTGTGTGGCATCCATTTTACTGTGTATGCAAGTCAAGGAGAGGTGTCAGTCCCTGGGTCCCTACAGTGTCAGTATGTTTGCTATGCATTGCCTCTTTGCCAAGGCCTGGGCATACTGGGCATGCCTCCTTCAGCCTGCCTACAGTAGCAGGCTCAGGGGGTTCCTCCTCTAAGTCCCTCTGTGCCTGTGGGGGTCTTGGCAATGGTGGGGGGGCTGGGTGGGCCTTCCCTGTGATGTTACTGATGCAGCTATTTCCACAGGATCATATTGTGCAGCACGGCACATACTATGAACATGTGTGCACATGTGGCTGGAGAGTACTGCAGGATTCCACCAGTTATGTCAAGGTAGCGGAACCGTGACTTGCACATCCCAAGCACATGCTCTATAATGTTCCAGGTTTGTGCATTTCCCTCATTATGGCATTCTTCAATGTGTGTGTGTGTGTGTGTGTGTGTGTGTGTGTGTGTGTGTGTGTGTGTGTGTGTGTGTGTGTGTGTGTGTGTGTGTGTGTGTGTGTGTGTGTGTGTGTGTGTGTGTGTGTGTGTGTGTGTGTGTGTACATTTCTGATGGGTGTCATCATCCATGGCTCCAGTGCATAGCGGGCCTATGTTAAATATTCGAACATCCAAAATGTCGAACGTTACATGGTCGAGACCAAATGTTCGACATTTGGATGTTCGAATATGAAATAAAAAAAAACAAAGAAAAACACGCCTTAACTGTGCGAGCAGGGGGGCAAGTCCCCCTGCACCCCCACACCCCCTACTTAAATATACCAACTCTGAGACTGCACTTCAGTGCAGAAAAGGGAAATTCTCCCATTCTGCACCATACGGCACCATTGAAAGTCAATCTTCGAACCCGTGAAATTTCCAATGTTTGGTCTCGACCATGTAACGTCGCAATTTTAAGCATTCGAAGAATTGTCATAGACCCTGCATAGCCAGCATCCCCAACCAGATGGACATACGGGATGTCCCCTCTGGCAAATGCCTGCTACAGCTGTGAGGCATGCCAGATGTTAGAGTCATGATAACTACCAGGGCTGCAGCACACACATTCATGATAATGCCCTGGGCATTGCACACAGTCTGGCAGTTGATGGAGTGATAACCCTTGCGGTTGACATAGACTCTACCCTCTTCACCTGGTGGTGCCTTGATGTGAATGTGCGTGCAGTCTGTGGAACCCAGTACCTCTGGGTAGCCTGCTACATGGTGGAAGAGAAGCATATTGCTGGTCCTCTAGGTGCTGGGGAAGTATATGTGCTCACCAGCATGTGTTCACATGACATCCAGGAACTGGTGGAGTACCCTGGATGCAGATGCCTGTGAGACCCCATGATGTCCCCAGAAGGTCTTTGGTAGGTACCTGTAGCTAGTATTCTTAAGGCTACACATAACTTGGTTTCAACTGGGATGATTTCCTCTCTGTTGGCTCTGGGTCTGAGGTGAGGCCGCCTCAGCTCACTGAGTTGCTGAAGCAAGTCCCTGTCCACCCTGTACCGCTCTAGTACCTCCAGATCATGTAGCCCCTGGTAGGTTACCCTGGGTCTGAACACTCTTCTCCTCCTCTTCAGTCTGGGATGGTTGTCAGCATTATCATCCTCACCGCCATCAGCCTCTAGCACATATTGATGTATCAAAGTGACAGCAGCCCCTAACATTTTGTCAGTTAAAATTCTCCCCAAGTGTGTACACCAGTGGTGTAGAATTTGTGGGAAAAAACAGACTGAAAAGTGTTTGCATAGTTTATACTGGTGTGCTGCAGATGCTGTCTGTGTGATTGGCTGACTATGATACATTCCACCTGCCAGCTATATTATTTGTACTTGAGTGCCTTTATTCTGCTATTTCCCATTTTTTTCTTCTTCCCATTTCCACCCCTTCTAAGCCCCGCTGCTCAAAGGTAAACACTTCTGCTAGTTCCTTTTTTTATTATTTCCATTGTGTTTAAGCCCCACAGCAGGCTGCACAAACCTGTGTAGCTATAGTAAACAGTATTGAGCAGAAATGGCCCTCCCAGGGATGCAAACATGCTCAGCATTTCTTGAACTAGCTAAGACACAGCCCCTTGCCTAGCTGTGCTAAGCTGAGTGCAAATAGAGGCCTCGGAGCTCCAATGTGCATGACACACCCTCTTTTCATGTCAGCTGCTTCTCCTGCTTACACTACAGCATTATAACTCCTACACAGTTAGATGCAGGTGGACACGGTCTCCCATTTTGCTATTCAATAAATTTAGCTCATTTGCATACCCCACTGCCTTAGTCCTTTGCTACACCACTACACTGGAGCATATCTCCTTAGCTACCAGTGTACCTGTCATTGTTTTGGTTCTGCATACTACCCACAATAACGGCAAAATTCATATTTCACATAAAATTGTCTTTTTACATTTTTTTTCTGTATGATCTCATTTGCGCACCACTGCACTACCCTGAAATGGCCAAAAATGGCAATTTTTTTTTTTTTTTTTATAATTTTGAAACAGTTTTCCATGCCACTGGCCATATTTTTGGCTATTGGCATGCCTAATAGTCATAATACATGCTTTACTTTGAGCTGTCATGCCCTCGTTTTGATTTTTGCAGAAATGTACATGGTTAGTAACCCAATACATTTCAACAGCGGACACTGCTCTGACACAGATGCCTGTCTGCTTACTGAATCGCTAATTCACCTCATTTGCATGGTTTTCACCAGCAAATGAGTAACTAGCATTATTCAGTGTTGTCCATGTCAGAATAGTGCCGGCAGGCTCATGCATGCCCTCAACCTTGTTTACTGGATCGCTTGGCAGCCAAATTCCATGCAATAGCTGCTACACTATTCTGGCACAAAAATTCGGCTTTATTAAATCCCAGCCTAAATCTTCAAAACTTTGGCTTCTATTTTTTTTTTAACTTCTACTTTACTAATTTTCTGTTTTACATTTCCTCTTTGTGATTTTTCTTATTTTTTTGTATTGTGAAAATTTCCACATCTGGGTTCCTTTCTCTGTATTTCTCTTTAAATATAGTTGGAGCTTCTTTTTTCTGTTAACTAATTTGTCTTTCTCCCTTGCATAAGTTATGTACCTTATCAGATCCCTCTTTATTGCCCATGTCTAAATTTCTTTTTTTATAACTTTCAAAAATCTCTAGATTTTGCCCTTTATAATTTCACACTTCCTCTATCACTTATTTTTCCAAATAGATCAAGATTTTTTGGCCTATATAATGTTTTTCATGGCTCTGTTGTATTAATGAACATAAATTGGCATTTGAGGCTTTTGACATTTTTTCTAGTGCAAGTATTTTTCTTTCCAGTAATTTCTCTCTTAATCTTTTTCTATATCTTCTGTGTGGAAATGCTGGGCTTCTTGCATAATAGTAACAATAAATAATTTATTTTTTATCCTTGATAGTCCACTCTGTCATCTTTATGACTCTTTTTGTCCTGTCAATTTTGTGGAATACTACTTCCTAATACAAGAGGGGGGGTTGTCCTCCCCCTGAGTCTGGCTTGGCCCCATTGTAGGAATGTTTCCATGTCTTGAGGATTCTACACTGTCATTTTTTCCATTCCTGGCACCGGTGCACCTACCAGGATTGGGCACTTTATTATCCTGAGACTTGTGCACCCAGCTGTCTTTTTTATTTTTTAACCTACTTCTGTCCATGATATATGCTATATAAAATAAAGTCTATATATCAGCGTTATCTTGGTGAGATTTTGTAAAAAAAAAATAAAAAAGTCTACCTCATGAGGGTACTCATCAAGACTTGAGGATGAATTCAGATCCAGCAATAATACTACTGTCCTTTGCTTGCTGAATTTATCATCTCTCCATTTGGACCCTCAGTCGGTTTAATTTCTCCAAGTCTTTTGGTTTTCTAATACCATGATGAGAATGGACCCCATTTCTATGTCAAAATATAATTAAAGTTCATGAAATTAATATGATTCAATCTGTGATGTTAGTCAGAAGTGCTCTCCACAGCAGCAGCACTCAGCAATGATGGTACTTTTATGTATAACCAAACCTCATCCTGGGTGTGGTGGGCATGCCACCTGCATCACCTTGGGAGCCAGCAATGCCATTAATTTGAAAGCACATGCTTCTGCGTCCTTATTACAAAGCCCACCACCAACCAGTGGCTTGGCAGGCCAAAAGCTTGCCATGGGACTCACATTACAAGGAATGAGGCAGTGTGTTTCCTGCTCCTCCTGACTGTCACCCACACAGGTTTGGCACACCCATCTTGCACTACCAGCTCCATCAGGCATCCTAGACAACCCTCATGGCCTGTGGTTATCTCAGTTTGCAGACAAGTGTAAACTGGACATTGTTATATGATCTTTCCCTAACTCATGACTGCTCCAACATGGGTCAGACCATGTTAACAGTTGGTGCAAGGACAATAGTCTCAATTTAAATGTGAACAACTAAAGTCTAATTTATTTTGCTAAACAAAACATTTTGACCTATCACAGAGGTGACATACCTTTCCAGTCATACTCTGACTTAAGGGAGTTAGGCCTTCTTGTTAATAATTCCTTATTGTTTGACAGTCATACCTCCACACATTAGTTTGGAAAGCCTGTTATCTGGCTCATTTAATTTTCAAAAGAATCTCCTCTAGATCCATAGTCATCTTTATTTCCCCTTACTCATATCTTATCAAACCACTCATTGAGTATCATGTACCTTTTGGCATGTATTTATTTAAATGCATTAGTCAGCTAGAGACACATCAGTGATTCATAACTAAGAAAGATCAGTGGCTTCAAAAATCTTAGTTATTAGGACAGACTGGCAGCCTTCTCTCTGCACTTAGTCTCTTATGGACTTTTCCATGGAAATCTCTATCTACCCTTTCAAGCCATAAAAGATCCAATCCTCTATAACCTCCTATTGCTTTCCCAAACAAATGCTACCTCAAATACTTAGTTAAAGAGACTAAACCTCCATCAACAGATAGATAAGACACATTGATGTGATAAGATCGTATTCCAATACATCGCCAATCTCTGGAGCAAACCTCTACTACATGTGAACCAGAGAAGCAGTATTGCCACCTTTGATGCAAGTCTAGGTAATTCAAAGGAACAACCTCAAGTTCTCTCCTGGTAAATCTTGTCTTGTCCCCCTTGAGGTTGGATGGAACTTTTGAAATGTCTTCTTTTTATGCTGGGCTTGTAATGGTCTACGTTCTGATTGCCTAGTACTTACCTATGAATCCATATATACTCAGTACTTTTCTCAGTTCCTGTGTTGAACAAAACATTGATATGTTGTATCTCTTAACTTGCTACACAAATCTTTTGAGTGTAGTCCTGTTTGTATAACCCATAAATAAAACATTGATATCTTATCAAGAAGTGCTGATATTTTATTGACATGAATTTTATACTGACCAAAACACATAGCTTGCATGTGAACACACCATGGATACTCATTTCATTGTCTGGATGAGTCTGGGTGTGCCCTTCAGTATGCCCCTATTACTGCATGCAGGCTGTTTACTGCCTGCTCTTTTCTGCATAACCTGGTCGTGTGTTGGCCTGGTGCATAACTGCCACAGCCAGTCACTAATAGTGATAGTGCTACTTCGTCTCTCTTTCCTCCCATCAGTAGTGATAGTGACTGTGGCCAGCTAATGGCAATAACATGACAACTCCTGCGGCAGGCTTGTGTATGTATACTGTTGTCCTTGCAAAGATATAGCATCCAGTCCACAGCTATGGGCTATGACACTCACTTCATAAACAGCATGCAATGTTACTTGTGGGCTATGAGACATTTTCAACATATCAAGAAAAATGCTTTGTTCATAATTTGTTATAAGACATCATCTCCAGAGTGCTGATGGATAAGTGACTCAAGTGCTAATCATACTGGGCGCTTTGGCTGAAATATGGAAAAGCAGTTGTGATGAAATATTTAGGTCAATACTGAGATTTTTCACTGCAGTGTATACAACAGAGTACAATGAATTTGACTGTGCACAAATTTCTTCCTTTGGAAAAAGGAAATCTGCATTTTTCCCTTCATTTTTTGTCTGCTTACTGTTTTCCATATAGGAGGAACTGTAGTATTGGTCCTGTCTGGCACGTTCAGTGGTGTCTCTGTGTGTTAAAAATGTAACTTACATTTATCAGGTGTCATACACAATGTCCTCTAATAATAATGTGGGTGATGGCCCCATACATGGTAGCACTGGCATGTGAACTTGATGCTGACCTGCTTTGATAATGGGATCTAATGGGTGCAGCAGAACCTCTGGACTGACCTAACAGTGCTGCTGGACACAGACCTTAAATTAGAGGTTCTACCCTGAGCTGTGGAATTCTGATAAGGCCTGACTGCCTTCTTGGGTGAATCCACATAAGTGCCTGCAGCACTTTCTTGAGATATACATGGTATCCAGTCTACTCATCTACCCGACATGCGGCCAGTCCCACTTCCATGTTCAGCTGTGCTCCCATTGTGTGTCTTGTAAGCCTTTATGAGTGTGCACATGTATAGGCTGTTATGGATGTTGTGTGCAACAATACTGTGCACAAGAATCATCATGGCTTTGTCCCTGGTCTCCACCATTCCCAGATACTGGTGAAAGTCTTCACATATACCCAGTAATAGTCTAATGATGTCTACCTGACTGTCAGTGGCACTAGCCTGGAACTCAGGTATGAGACTTTACATCCAGTTCTGGACAGCCAAGGGCTTGAGAAAAAGTTATCCACACTGTCCTCGTATGAGTGCAGCAAAGCCACAATTCATAGAGGCCACTTACACTAATGTGCAGTGACCGTGAATAATCATAAGCAAATGAAGGCATAATGAGATGTAAATGATGAGTGATGTAAGCCAGCTTATGCTAATGAAGCATTCTCTCACCTATTTACAATTCATAGACACATTTTCCCTCTTTTGCATGCTGTCTGCAGATACATTATATAAAGGGGAATCTTAACAATCCCATCTACTTTGCAATCCATGAAAATGCTGTCGCTTGTTGCTAGCCTTGCTATTTCCAGGAGTGAGTAGCTTGTCTTGGTCGAGACAAAACAGCTTGCATCCAGCAGTGCTTCCCAGCCAAGAAGGTGGAGATACAGCAGAGGGTAACTCACTATAACTTTTTTAATCAGGAGATATTTGATAGGTTCAGAGTGGACAGGGATATTATAAGGGTATGTGTAACCCTCATATTGGTGCTAAAGGACTTCCTATCCCTGTGGATACTAAGGTATTTACGGTCCTCATTATACTACCTTCCAGACATAGACTGGGAATTCATTGGGCATCTCACAGGTCTCTGCCTCGGGGATACTGTGGAAGTCCCTGGATGTACTCTTGGGACGTGTGGATCAGTACATCTAATTCCAGTTGTCACCTCAGGAGTGAGCCAGGACTAAGTGCATGTTTTATAGTGTGACACGTTTCCCTGAGGTACTGAGTGCAGTAGATTGCACCCATGTTGAAATTAGGGCCTTATCTGGTCCATGTGAGGAGCAGTACCACAGTAGGAAGGGCTACCTTTCCACCTGTTTGGGGTAGTGTGTGATGCATGGGGTTAATCACCAATACCTCTGCCCAGCATCCTGGCAGTGCATATGATTCCCATATCTGTCACTCTAGCTCGGTCTGCTACCTTTTCCTGCATGGAAGGATGCCCAGTGGTCATCTTGCTGGTAAGTGGAAAAATATTTATTTATTTTTTCCTTTTTCTATTGAATTTAAGTAGTTATTCATGGTAAAATGCATTTTTGAATATTAAACCACTTTTCCTTTGTTTTGTCTCTCCCCTCCCTTGACTCTCTCTGTCTCTCTTCTTTCAGGTGAAGCTGGATATCCATTGAAGCCATGGCTCATGACACCAGTGAGAAATCTAAGTGGAGCTGCAGAAGGGTCCTAAAACACATCCCTGTCCCAGACCTGTATTGTCATCGAGCAGGTCTTTGCCCTCCTGAAGAGTCATTTTAGGTGCTTGCATGAGTCTAGGGGTGCCCTTCAGTATGGCCCAAGTACTGCATGTAAGATGTTTAATGTATGTTGCATTCTGCACAAAATGTTCATACACCAGTCAAATGGTAAAGTAACCCATGCTGTCGCTGCATCTCCCAGTCCCACTTCCACTATGACTAATGATGACCAATCCACAGAACTAGTAAGGGACCCCATGTTGTAGGCTTGTGCATGGCATATGGCTGCACAGTTAAAGAGGTGGCATCTAGTCTACAGCTTCCGTTATCCTTTATCCTGTACACTTTTACCTATTTTACAATCATACTACATTCTTAAATAAAATTAAAAAAAAAAGAAAAATATAGGGCTATACCTCACCAAAAACATTGTGCCCATTGGTTTACTATTAAAATGTCCAACGGCACTACGTCGACTTTACTATAGTCGAACACGGAAGTTCGAAAATAGTAATGTCGACTTCAAAAAAACAAACTAGGACTGTGTTTTAACATGGGTCGAGGTAGGGGAGATGTTTGCAGTTCAGAATAATACTGAACACCTACCTCGACCCATGTTAAAACCATTCCTAGATTGTTTTTTTGAAGTCGACATTACTATTTTCGAACTTCCTTGTTCGACTATAGTAAAGTCGACGTAGTGCCGTTCGACATTTTAATAGTAAACCGTGCCCATCCTGTCTAACCTCCTGCAGCTCAGCCCTCTTGAAGTTTTCCTTCTGTAATCCCCCTTTTTATGCCTTCCCTTGTTCAGTTTTTTCTCTCTCCCCCTTTGTATTCTTTAAAGGAAACAGCAGGGTGTCCACATAAGGATACCCCTATATAAAATATTTTGAACCCTGTTATTTTTTTTAAATATTAATAATAAAAGCTACACAATTTGCCACTTGCCTAAGGCCTCTCAATTGTGGATGTACATAACCATGTCTGTCCGCATTACCTGAATACATATGAAGTAATACGAAGGCTACAAGCTTTGACATAGTAGTTAACATGTACATAATGCTTATTTTTAGTTAATATATGATTTTGCCATAAGTAGGTGTGTTTCCCAAAATGCTTTCACCTTTCTTTATTCAGAGCTAATAACCTACACATAACTTATTTACATATATGCACAGCAGTTTCTCATGTATAACCATTGCATAGCTGTGAAGGCCCAAACTATGAATACCACCTTGTGTGTTTTACTTTCTGTCTAACTCTTACGTATGTCATTACTAAGTTACAATACACTTCATCCATCCACAGCTCCTTTTTCCCATTTTTTTCACATGGTGTCAGGGTGTCACTTCAACAGTGACAATCATCTAGAGCCAAGGTTTATACCACCTGGTGGCTGCAATATACTTGATATACCAATATTTTGTAAAACACTGGACAGAGTTTAAAAATATCTAAATTAACTTTAAATGCTGTTGTCATACATACCCGAGTTTGTAATCTTTGATTGCGTGTAATGGAATAGACATTTTTAAGTAATGTACAAAACTCATTAGACTAAATGAAGTGCAAATTAAAGCTTGGATACATTAACAAAAATATGTAGTGTAAAATGTCAATGTTTTAGTTATTGTATATACTTTAGTCTTGATCTTTTCCTGTAGTAACATGCAGGAGCTTCTGCCCCAAAACCTTCAACAGGCCAAAACACTATTGAATATTCATCAATCAAAACCTAAATAATATAAAAATAATACTAATCTCTTCCAAAATCAAACTGATGCAAATATTCTACAAAATTCTCTGATCCTTGATATCAAAAATATGAACATACTTTCCTTCCATTAATGAACAATAGAGTCTACCAGTTCTTAAAGATATAATACAGAACAGTTATCCCTAACCTAATAAATTCCACCTTTAATTTAAGACTAGCCCCCGGATTCATGAAGCTTGTGCCAGGCGCAGGCGTAGCATAGGCGGTATAATGCCAAATATGTCTGCCGAGCGATTCAGGTACGAACCTATTCCACGTGCACTACCGGCATACGCCAGATCTATGCAGCCCTCGGCATAGGTATGCAAATCACCCCATGCGCAGTGTCACACCATGCTAATGAAGGCATACAGCGATTCACAAAGTGGTGCAGGCGTAGGGCAAGCCCATGGAAATGTAAACCAAAAAACACGGTTTACATTTTCCCAAACAGAACATCGGAGTTATGGAAGTGGACCAGACGCATGTATTACAAAGTTAACATATGCCAATAGCCAAATACACAGCCAATGGCATAAGAAAAGATGCACAACACCTAAAAAACATTTAATGTCATGTCCACAGTAACGCACAGTACAACCGCAAGGCATGTGTACGCAAACAGGAATACAAAGGAAATATATACAAATGGCAAAAAATCACAATGTGAGACAAATCAGGATTTCACCATAATTAGCAATGGTAGGCATGGTACACCACAAGCAAGGCGCAAGGGTTGCCAAGGGCCCGCAACAGTGTTCGGCACTGTAACTATGAATTAGTAGTCAATGCCATGCAAATGAGGCAGGTAATACTGAATCGCAAACGTCCCGCCGGAGTAAGGATGTACCTGATGGCGCAGCACCATAACACTGAGGAGTGCATCAGAGGTGATACATGACATCAGCAGAAGGGTGTGCCACCATATCAGTAAGCACATTGGAGCAATGCAAATCTGGCCTGGCCATTGCTAAGCAAAGCTGCAGGACAGGGGTGGGGAGGAAGGTATAGAACCGTTTAGCTGAGAGCACACATGGTGCCTGAAAGTGCATGCGTACGGGGATGAAAACGTGCCCGAAACCTGGCAAGCGGATGCAGGCACCGCGAACAATAGCATAAACAGGAAGGTCAGGGGAAGAAAAGAAGGAAATGCTGAAGCAGGGTAATTGGCATACTAATGAGCAATTAACACCAATCAACTCACGGCAGCCAATCGACGCCAGAAGACAAGCCTGCATGCAGAAACCTGAAAAACAGGATAGGGGAGGCAGAGGATTGCAAAGAAAGGAGGGAAGGACTAGGAATGAAAAGACAGGAGAACTGTCATAGCAGAGCAAAGCAAACTCACAGTAGACCGGCAATAGAACACATTACGCAAGATAAGCCAGGTCTAGGAAAGTACAAATGAAAGCAGGCTGCTGGATGCATGCCAGTAAATGGTAGGTATAACGTGCACAAATGTAAACGGAAGGGCAGGAGGTAATTCACGGCAGCCAAATGTAATGCAACACCAAAAGCAGCACAATAGTGGTTCCATGAATAAAACACAGAATATACCCTGTAGCCACAATCATACATACACACCCTATGACATCATCAGTGTTCACAGCAAAACAGTATAAAGTGTGAAAGCATCCAACACACACCTGTTATTCCCAAACACTGCACCATAGGTGTAAACAGATGGGGAACATTTAAAATGTACATGTTGGGAGCTGCCATAGCTGTGATTCATCAGCATGTGTTACAGACGGGTGGTGTTGTGGAGGATGATGCCGACAACCACCATAGGCCTCGGAGGAGGAGAAGAGTGTTCAGACCAAAGGTAACCTACCAGGGGCTACATGATCTGGATTACAGGGTGGACAAGGATGTCTTACAGCAAATAGTAGAGCTGTGCCAACCACGCCTGAGAACCAGAAACAACAGAGGGGAACCCATCCCAGTGGACACGAAGGTATGTGTAAGCTTGCGAATACTAGCCACAGGTACCTTTCAAAGGCCAACTGGAGATATAATGGGGATCTCACAGGCATCGGCATCCAGGGTACTATGCCAGTTCCTGGATGCCATGTTACCACATGCCAATGAGCATATATACTTCCCCCGAACTCAGGAGGAGTTGGCCAGCAATATGCGTCACTTCCACCATGTGGCACACTACCCAGAGGTACTGGGTGCGATAGACTGCACGCACATACAAATCAAGTCACCACCCGGTGAGTATGGTAGGCGCTACATAAACCGCAAGGGATTCCACTCCATCAACTGCCAGGTTGTGTGCAATGCCCAGGGCATTATTATGGATGTGTGTGCTGGCAGCCCTGGAAGCTACCACGACTCCCATATCTGGCATGCCTCACAGCTGTATCAGGTATTTTTCAGGGGGGGACATCCCACAAGGCCACCTTGGGTGGGATGCTGGCTATGCACTGGAGCCGTGGATGATGACCCCCATCAGAAATGCACACACACCAATGCAAGAATGCCATAATGAAGCACATGCACAAACCAGAATCATCATAGAGCGTGTGTTTGGGATGCTGAAATCACGGTTCTGGTGCTTGAACACATCTGGTGGAGCCTTGCAGTACTCTCCAGGCACGTGTGCCCACATCTTCATAGTATGTGCCATGCTACATAGTATGATCCTGTGGAAACAGCTGCAGCAGGGTCAAAATGGGGGAGGGCCTCACAGCCCACCGCAATTGCCAAGGCCAACACAGGCACAGAGGGATCCAGACCATGGACACACTGTGCCAGATCCAGTAGGCAGATGGAGGCGTGCCCAATATGCCTATGCCTTGGCAAAGAAGGAACGTATAGCACATACCTTGACAGTGTAGGCTCCCATGGACTGACACCCCTCTCCACCTGCACACACAGTACAATGGATGGCACACAAACACGACCACCTGTAAATTGTGATGTATAGGTGGCCCACTGTGGAATCCTACATAGGCAGTCCTGAAACATTGCACACGCAACAGCCATTGGAACACGGAAATGTCAACACCCGAACAGTAGATGCGCCTATCAGCATCTGTCGGAGATGTGTGTAGAGGTTCTCAGGTACATCGGCAGGTACATGCCTAATTGTCAGAGGCAAAACACCAAACGGGGCAAACAGTGACTCCCGTCGCCACAACATCGAGTAAGCAACTGTCGCTTACTGGAGCAGAGGCAATCGTGGGAGCACATGAGTGTAAGCACTGTCCTACACACACTCAGCATGGATTCCCTGCTGCATTACTGAGGGGCTCCACAAAATGCAATCATGGATGTTGTGTCAAGGCAGGGGATATACCCATGACAGGCATTCGTCACCCCAGCATACTGCATCCACAGTCGTATGAAGGTGTAGTACATTAGCGGGTGTAGCTAATTGTGATATACATACCCAATGCCGGAGTACAGCCAGTAAACATCACATGGACATACCATTAACTGGACCCATCAATTTGTAAACTAACGGAGTTACCCATGTGAGTGTAGTGTGGAGTAACTGCTGTAGTGTACTTCACATACAAAATGATATAATACGTGTACAACCCCCAGATGTCCAAGTGGTACATGCAGTGACTGTCGTGCATGTTCCCAGTCCCACGTCCCGCAAGGGATGTAACGTAATCCCCATGGCACGGGGAATGCATTCCGGATGCCGGTCATCAGAATATGGGTAGCACACATTAGCGGTAATAAGCATTGCCCACAGCTGTTAAGCGATGTTTAAATATGAATATACGGATATACGTGAAACAGGGCTAAGCTTCACCGACCACTGCGCAGATCACGGTCAATGATGTACAGAACAGGTGAAACCAGCATTAGTCACCCCTGAACAAATAGCACCTGCTCTGAAGGGTAAGACGACCACTGCCAGGAGTGGAACAGGCAATCATGTATGCAATCACACAACACTATTGCTAGCCAAGATGTACGTATGGCAGGGTTGCCACATTGCAAATGACCAATGTGGGACATACGGCAGATGTCTGCAGGCCGACATATACACCCGGCCAGTACGAAAACCAGAACGTCAGTATGTTGCATTGATAAAAAGCTTATTCTAGTAATGGTCACAGGTACGTGTTCCATGTCCTGTAACTTGTAGGTGAGTCAGATACAGAATAAGTGTTGTATGCAACTATTACATAAACTATAGGGAATATGTTTGTCCCACAGTCGCAGGATATTTGCTATGTTCACAAATATGTCGCAGGACACATCTGCACAAAGAGGGACTATCCCTCACAAAGTGGGACGGGAGGTAATCGTAACCCATGGCAGGTGTGTAATGTGACAGGTACAGACACAAATGTGCGGAGTCCAGGAAACACAGTATACACCGACAAACACACAATGAAAGGCATAGCGTGCCTGTCACCACCCCTGTCTGAGATATGTTTTTATATATATATATATATATATATATATATATATATATATATATATATATATATATATACATATACATATATATATATATATATATATATATATATATATATATATATATATATATATATATATATATATATATATATATATATATATATATATGTATACAAACATAGATATATATATATATATATATATATGATAGATATATAACATAGATATATATATATATATCTACACATATATAAGGGTGATAGTGTGATATATGTCAATATATAAGGAGTCACTGACATCTGCAAATATAGAGATAGGTCAACGACATTCAAAACACCTTTGAGGTACAAATAAATAGGATACCACCAACTATGGAACATGTCACACACCGACACGCTGTAACCAGGAGGCTGAAAGACAGAAACCTGAAAAACAGGATAGGGGAGGCAGAGGATTGCAAAGAAAGGAGGGGACTAGGAATGAAAAGACAGGAGAACTGTCATAGCAGAGCAAAGCAAACTCACAGTAGACCGGCAATAGAACACATTACGCAAGATAAGCCAGGTCTAGGAAAGTACAAATGAAAGCAGGCTGCTGGATGCATGCCAGTAAATGGTAGGTATAACGTGCACAAATGTAAACGGAAGGGCAGGAGGTAATTCACGGCAGCCAAATGTAATGCAACACCAAAAGCAGCACAATAGTGGTTCCATGAATAAAACACAGAATATACCCTGTAGCCACAATCATACATACACACCCTATGACATCATCAGTGTTCACAGCAAAACAGTATAAAGTGTGAAAGCACCCAGCACACACCTGTTATTCCCAAACACTGCACCATAGGTGTAAACAGACGGGGAACATTTAAAATGTACATGTTGGGAGCTGCCATAGCTGTGATTCATCAGCATGTGTTACAGACGGGCGGTGTTGTGGAGGATGATGCCGACAACCACCATAGGCCTCGGAGGAGGAGAAGAGTGTTCAGACCAAGGGTAACCTACCAGGGGCTACATGATCTGGATTACAGGGTGGACAGGGACATCTTACAGCAAATAGTAGAGCTGTGCCAACCACGCCTGAGAACCAGAAACAACAGAGGGGAACCCATCCCAGTGGACACGAAGGTATGTGTATGCTTGCGAATACTAGCCACAGGTACCTTTCAAAGGCCAACTGGAGATATAATGGGGATCGCACAGGCATCGGCATCCAGGGTACTACGCCAGTTCCTGGATGCCATGTTACCACATGCCAATGAGCATATATACTTCCCCCGAACTCAGGAGGAGTTGGCCAGCAATATGCGTCACTTCCACCATGTGGCACACTACCCAGAGGTACTGGGTGCGATAGACTGCATGCACATACAAATAAAGTCACCACCCGGTGAGTATGGTAGGCGCTACATAAACTGCAAGGGATTCCACTCCATTAACTGCCAGGTTGTGTGCAATGCCCAGGGCATTATTATGGATGTGTGTGCTGGCAGCCCTGGAAGCTACCACGACTCCCATATCTGGCATGCCTCACAGCTGTATCAGGTATTTGTCAGGGGGGAACATCCCACAAGGCCACCTTGGGTGGGATGCTGGCTATGCACTGGAGCCGTGGATGATGACCCCCATCAGAAATGCACACACACCAATGCAAGAATGCCATAATGAAGCACATGCACAAACCAGAATCATCATAGAGCGTGTGTTTGGGATGCTGAAATCATGGTTCCGGTGCTTGAACACATCTGGTGGAGCCTTGCAGTACTCTCCAGGCATGTGTGCCCACATCTTAATAGTATGTGCCATGCTACATAGTATGATCCTGTGGAAACAGCTGCAGCAGGGTCAAAATGGGGGAAGACCTCACAGCCCACCGCAATTGCCAAGGCCAACACAGGCACAGAGGGATCCAGACCATGGACACACTGTGCCAGATCCAGTAGGCAGATGGAGGCGTGCCCAATATGCCTATGCCTTGGCAAAGAAGGAACGTATAGCACATACCTTGACAGTGTAGGCTCCCACGAACTGACACCCCTCTCCACCTGCACACACAGTACAATGGATGGCACACAAACACGACCACCTGTAAATTGTGATGTATAGGTGGCCCACTGTGGAATCCTACATAGGCAGTCCTGAAACATTGCACACGCAACAGCCATTGGAACACGGAAATGTCAACACCCGAACAGTAGATGCACCTATCAGCATCTGTCGGAGCTGTGTGTAGAGGTTCTCAGGTACATCGGCAGGTACATCCCTAATTGTCAGAGGCAAAACACCAAACGGGGCAAACAGTGACTCCCGTCGCCACAACATCGAGTAAGCAACTGTCGCTTACTGGAGCAGAGGCAATCATGGGAGCACATGTGTGTAAGCACTGTCCTACACACACTCAGCATGGATTCCCTGCTGCATTACTGAGGGGCTCCACAAAATGCAATCATGGATGTTGTGTCAAGGCAGGGGATATACCCATGACAGGCATTCATCACCCCAGCATACTGCATCCACAGTCGTATGAAGGTGTAGCACATTAGCGGGTGTAGCTAATTGTGATATACATACCCAATGCCGGAGTACAGCCAGTAAACATCACATGGACATACCATTAACTGGACCCATCAATTTGTAAACTAACGGAGTTACCCATGTGAGTGTAGTGTGGAGTAACTGCTGTAGTGTACTTCACATACAAAATGATATAATACGTGTACAACCCCCAGATGTCCAAGTGGTACATGCAGTGACTGTCGTGCATGTTCCCAGTCCCACGTCCCGCAAGGGATGTAACGTAATCCCGATGGCACGGGGAATGCATTCCGGATGCCGGTCATCAGAATATGTGTAGCACACGTTAGCGGTAATAAGCATTGCCCACAGCTGTTAAGCGATGTTTAAATATGACTATACGGATATGCGTGAAACAGGGCTAAGCTTCACCGACCACTGTGCAGATCACGGTCAATGATGTACAGAACAGGTGAAACCAGCATTAGTCACCCCTGAACAAATAGCGCCTGCTCTGAAGGGTAAGACGACCACTGCCAGGAGTGGAACAGGCAATCATGTATGCAATCACCCAACACTATTGCTAGCCAAGATGTACGTATGGCAGGGTTGCCACATTGCAAATGACCAATGTGGGACATACAGCAGATGTCTGCAGGCCGACATATACACCCGGCCAGTACGAAAACCAGAACGTCAGTATGTTGCATTGATAAAAAGCTTATTCTAGTAATGGTCACAGGTACGTGTTCCGTGTCCTGTAACATGTAGGTGAGTCAGATACAGAATAAGTGTTGTATGCAACTATTACATAAACTATAGGGAATATGTTTGTCCCACAGTCGCAGGACATTTGCTATGTTCACAAATATGTCACAGGACACATCTGCACAAAGAGGGACTATCCCTCACAAAGTGGGACGGGAGGTAATCGTAACCCATGGCAGGTGTGTAATGTGACAGGTACAGACACAAACGTGCGGAGTCCAGGAAACACAGTATACACCGACAAACACACAATGAAAGGCATAGCGTGCCTGTCACCACCCCTGTCTGAGATATGTTTTATATATATATATATATATATATATATATATATATATATATATATATATATATATATATATATATATATATATATATATATATACATACATACATATATATATATATATATATATATATATATATATACAAACATAGATATATATATATATATATCTACACATATATAAGGGTGATAGTGTGATATATGTCAATATATAAGGAGTCACTGACATCTGCAAATATAGAGATAGGTCAACGACATTCAAAACACCTTTGAGGTACAAATAAATAGGATACCACCAACTATGGAACGTGTCACACACCGACACGCGTAACCAGGAGGCTGAAAGACAGAAAGAACACAGTACTGGAATAGTACAACAGCAAGCAATATGATGATAGTAAGGACATGTAGTCACCACTGGCGGCGGTGCGGTCCACGTAGGTAACGTGTACAACTGTGGGTGTGTGATGTAGCCTGTGTATGTGTGTGTTGAGGGTGCCATGTGTGTTTCCGTGTGACTGTAATGTGTGTGTGTGTCCACATCATGTGTCTGTAGGTGGCAATTCAGAGGTAGATAACGGTAGGTGCAGGTATAGCTAGTCGTAGGCATGCGGTAAACACCAGTCCCACATTGGGAGGGACAGCCCCTCCCTGGGCATGTGTGTCCTGACATGAAACATTACAAAGGGCAACTGTCCGAGAGTGTAGGAGATTAGTATGCCCCAAATATTATGCAATAGTTGCAGGAAATACTCATGCCTGTATGTAAGAAATGGAAATGTTACATGCAAACTGATAATTATGCAAGGTCCAAGAACAATTGGTATGTAATGAGGATAAAAGTATGTGCTATCCTGTGTACTGACTGTGGCTATATGTCAGCCTGTAAACACCACTGTGTGACCAGCAAGTTTCTAACTATGGCCATATGAAAAGGTGACAAGCCATGCCACAGAGGGTCTGACACCAACACCACTGCAATGACTGCAAATATCTGGGACACACATAAACAGGATAGCAGTCATTTAGAAATATCCCTGCACATATTGCCGTACATCCGGAGGTATGGAAGTATCAACCTCACCTGCATACCATATAGAAACCAATTAACAATGGCCCAAAGTAAATTTCCGTAACAGAAGACTAGTAAGTGATAGCACTGTAATTAGGGAAGGGGCCCACACACACACATATATATGGACTACGTAGAAATGCAAGCCCCACAAAGCTGTATATGCTAAGTACACCCGCCTACATCCCCCACACTGGAAACAATAGCAATACAGACTGTAATCACAGCACAAACATCCAGTTAGTCAGTTACATATGCTGAACCATTAACATACCTTGTGAGAGACACATTTAAAGGCGCCATGCAAAATTGTATCCATCGTATAAAGGAACAAACGGCGATGTTACAGGTGTTTGCAATAGTCCGTTATCAGACGGGTGGGATGACAGGTACAGTCACAGGTAGAACCACATACTCAAGCCGTCACACACAATCCACGGGGGACATGACTCCGAAATACACTTGGCTCTACACATAGCAGTTGCAATTACACACAACAAAACACAATACAGGTGGTCTCCCCGAAGGCAGGGCAAATGGCTGCCCAGGTGGAGAATTCAATTATACCCCACTGTTGCCACGTAATTGGCAAATGGAGTAGCTGCACAGCTGAAGTGCACGTAATTAGTCACACTGGAACTCTAATTGGCGGCAGTAAACCACATGTTGCAGGTATCGACTTATATAAGGATGACTTGCAAATGTATGCTCATACCAAAAAAAAGCTCAAAGAGTGATACAGAACAGCGACATAAAGATGAAATACCGTAACGATATCAAGTATGTACAACACTACCTGTATGTACAGTATGTTCTTTATTAAGTTATGTCAGTGTATGCATAGCCTGGTTTGCAGTAATTAAAAGTGTCCGCCATGCATAAAGTGGGAAATGGTATTTATGTAGTGATGTCTTGCTGATCGTACTAACTTGTAGAAGTTGTGCGTCCAGCAGTGGGCCACAAGGTAAACAGCATAGACACCACAAGGGATGCAACATGATGGCTTTAAACAGAACAATGTCATACGACCTGCCGGCAGTGGCAGGGTATGTCCAACAAGTACGTGCCATAGCAGGGGATAGTATATGTGGATATACTGTAACAGTACGCATGTGTATGGGCATATAACGTCAATGACATGTCTAAGGTGGTCCCGCTGTGCAAGTATGCTTTCAATTATGGGATACCATGTAACATATGTGTAAGGTATAGTACAGTAGATTGATATGTCAGATATGCTACACAGGAGAACAGGCATATGATGCATACCAAAGGTATTGTATAGTGATGTGAGTAGTATGTAATTAATTTATGTATAAACAGTTATGATGAAATAAATAATGTAATCCACTCTGTGCATTTGCAAAGGACGCAAACATTACTCCTAGACTAGAATAGCAGAAGAAATGTGACAGACAAACAAGAACATGATTGGTGTGTACAATAACAGGATACATATGGCCTGTAGTCACGGGACATTGTAATAGCATGACAGCTAATCTAAATGGAAGGGCTATTCCAGTAACCATGCACGAAGGACATGTAATAGCTCCACAGTTTCATAGTGGGGTACCATGCAGTCTGGCAAGTGTATGTGTAACAACAACTACAGTGTGCATAACAGTGGCACCTCCCTAGGGTAGTGTCCTGTGAACAGAAGAGCCAGGTGTAACCTGCATCTCTGCACAGTACAGCCACTGCAGTGATCCCTGGCGTACATGTGTCCACCATCCACCAAGTGAGGTATCACATTAACACAGCTACTGACTGTCCATGCGTGATGTACATAGGAATCTTGTCCAAAAGTATGGTGAATGTCTGGTCTGGGAATGCAACCCCCAAGCACATCCCACACACTGTCGCATGTGTGCACATATCCATGAGCATCATGCTCACAGTGGCTATTGTTTATGTCCCGTATGCGGAGTGTATCCATCAACATATTTTCAGACATGGGCCCTGTGTTTGCAGCAGAGGTCACCCCTGAGTATGTAGCCCGCAAATGTGTACAGACGTGGTGTCTGTACTGCAGCTGCGAACTGTAACCATCGTAGCTCAATAAACGTCACGGTGTTTTAATGTTGACTTATGTAAAGCTGTAGCTGTTGTGTAAGGTACACCCTAAGCGGGGTGTTGATGGATGTGTGTGTATAAGTCCGGTGTTCAGAGGCACAATGGGTGCCTATGTACCAGCTACACACCCAGTACAGACAAGTGTGGACATGTAGAAGGATATCCATGCCACAGTGGCAATGTGGTAATTGCAGGAGTGTGTGCGACATACATGTGTAGTACGAACACATACAATGTGACATGTATGTAGGGGACTAACACCTTTGTGATAACCAGTGGGTGGATGGTGTACTGCAAAGGTGATGTTCATACCAAGTGTCATGCAGGTTGAGGCCATGATGCTCATATCAGGTATCCATCACAGTAACACCCATATGGATGGGGTCTGTATCAGCTGGTGGATCAACAACGGTGCTTGGTATGCAGTGGTCTGTAAAGCTAGGCAGGGAAGTCCCCTCAGTGGTATCCTGTACCTCAGGGAAGCATATACCGAACATGAGGGCCCCATGACTGAGGACTGTGGTATGGCAAGTGTAACTGGAATGCAGTATGTGATATGGTATGGCACCCTCAGTGTGTGTGTCCCATCCATTAGCCACTTTGCATAACATCCTGAGACATATGTGTTGATGTGCAGGTGGATGTGTATGTTGTCAATACCAGAATGGAGAACCGTGCTGAAAGGCAGCGAGAGGACAATGTAGGCTGTGTGGACCCCCGTGTCACCATCAACTACTCTGGCGACTGTATGAAAGGTGTTCAACAGGTGTAGGGGCATGCTGTGGCCCCAACAAGACCAACCCAGCTGGCATCAAAGGACTGGAGCACAATAAAGACTGATGTCCATGATGATGTGCCCTATAGCCATGCAGAACAGTCCAGTGAGGTGTGTAGGGCAATAGTCCCAGTCGTGCATTATGGCGCCAGCTGTGTGGAGTGTAACGGTCGCTGTGTGCCAGTCAGGGGCCACAATGTCTGGTACAAGGCTATTACTGAATATGGTGTCCCAGTAGGGAGAGATGTCATTCAGAGGTCTGTGGACATCACAGCCTGGAAGTTTGTAGGGTGACAAAGGGGCCAGCGTCCTAGGACATATAGAGTGCAGGCTAGTACTGTGTAGGTGTGACTGCAGGTACACAGCAATGTTCCTGCTAGGAATGTGGCCCCATAGGGAGTGAGAGGGTGTAATGTTAGCATTGAAGCCATCCGACAGCATGTTGCCAACATCACCTGTTACTGTCATGTTCCAGAGTGACAGTTGTATGTGTGAGCAGATGTGGGTATTGCATACAATCACCGACATACCACCATAATGCCTGGTGGTACATCTCGGAATGTGTTGCACTAATGTGTACGTCGGTAGTTATGGAGTATGTGATGAGGGGTCCCGTGGCCCTACCGAGGCTGACCAGTGAGATACCCCACCCATGGGAATGTACACCACTGTGCAACAGCCCCCACCTGCTGTTGTAAAGTATGTCCATGGAACCGCACCCCCAGAGTGGCGTCTGTTATCTGGTGTGTACCATCATGGCTCTGTGTGGAATAGTATGATCCATATTGTCGTATACGTGCTAATGAAGTGCACTGGGGTATGTCTCAGCGTTTGTATGTGCATTGTCCACCTGCACGTGTGTTATGACGTCAACTACCACTGTCAAATGACATCTGTAGTAGGTGTTGTAGTAACCATCTATTGTGTATGCCATGAAGTGTGTGGTGCCGGTATGTGGCTAACAAGGGTGAGTAGCATATGTTCGGATTCCATCAATGAGGGGATAACCCCAGATGTAGAACAACAGTCACATGTTGGTAGTGCCCATGTCAAGGATACTGTTGGTCTTGGAGGTGGTGTGTATGGGTCGAACCAGCCAAGCGGAGGTTATGCCTCATGGACAGAGTATGTCTAATGTGTCGGTACATGTGCGGCTATCACAGTTAAGTGTGGGTTACTGTCAGTCTCACATCAGTAGCAGCAGTATGAGCCCAACTGTCCAGTACACCATGAAATGAGGACTGGTAACCATGGGGTATGTTGAATCCGCAGCTGGTAATACTGTGCATAGCAGTTCCAGACACAGTTATTTGCACATGGAGCACCTGTGATGCATTGTGCTAAGTAACCAGCCAGGATGTGTGTACAACATAGTGGAATATGGGGACACCTCAGCCATGGGTGTGCTAGTCCAGGTACGTGCCTGAGAGGTACGGTCTGTCTATAACCAGTCATTGCAGGTGTACTCTGCAGAGCCAAGAGGCAGGTCCCAGTCACTGCAGAGATATTGAAGTGGTGCAGTATCAGGTGGGCCTTGCCTGCGTGCGTCACAGAGGATGATGTCAAGCATTGTGTTACATGACCACATGTTCCGCTAGCCAGTTCCTGTTCTATTGGTGACCGTTATTGGACACTGTGCAAGACAGGCAGTATAAAAGCAGCAAGAGTCCGACATGTGATCTGTACTCCCACGGCTGACAGGTGCAGGTCAACTGTGCCACAGCATCATGTTGTTTGACCAGGTCTGTCAAAGTGGACATATACCAGATGCCTGTGGAATGACAGCAGAAGCATGGACAACTGTTGGGAGTGACACAGTCGTACATTGTACACACGTAGTCTGTGCCCTGAGATAGAACTTCAGTCACATTAGCATGGAAAATGACAGTCACAGTGTACCTGCTGAGTTGTGGCATGTGTGCATAGGTTATGTTGCAGAACCAGTTACTTGACAGCAGGATGTAAGTGACTATCGCCTTGTGTAGCCTGCTGAGTGGAACAGCAGTGTGACTGCCGACAGTCACCTATGACAGGTGTGTTGTATATGTTACGACACCGTATTGGCCATATGTGATGGGCACACGTGTCTGTGGGCTATAGGTTGGTGTAGTTGTGTTTGGCGATGTGGGCTGCCGGTGGTGCCCACACAGAGTATGGAGGGGTACTGTACAAGGTGTCTCCGTATGTGTGGCCTGTGGTGGGGATCGTGTGGAACTATGTGATGAGTGGGGTGTGTTGCGAATGTTGCACATCCCCACATGTCTGTCAGGTGCAGTCAGGGTTGGTGACAGTATAATCCC
This sequence comes from Protopterus annectens, assembly GCF_019279795.1. Taxonomy (NCBI): domain Eukaryota; kingdom Metazoa; phylum Chordata; order Ceratodontiformes; family Protopteridae; genus Protopterus; species Protopterus annectens. The sequence continues at coordinate 727,604,473 of NC_056733.1, forward strand.
CAGCAGGGCTGTATATGTGCATCTCCCACAGGCTGTACTGTTGTATGTTGGGAGGTGTGCATTGACTGTGTACATGAGAATAGCTCTATTGCCACATGTACAACATAGTCATCATAGTGACAGGCAATAGCACTGGTACGTGCCAGATGGACATACCTGTATATAACTGGTACGTGCCAGGTGGACATGCCGTATAAACCACCATGTCTCACGAGATATGTGAGTGATGTGTGTACGACAGCTGTTGTACTGTAAGCAAGCTGGAAATGTATGGACAGACAGTGCACCTGTGAGGAGTGGTGTGAAATGGGTGCTATACTAAGCAGTGGCTCATAACGTGCCAAGAAGCTATGAGCAAGTGCCGAGCATGCCCATGCAATACAGATAGGGTGTTGGATAACATCAACCCACAAGTGTTGACGACAGTCATGATTGGTGGCACCGCAACAGAACACTGTCGGGTATGGTCTGCAAGTCCGCGAACCATTATCAATGTAGATGTTAGCAGTACAGATGTACAAGACAGTATGGATGTTTGACTACAGATGCCTTTGTATGTTACAGGAGTGTTCTACTAGTGGCCTGTTGACAGACTCATAACTACTAAAGGTGCTACAGTGATATGTGCATATCACACGGTGTCAGCTACAGTAAACTAGGGTTAATGTGTTGTACCCCACCCGCATTGTAGCCCATACCACACAGACAAATGTCAGCCATCTGTGTATGTGAGGATGTGAATGGCCATGACCTATGGGCAATAGTTGTCACAGTGTTCATAGGTTCATAGGTTCATACTAGGCTATCTGCCCTGGGGCAATTATAAGCCTAGCCCGATTTTGTATGGCTTACGCCACCCCTTGATTTGAGCATACTGTGCCCTTTTTAAGGTTTAGTTTACTGTGCCTCTGTCTAATAGTGACACGGGAGTAATCCCTGGGACAAACCTATGATCCCCCATCCACTTATCGAGATTCTTCTTGAAGAGATATAGTGAGGTGCTCTGCCTCACTCTAAATCTAAGGGATTTAGAGTATGAATGTCTCTCCAAACACCATCATATTGGGTGACTTCAACTACCCAAACATAGACTGGGAACATTACTCAAGCCCCAACACCCTAGCCCAAAGGTTCCTTGAGTTCATAAACTCAAATGCTATGGAACAACTAGTCACCATTCCCACAAGAGGAGAAAATATACTAGACCTGATCATCACAAACATGGGGACAAAATGCTCCACTCATTGGAGAGATCAGACCATAAATTAATCTCACTGGAGATCCACATCCGCCCCACCCCCAGCAAAAAGACCACAGTGAAGAACTTCTCAAAAGCAAACTTCACACTTCTTAAGACTGAGTGGTATCCTTCAAGGCCCCGAGCCAGTGGAAACCACAACCCACGCTGCTGAAACCCTTACAAATGCCTTCTGAGCACCTCCAGGAATGTATGGATCAAGCAATCCCTAATAAAATCAAGACCCTTTCCACCAAAGGCAGGCCGGTCTGGTGGACCCAGCCATAAACAAACTCTACAACAAGAGGAAAGCTACTACATGACAGAGCAAAATCCTAGGAAGGCATCTCTGATCAATACTAGCAAAAACTACGATCACTCATAAAATCATCCAAGGCCAACTTTGAGAGAAAAATCGCTAATGACACAAAAAGACAATCATAAAGCCTTCTTTAGCTATGTTATAAACCTGGGTGGAAACTCCCAGATATGCTCAGAATTAGTCCAAAATGATAAAAAATCACTGAACCCACAGACATTGCCAACATACTGGCAGACAGGTTCAGTGCAAATATCTCCCTCCCCAAAGGAGAAATATCTATCCCACCAGACTCTAGCCTCCCAAACATCTCAGATGCCCAGGTGAGAGCTGCTCTCTCTAAAGCAAAAAACACAGCATCAATGGGACCGGACGGTGTCCCCAGCTGTGTGTTACATGAACTCAATGAGGAACTAAACCCACACATAAGGCTGCTGTTTAATCTTAGCCTTACTACAGGAAACGTACCCAAAGAATGGCGTACAGCAACTGTGGTCCCACTCCACAAAGGCGGTGCTTCTACGGACCCTGGAAATTACCGCCCCATAAGCTTGATGAGCCTTGTCTGCAAAGCTATGGAGAGGATCATAATGGAACTCATAAATAAAGACATTGGGGACCTACAGCCACTGGATCCTACTCAATTTGGCTTTGTCAAGGGCAGATCCTGCCTCTTGAACTTGGTCAACTTTTTCAAAACAGTCACTAAGGCCATTGATGAGGGTAAGGCAGTTCACACAGCCTACCTTGACCTAGCAAAAGCGTTCGACACAATACCCCAGCCGGGCATCATAGAAAAGCTCACCAGCTTAGATGTAAACCCATATGTTACAAGATGGGTTGCAAACTGGCTCAAGGACAGAACACACAGGGTTAGAGTTGCTGGTGCCATGTCAGACTCTAAGCCGGTCAGGCGGTGTCCCACAGGGCTCAGTCCTGGGCCCCTCTTGTTCGGCATTTATTTTTCTGAAGTGCAGGCAAACATAGGATTGTGGCTGACAAAATTTGCAGATGACTGCAAACTGGGCACCATAATTGACACTCCATCAGACACAGACATCCTCCAGAGAGGTCTCATAGAAATGGATAACTAGTGCCAGAGCCATGGCCTTAAGCTAAATGCCAAAAAATGTATAGTCATACCCTTTGGGAAAAACAAGGTAACCCCTAATTACCACATAGGTGGTAATCCATTAAACACGGAAGAAGTTATCAGGGACCTGGGGACCCAAGTTGACAGTAACCTCTCTTTTGACATTCACATTGCCAAAGTGGTTAGAAGACCTTCTACATTGCCCACCTGATCATGAAGGATTCACATCCAGATCAGGAGAGGTCATTGTACCCCTGTACTCTTCACTTATCAGACCAATGATTGAGTACAACGCCCCATTCGAATGTACCTTACCCGACACCTGCAGCAGTTGGAAAGACCCAAAGTTCCTCACCAAAAGGATAAAGGGCTCAAACATATGTCATCGATGCCCGACTGAAGAAACTCCAGCTCTATTCAGTCACATACCGTCTGCTCAGAGGTGATCTGTGTCTGACATACAAGGCCATGTCCAACCGGAATTAATGGACATGCTCCACCTCAAAAATCCAAATCCACCAGAGCCACGAGAGCAAGAGACTTAAACCTCAACACGGATATAAATAGGGCGTGCTGGATGGACAGATTCATCACCCAGAGACTCCCTACACTATGGAACAGAATCCCAGTCAATGTGAGGCAGAGCCCCTCACTGACTCTGTTCAAGAGAAATCTTGACGAGTGGATGGGAGATCGTAGGTTTACCCTGGGAATCATCTCTGTATCACTGCTGGACAGAGGCACAGCAAACTAATGGGTATAGTATTCTCATCCTAAGGGGTGGTGAAAGCCACACACACTCTGGCTAGGCTTATAAATGCCCTAGGGCAGATAGCCTAGTATGAACCTATGAACCTATGAACCTATGAACTGGAATTCTATTCCAGAGCGAAGGGAGCCTCTGGGTTATGAACCTGTCCCTCCAGCAAGTTCTATTTATTTCTGTCCTGAGGTTCAAGTTCCTCGAGCATGTGGCTCTAAGGGATTTAGATTTACTGAGGTGGAGCATGTCCATTAATTCTGGATTTGACATAGCTTTGTATGTCAGGCATAGATTGCCTCGACATAGGCAGTATGCAACTGAGTAGAGCTGGAGTTTTTTTAACCGAGCAGCGTATGGCATCTGTTTGAGACCCTTGATCCTCTTGGTGAGATACTTTTGGGGTCTTTCTAATTGCTGCAGGTGTTGGGTAAGGTACATCCCAAAAGGGGCATTGTATTCTATGATGGGCCTGATGTGGGATGAATAAAGGGCACGATTACCTCTTGATCTAGATGTGAAACCCTTCGTGATGAGGTGGGCTATGTAGAAGGTCTTTCTAACCACTTTGGCAATGTGGTTTTCAAAGGAGAGATTGCTATCAACTTGGGTCCCCAGGTCCCTAATAACTTTCTCTGTACTTAATGGGTTTCCACCTATGTGGTAATTTATGGGCACATTGTTTTTGCCAAAGGGTATGACTATACATTTTTTGGCATTTAGCTTTAAACCATGCTGGCACCAGTTATCTGTCTCTGTGAGACCTTTTGAAGGATGTTTGTGTCAGCTGGAGAGTTGATTACGGCGCACCAGTTTGCAGTCATCTGCGAACTTGGTGAGCCATAGTCCTCCCACGTTTGCCTGTACCTCGGAAAAGTATATACTGAACAAGAGTGGTCCCAGGACAGAACCCTGTGGGACACCACTTGTGACCGGTTTCGAGTCTGACATGGCTCCAGCAACTCTCACTCTGTGGGTTCTGTCTTTGAGCCAGTTTGCGACCCATCTTGTGACATAGGGGTTTATATTTAAGCTGGATAGCTTATCTATGATGCCCGAGTGGGTATTGTGTCAAATGCCTTTGCAAGGTCCAGATAGGCTGTGTGGACTACCTTCCCTTCATCTATGGCCTCGGTGACTGTTTCAAAGAAGTCAACCAGGTTCAAAAGGCAGGATCTGCCCTGACAAAGCCAACTGGGTAGGATCTAGTGTCTGTAGGTCCCCAATGTCTTTGTTTATGAGCTCCATGATGATCCTCTCCATAGCCTTGCAGACTAAGCTAGTCAGGCTTATGGGGCGATAGTTTCCAGGGTCCGAGAGGCTCCACCTTTGTGGAGTGGGACCACTGTTGCTGCACGCCATTCTGTGGGCACATATCCTGTAGTGAGGCTGAGATTGTATAGCTGTTTTATTTGAGGGATTAGTTCCTCTTGGAGTTCATGTAGGATGCAACCTGGGGCCATCTGGTCCCATGGAAGCAGTGTTTTTGCTTTGGAGGGCAGCCTTCACCTGAGCATCTGAGATGTTTGGGAGGCAGCCTTCTGCTGGGATAGATACTTGCTCTTTTGGGGGAGGGTGGAGAAGTTTGCACTGAACCTGTCTGCCAGGATATTGGCGATGTCTGTGGGTTCAGTGTATTTTTGTCATTTAGAATCAACTCAGAACAAGTCTGGGAGTTGCATCCCAGGTTTCTAACATAACTGAAAAAGCCTTATGATTGTCTTTGGTGTCCTTTGCAATTTTTCTCTCAAGCTGGCCTTGGAGGATTTTATGAGGGATCGTAATTTTGCTAGTACTGATCAGAGATGCCTTCCTATTAGGGATTTTGCTCATCATGTAGTAGCTTCCTCCTTCTGTTGTACAGTTTATTTATGGCAGGGGTCCACCAGACTGGAAGCCTGCCTTTGGATGATTGGGTCTTGGTTTTGTTTGGGATAGCATGATCCCTGCATTCCTGGAGATGTCCGTAGAATGCATTTATATAGGATTCTGCAGTTTGGGCCATAGTTTCCACTGGCCCTGGGGCCTTGAAGGATTCCACTTCAGTTTTGAGAAGTGAGAAGTTTGCTTTTGAGAAGTTTTCACTGTGGTTTTCTGGGCTGGTGGGTGGGATGTGGACATCCAGTGAAATTAATTTATGGTCTGATCTTACCAATGAAGGATATACTTCTGGTGTGGAGCAGAGTCCCCATGTTGGTAATTATCAGGTCTAGTATGTTGTCCCCTCTTGTGGGAGTGGTGACTAGTTGTTCCATAGCATTTGAGTTTATAATTTCTAGGAATCTTTGGGCTAAGGTGCTGGGGCTTAAGTAGTGCTCCCAGTCAATGTTTGGGTAGTTGAAGTCACCCAATATAATGGTGTTCGGAGAGATCTTCATGTTCTCCAATGTTTTCAGGAAAGCTGAGTGGGATTCCTGACTTTGAGAGGATGGTCTGTAGGATGCTATAAACTGAAAAGCAGTCTTGCCCACTGTTAGTTGCACATGGATGGTCTCCGATGCCGTGCAATGCCACTAACATGGAGGTGTGGATATCCTTGATAAATATGGAAACTCCCCTCCTTTGTGGTTCGGTCCGGGTTTTGGGGCCGAAAAGCATGATATGAGGTATAGCCTGGTAGTGCTGGGGTGCTCTCTGGAGCCTTGAACCAGGTTTCTGTCACTGCACAGATATCAATGTTCTCCATACTGATGAGAGTTTTGAGTGCATGCATCTTGAGGTTAAGACTTCTGGCGTTTAGCAGCATTACCCTTAGTTTCTTGTTCCTTGTGCTGTCTATGGGGTGGGTTTGACTTTTCAGCCTTGCCTAAAAAGGCACTATGGGGCAAGAGCCTTTGCCAATATCTGAAAGCCCAGTGGTGACAGATGCAAGCTGTCCCTAAGCAGCAACGTGGCTTGTCGAGCATATCATCCCAGGCTGACAGACACTGGATCCCTTTGAATGACACCAAAATTTTAGCCAATTGTTAAAATCGATCATTTTGTCTTTGTACTGTGGCATCATTCTAGGTGAGGGTAAGATGCTGCTCAAGGTCAGGGTCATACTAGCCTGGGCTACATGATCAGAGAGCTCCTCTATGTCTCTTTTCATGTAGTCCAGGATGTTGTGCAGCTATGTGGACAGGGCTGCATGGTATGGTGGGAGGAGTATGTCACAAGGATCTGTAGTCTAGCCTCCCAAACATCTCAGATGCCCAGGTGAGAGCTGCTCTCTCTAAAGCAAAACACAGCATCAATGGGACCGGACGGTGTCCCCAGCTGTGTGTTACATGAACTCAATGAGGAACTAAACCCACACATAAGGCTGCTGTTTAATCTTAGCCTTACTACAGGATACGTGCCAAAGAATGGCGTACAACTGTGGTCCCACTCCACAAAGGCGGTGCTTCTGGACCCTGGAAATTACCGCCCCATAAGCTTGAAGCCTTGTCTGCAAAGCTATGGAGAGGATCATAATGGAACTCATAAATAAAGACATTGGGGACCTACAGACACTGGATCCTACTCAATTTGGCTTTGTCAAGGGCAGATCCTGCCTTTTGTACTTGGTCAACTTTTTCAAACAGTCACTAAGGCCATTGATGAGGGTAAGGCAGTTCACACAGCCTACCTTGACCTAGCAAAAGCGTTGACACAATACCCCACTCGGGCATCATAGAAAAGCTCACCAGCTTAGATGTAAACCCATATGTCACAAGATGGGTTGCAAACTGGCTCAAGGACAGAACACACAGGGTTAGAGTTGCTGGTGCCATGTCAGACTCTAAGCCGGTCACGGTGTCCCACAGGGCTCAGTCCCGGGCCCCCTCTTGTTCGGCATTTATTTTTCTGAAGTGCAGGCAAACAGAGGGATTGTGGCTGACAATTTGCAGATGACTGCAAACTGGGCACCATAATTGACACTCCATCAGACACAGACATCCTCCAGAGAGGTCTCATAGAAATGGATAACTAGTGCCAGAGCCATGGCCTTAAGCTAAATGCCAAAAAATGTATAGTCATACCCTTTGGGAAAAACAAGGTAACCCCTAATTACCACATAGGTGGTAATCCATTAAACACGGAAGAAGTTATCAGGGACCTGGGGACCCAAGTTGACAGTAACCTCTCTTTTGACATTCACATTGCCAAAGTGGTTAGGAAGACCTTCTACATTGCCCACCTGATCATGAAGGGATTCACATCCAGATCAGGAGAGGTCATTGTACCCCTGTACTCTTCACTTATCAGACCAATGATTGAGTACAACGCCCCATTGAATGTACCTTACCCGACACCTGCAGCAGTTGGAAAGACCCAAAGTTCCTCACCAAAAGGATAAAGGGGCTCAAACATATGTCATACGATGCCCGACTGAAGAAACTCCAGCTCTATTCAGTCACATACCATCTGCTCAGAGGTGATCTGTCTGACATACAAGGCCATGTCCAACCCAGAATTAATGGACATGCTCCACCTCAAAAATCCAAATCCACCAGAGCCACGAGCAAGAGACTTAAACCTCAACACGGATATAAATAGGACGTGCTGGATGGACAGATTCATCACCCAGAGACTCCCTACACTATGGAACAGAATCCCAGTCAATGTGAGGCAGAGCCCCTCACTGACTCTGTTCAAGAGAAATCTTGACGAGTGGATGGGAGATCGTAGGTTTACCCCTGGGAATCATCTCTGTATCACTGCTGGACAGAGGCACAGCAAACTAATGGGTATAGTATTCTCATCCTAAGGGGTGGTGAAAGCCACACACACTCTGGCTAGGCTTATAAATGCCCTAGGGCAGATAGCCTAGTATGAACCTATGAACCTATGAATCTATGAACTGGAATTCTATTCCAGAGCAAAGGGAGCCTCTGGGTTATGAACCTGTCCCTCCAGCAAGTTCTATTTATTTCTGTGCTGAGGTACAAGTTCCTCGAGCATGTGGCTCTAAGGGATTTAGATTTACTGAGGTGGAGCATGTCCATTAATTCTGGATTTGACATAGCTTTGTATGTCAGGCATAGATTGCCTCGACATAGGCAGTATGCAACTGAGTAGAGCTGGAGTTTTTTTAACCGAGCAGCGTATGGCATCTGTTTGAGACCCTTGATCCTCTTGGTGAGATACTTTTGGGGTCTTTCTAATTGCTGCAGGTGTTGGGTAAGGTACATCCCAAAAGGGGCATTGTATTCTATGATGGGCCTGATGTGGGATGAATAAAGGGGCACGATTACCTCTCTTGATCTAGATGTGAAACCCTTATTGATGAGGTGGGCTATGTAGAAGGTCTTTCTAACCACTTTGGCAATGTGGTTTTCAAAGGAGAGATTGCTATCAACTTGGGTCCCCAGGTCCCTAATAACTTTCTCTGTACTTAATGGGTTTCCACCTATGTGGTAATTTATGGGCACATTGTTTTTGCCAAAGGGTATGACTATACATTTTTTGGCATTTAGCTTTAAACCATGGTGCTGGCACCAGTTATCTGTCTCTGTGAGACCTTTTTGAAGGATGTTTGTGTCAGCTGGAGAGTTGATTACGGCACTCAGTTTGCAGTCATCTGCGAACTTGGTGAGCCATAGTCCTCCCACGTTTGCCTGTACCTCGGAAAAGTATATACTGAACAAGAGTGGTCCCAGGACAGAACCCTGTGGGACACCACTTGTGACGGTTTGAGTCTGACATGGCTTCAGCAACTCTCACTCTGTGGGTTCTGTCTTTGAGCCAGTTTACGACCCATCTTGTGACATAGGGGTTTATATTTAAGCTGGATAGCTTATCTATGATGCCCGAGTGGGGTATTGTGTCAAATGCCTTTGCAAGGTCCAGATAGGCTGTGTGGACTACCTTCCTTCATCTATGGCCTGGTGACTGTTTCAAAGAAGTCAACCAGGTTCAAAGGCAGGATCTGCCCTTGACAAAGCCAACTGGGTAGGATCTAGTGTCTGTAGGTCCCCAATGTCTTTGTTTATGAGCTCCATGATGATCCTCTCCATAGCCTTGCAGACTAAGCTAGTCAGGCTTATGGGGCGATAGTTTCCAGGGTCCGTAGAGGCTCCACCTTGTGGAGTGGGACCACTGTTGCTGCACGCCATTCTGTGGGCACATATCCTGTAGTGAGGCTGAGATTGTATAGCTGTTTTATTTGAGGGATTAGTTCCTCTTGGAGTTCATGTAGGATGCAACCTGGGGCACCATCTGGTCCCATGGTAGCAGTGTTTTTGCTTTGGAGAGGGCAGCCTTCACCTGAGCATCTGAGATGTTTGGGAGGCAGCCTTCTGCTGGGATAGATACTTGCTCTTTTGGGGGGGGGGTGGAGAAGTTTGCACTGAACCTGTCTGCCAGGATATTGGCGATGTCTGTGGGTTCAGTGTATTTTTGTCATTTAGAATCAACTCAGAACAAGTCTGGGAGTTGCATCCCAGGTTTCTAACATAACTGAAAAAGCCTTATGATTGTCTTTGGTGTCCTTTGCAATTTTTCTCTCGAAGCTGGCCTTGGAGGATTTTATGAGGATCGTAATTTTTGCTAGTACTGATCAGAGATGCCTTCCTATTAGGGATTTTGCGCTATCATGTAGTAGCTTGCTCCTTCTGTTGTACAGTTTATTTATGGCAGGGGTCCACCAGACTGCAAGCCTGCCTTTGGATGATTGGGTCTTGGTTTTGTTTGGGATAGCATGATCCATGCATTCCTGGAGATGTCCGGAGAATCCATTCATATAGGATTCTGCAGTTTGGGCCATAGTTTCCACTGGCCCTGGGGCCTTGAAGGATTTGAGAAGTGAGAAGTTTACTTTTGAGAAGTTTTTCACTGTGGTTTTCTGGGCTGGGGGTGGGGTCGGGATGTGGACATCCAGTGAAATTAATTTATGGTCTGATCTTACCAATGAAGGATATACTTCTGGTGTGGAGCATAGAGTCCCCATGTTGGTAATTATCAGGTCTAGTATGTTGTCCCCTCTTGTGGGAGTGGTGACTAGTTGTTCCATAGCATTTGAGTTTATAATTTCTAGGAATCTTTGGGCTAAGGTGCTGGGGCTTAAGTAGTGCTCCCAGTCAATGTTTGGGTAGTTGAAGTCACCCAATATAATGGTGTTCGGAGAGATCTTCATGTTCTCCAATGTTTTCAGGAAAGCTGAGTGGGATTCCTGACTTTGAGAGGATGGTCTGTAGGATGCTATAAACTGAAAAGCAGTCTTGCCCACTGTTAGTTGCACATGGATGGTCTCCGATACTTCGTGCAATGCCACTAACATGGAGGTGTGGATATCCTTGATAAATATGGAAACTCCCCCTCCTTTTGTGGTTCGGTCCGGGTTTTGGGGCCGAAAAGCATGATATGAGGTATAGCCTGGTAGTGCTGGGGTGCTCTCTGGAGCCTTGAACCAGGTTTCTGTCACTGCACAGATATCAATGTTCTCCATACTGATGAGAGCTTTGAGTGCATGCATCTTGAGGTTAAGACTTCTGGCATTTAGCAGCATTACCCTTAGTTTCTTGTTCCTTGTGCTGTCTATGGGGGTGGGTTTGACTTTTGAGCCTTGCCTAAAAAAGGCACTATGGGGTGGCAAGAGCCTTTGCCAATATCTGAAAGCCCAGTGGTGACAGATGCAAGCTGTCCCTAGCGAAGCAACGTGGCTTGTCAAGCATATCATCCCAGGCTGACAGACACTGGATCCCCTTTGAATGACACCAAAATTTTAGCCAATTGTTAAAATCGATCATTTTGTCTTTGTACTGTGGCATCATTCTAGGTGAGGGTAAGATGCTGCTCAAGGTCAGGGTCATACTAGCCTGGGCTACATGATCAGAGAGCTCCTCTATGTCTCTTTTCATGTAGTCCAGGGATGTTGTGTGCAGCTATGTGGACAGGGCTGCATGGTATGGCGGGAGTATGTCACAAGGATCTGTCCAGCATGTAGCCATCCTAGTCGTAGGGCGGTGGTTGTCCATGACGTATGTCTTTCAGATCAGGCTATGGACATGTAGCATGTCCAACAGCATAGTGTGGCATATGTCTGTATGCAAGGTGGATAGCATGCTGCATAATGGAGGTGACATCAAACATCCGTACTGTCTTGTACATCTGTACTGCTAACATCTACATTGATAATGGTTCGCGGACTTGCAGACCATACCCGACAGTGTTCTGCTGAGGTGCCACCAATCATGACTGTTGTGAACAACATACAGAATGGGCTGTGTGTGTGAGGTGTGTGACATATCTGCACATTCTGGGGGATGATATCAGCAATGACACCACTAGGGGAATACCCCTGTACCCATTAAGTAACACCTAGGCTGTGGTCAACATTATGGACACTGTGTTAGGGATGGTGTTGTACAGTACACCTCCCTGAGCTGGAGACATCTCCCTGGCCCTTTAGGTAGTCAACCGAGGTACCCATGACATGACAGGGTGGTATCCATGAGCACGGAGATCATTGGACAGGCATACACAGCACCCGTGTGACCAATATTGGAACACATATCACCCTCCAGGGGTAGGGTCCATGCGTGGATGGCCGATACCAGCCACCACAATACTCACCTCCATTATGCAGCATGTTATCCACCTTGCATACAGACATATGCCACACTATGCTGTTGGACATGCTACATGTCCATAGCCTGATCTGAAAGACATACGTCATGGACAACCACCATCCTACGACTAGGATGGCCACATGCTGGACAGATCCTTGTGACATACTCCCACCATACCATGCAGCCCTGTCCACATAGCTGCACACATCATCCCTGTCATACATGGTGTCATACATGGTGTGATGGCCGTATGGTAGATGTAGTATCAACTATCTGGATCGGTAATGTGTCACTGATGCCCTCGCGGTGGCATAATGGGTGTCTGATACAGCTAGTAAACCCAGCCCGTACACACTATAGCCGATAACCTTACCTGCGAATGACGTCCGACTAGCCATTGTCCCATGTCAATCACGTGTGCAACACAGGCGATCCGTGGCAAGATGTTGAACAGCTGTACAGTGCAGTGTAGATGTCTATGGCAAAACCGATGCATGTACAGGTTTCAATGCGTACTTGCTGCATTGTCACTGCCCAAGTCCATTAAGGATGTGTCTGTGTTGATATGTGACATATACACAGCATCAAGGTCAACAGCATTAGCGTGGATACATCCAGGCATGTGCAGATAGGTTAGAACACCAGTGCAGGCAAACAGACATGCCCACATGAAGACAGACGTCACATGCAGTAGGAACACTAATGAGGTGCCATACATATATGGAGATGATATCCAATGCATAATGGGTGTTACATGTGTGTGACACATACATGCCAGTCATGTTAGTGTCATGTTGATTTGCAAAGATAACTGTGCAGATGTACTAGAAATGTATGTGCAGCAGTATCACTGTATATGTCTGCAATTGTGACCTGTCACCTTCATCATGTTTTACAGATAATGCCTCGTACACGCCTACCAGCATACAGCCGACAGGAGGATGATGTCCTAATCCCGTACCTCCATGAGAACTACGAGGTGTTATTTAGCCATGTGCCACAGCACGCACAGCAGCGGGACGACCTGTGGCAGGATCTTTGCAGGAGGGTCAACGAAGTGGGTGGCCACAACCGCACCTACCAGCAGGTGCGCAGACACTGCATGGACTTGATACATCATGTAAAACAGCGTGCCACTGCAATCGCCAGGGAAGGTGGAACAGGTGGTGGGCCACCAACCCAGCCTCCATTCACACACACAGAAGAGCTACTGGCCAGTCTGGGGACACCCTCGGAACAGCTCCCAGAAACCCTAGCTGTCATTGTGGAGGTGGGTGTCTCCCAACCAATGAGCCTGGAGTTGCCTGGTAAGTCAGTACTGAACATATGACCAGTATATCCCACGTACATGCATGTGTCAGTGTACAGCATGTAATGTAACAACATATGCAAGGTATGTGGACACACATACTGCATGCTACATTATGCTACCCTGTATATGCACCATACCTCTGAACTGTACACGTATTTGCAGGATGTCCAGATGTCTGCCTCATATTGTCGGTGTGTTCCCCTTAATATCTGTCCCTTTCTGGCAAATAGCCGAGGAATGGAGTCATTAAATGATGACATACATTTGTGTGTACGACTGTACATTCCGTGTAAAACCATGTGCATGCAAACCTCTTAGTCTAGCAAATTTTTATGTTTGTAAGAGCAATATGTCACAGTTGTCCCTATTTGTCCACCATCATAGTAGGCTTGGTCCACATGTCTTGTTCTAAGAGGTTTAGAGGTATGGTATGCACACATGTGCTTACTATATGCTATTGTACAGGTGAATGTGTTAACTTGCACTGTGCACCCTGTGGCTGTTATACAGTCATGGATAATGTTCATACTGCTGTGTCACCCTATACAGGTACCTCTGGCATGCCGCACACACAAGTGTCCGTTGCAGGTGAGACTGTCATCGGTATCAGGCATGTCAAAGCATAGATCTATTCACCATGTGGCCAGTTAATACATGGATATACAGGTTGCATCACCCATCATCCACACAGGCCACCCATGTGCAATATATACAAATGAATTGACACACAGACATGAAACCACAGTATTTGTCATTGCTACATGTGTGTCCAGCTGTGCATACAACAGTGGAGGTGTTCTACAATGGAGGCATATGTACTATACAGTGGAACAAAACGTGTGGTACACAAAACAGTACCGCACAGTGAGCAGTGATATGGGCAGACCACAGACGTCACCATTGTGATATATGCCCCTGAAATGGGTTCACACATTGTGATGTTCCATCCACCATGTCTCAGACACGTAGCGTTTTGTTTGCAATATTGTCACACTTTCCCATACCCCACATACCACACATACACCTGTTGTCTGCATAGCCCTGTGGATGGTGACATATCCAACATTTATGGGTGTATGTCATATTGGACAACACAGACATGTGTGATAGACGGCCATCACATACATGACCTACACATGTGCACACATGGCCATGGGGGATGGCCAGAGACACGTAGCCACACAGTAGATGGGATGTGGGTACACCCTGTCCTACTTTGTCCACACATGGTCCAATTACAGCCGCACTAGACGGATTGTACAGGTGATGTGGTACACTGCACATCTTAAATGCCTGTGTACAGCTAGTGGAGGTGTCAGTGACATCTACCTCATAAGATGTGTTGAACATTACGTCTGTGTCATAGCATGACAGTAGTCACCTGTACAGATTCCACCGACAGTGACACCAGGCCACAGATACTGTACATTTCCCTTGCTGCCATAGGACATCACTGTTAGCTGTATACCTTGTGTGCGTGGTACATGAATGTCATGTGTGAAATGGTGACATGACAGGTCCGCTATGTGTGGACATGGTTGCCAGGCAGCTAACACTCTGTAGTCATCATGCAGGGGTGTCATCTGTATGTCCTCCACTGACCTGTCACATGACACAGCATGGTATGGTGTGTATACACCTCAGCATCGTGGGTCACAATCCACAGGTATGTCATGGGTATGCATGTAGTTCTGGATATGCAATGTGTACATATCATGCACTGTTTGTCATTATAGACGCCTCATGATGCCATGTAATGGCACAGTGTCTGTACTTCACACTGTACAGCAATGTAGACGGCTCACGGTCCCCTACCATGCCCATGCACATTTGCTCAACATGCAGTCTATCTGTAGGGCATATGGGCAACACTGCAATGTGATACCCAGTACAACGCTGTACATGCGTCAGGACACCATTGTGTCAGGCATGCATGTTTGTTAAAGCACACGTCAGCAGATTACATGTCAAGGTCACATCAGCCATGTGTACTGTTATCCTGTTCTGGTCCACATGTTGTATCATGGGGATGCATGCATACTACCATGATCATGTGAAATGCATGGATAATGATATGACACCTGCTTGCTGTGGTGTGCATTCCAGGGGGTATGCTTACAAACACTATTGATGTCTGGGCTGCATGCTGTCAGCTGTATCACAAGCATGCTGCATGCCATCTGTCATATCACATGCATGGTGTGTGTGTGTGTGTGTGTGTGTGTGTGTGTGTGTGTGTGTGTGTGTGTGTGTGTGTGTGTGTGTGTGTGTGTGTGTGTGTGTGTGTGTGTCAGTGTGTGTGTGTGTGTGTGTGTGTGTGTGTGTGTGTGTGTGTGTGTGTGTGTGTGTGTGTGTGTGTGTGTGTGTGTGCGTGTCAGTGTGTGTGTGTGTGTGTGTGTGTGTGTGTGTGTGTGTGTGTGTGTATGTGTCAGTGTGCATCAGTGTGTGTGTCTATTGTAATTTAGAGTCTTTCTTTGCATTCACATGTGATGTAGGTGCGTTACCCTCCTGTGGTCCATCTGATAGTGTCCCCACAGATGCTAGCAGTGATGAACATATGCATGAGGTAGAGGCAGGGATGTCAGGGGCTGAATCTGTGCCAACGGTTGCCATCCCAGCTATGGCCCCTCTTCCTCACACACAGTTCAGCTGCCAGCACATACCACATCACCAGTGGCCATAGAGGAAGGACAGTCAGCGTCTGTTAGTGTTGAACAGGAACGTGTGGTGGCTACAGAAGGTGTGTCTCCACACCATGGTGGCAGTGTACTGACTGCAGATGTGCCACACAGGCATGTGGCCAGTGCTGCTCGTAGGAGGACCTCTGGCAGACATGCACCTGCAGGACAAAGCGCAGCAGCTGGAATCACCAGATGCATGTTCCAGACTGTAATGGCGGTACAGGCATGTGCCGATCGGCAGAACAGAGAAGGGCAGAGGCTGCAGAGGGCTGCTATCTATGCCCTAAACAACAACATCCAGGCATTGGCAGGTGCTCAACAGCAGCTTGCTGATCTTCTGGACAGGCGATTGGGTGACATGGTCAGAATCCTTGACCGTGGCATGGCAATCCGTGAGCGTGAGCTGCCTGTGCTGGAACATCTGGTAGGGGTGAGGCATAGGCCACATGGAAGTAAACCAGCTACACCACCTAGTGCAGGTCAACGTGAGCGTGCCACCTCACATGGTCACTCCCATAGTGCCGGTAGCAGTAGCAGTGCAGCTGGTGCTGCGCTGTCCACACCAGGACACAGCAGGCCACGTGGACATGGCCCTGGAACTTCTCGGTGGGGGCATGGTTCCAGTGGCCATATGTCGTCGGACAGTAGCCATTCTGTACCTCCGCCTGGTAGTGCCCGTGCAACCCCTGGCATCCACAGGACACGTGGCCGTGGCCGGTCACAGTGAGCTGTACAACCTGATCTGTACAATCTGGAGATGTCGATAATACCCTTGTGTAGGCCTCACAAATGACAGAACTGTGTGCACACATACACACACACAGCAAACACAACTGTAGGGCTCCACAACACCCACATGCATACGGAACAGACATGTCCAATCAAATCACCGGCCCTTACCCACACACATGATGTCATCCATTGGTGCAGCCTATGCCCCTGGCAAACAGTATCACCCTGTGCATATAATGAAGCCTGTGCTGCATCCCTGTCATCTGCACCATCGGTGCAGGGATATGCTGAAATGGTCTGATGCACAGGGTGAACAGAATAGTGAGAGGTGTATTTAACATTACTTGTGTATGCATAGTGAGGGATGTGTATGTTGCAGTGGTTGTGTGTGAATTGAGAGATGTGTATGTGACATCAGTTGTGTACTGTCGACATGCACCAGTCATACCATGTAGTCCAGGTGCAGCATGCATTCTGATATGTTCACAGTATGTGTATTGGTTACAACAGTAACAGCATGTTGGTAATGATGCCCTGGTTCCCTCCTATAGTGTGCTGGCATGTGCCTACAGGTAGCAGTGTTTGCAGTCCCCCATGAGTAACTGTGGAGTACTCACAAGCACTTATGGCAATATCAGCATGCTAAACGTACCCTCAACCTGACTGTTGGAAAGTCTAATATGACTCAGATGTCCACACATATACTGCACCTGAAGCATGTGGTCAGTTGAACAGGCTACAGCAGACAGAGACGTGACATACATACCAGGATACATTACAGGTATGTTGACATGGTGCAGGGGTTGTACACAGCGGTCTGGCCAATAATGACGTTAGATGCCACTTGATAGCATGAGGCCGCACTGTGTAGCAGTAATACCCTGTCACATTACAGGAACATGGCCACATTCACGAGGTGTACACCACTATAATGCACACCCAATAGTGTTGAGGTGAGGACCCTTGCCTATGTGGCTGTCACCCTTGCAGTACTTTACACCCACACGACGTGACACAGAGAAGGAACATGCACAGGTAGCCAGTACGGCTGGGACCGATGGCATCAACAGGGTAGTAGACTGCATCACCATGAGGGGTTAGTCGCCATGAGGGGTTAGTGATCCTGTTTTCACTGTATGGTAGCATACACCCTCACACCAAGCACCAGACAGCCATACATACATACATACATACACACACACACTGTGGTGACCAGAAATGTGTATACGGATAGCCGATGTGTGTGATGCACCACACCTGCCAACGTCATGCTTTCCACACCGCAGTATGTACAGACCTCTACAATGGTGTACAGGGATGTGTAACAACTGGGACGTAATCCCCACGATATGTGGTATATGTGTTCACACAATCGGACACACATGGCAGTGCTGGGAATGATACACCTGCCATATGATGAGACGTTTGATAGACATGCAGTGGTATTGTCCGCATTATGTGTACCAACACTATGTCTGGCAATTGTGCTGCTATATGCACACGGGAAGATGTAGGTGTTACAGGTGTCATGTGACATACAGTTGGTAACACCTGACCGCTGTGTCTGCGTTATATCATCACCTTCAAGTAACAGTGACATAGCATACTGTATGCACATGGCATGGTAGGATGGCATGTGACACAATTGTGAGCCATCCCCGGCACACATACATTTACACAGGTGGATCACCACTTTATGTACACACATCCCTCCATACGTGCTGTACAACCAACCATACTGTCTGTATGTCACCATATACAGGTGTCAATGATGGGGCTGCATTGTGACTGCATGTTGTAGTTGGGTGCAGCTGTGTTATGGACATTGGCTACTGCACATGCATGGTTGCTGCATGCACAGTACAGATTGTACATGTGTCTCCTGTAGCCATGTTTGTATGCATTGCTATTGGTGGACATGTGTGTTGACATACATAATACATGGACTGTGGTATTATATCACGGGTATCATGGGTGACCAGTACAGGGTATGTGTCCTCGGTCAACATTGCTACCTCCTGTACTGTGAGCATTCAACAGACATGGACCCACCTTCCATTTGCGTGCATATCATTGTTTAGGCCACTGTTCTGCACGGGGTACAGCAAAGGCTATGCTATGTACATATGTGTTGTGTGTGCGGTCCATGCACACATCCACTGCAATCACATGTATGACATATCCAGATGTGTGTTCGTTGGTGTACAGAAACACTCATCTGTCACAGCTGTGTAAGACCCGGCGCCCCTGGTATGTCTTGAGCTGACCTGGTCATGTATAGTGGTATCATTGCAATGCATAACACCTGTTGGAACCCTGTCGGTACATGTGTATTCTGCACAGTTGGTGTAGACCTCTGTACAGCCCACTGGTCATGTGTCACACGGTGTTGTGGTAATGTATGGCTGTGTATTGCTGCACCAATGACATGGTGATGTCTTGAAGGCTACAGTGTAGACTGCGGTGTGTACGTTTGTGATCTGCACCTGTGACAGCTGTGATGGCAGCTGAGTGTGTACTGGTCACTGCATGTGTGTGACCACCCTGTGCATGGGGACAGTTATAACTTACTGTGCCCTTCCGTGTTTACACTGCATCTGCATGCAAGACAGCCCATTGCAACTGCTAAGTGTGTGAGCATGCCCAGTACACGGTTGTGTAGATAGACACACAGGACAGTCCAAACTGAGCCCTTGCGTGTTGAGACTCCGTCTGCATGCAAGACGGCCCTTTGCAACTGCTAAGTGTGTGAGCATGCCCAGTACGCGGTTGTGTAGATAGACACACAGGACAGTCCAAACTGAGTCCTTGCGTGTTGAGACTCCGTCTGCATGCAAGACGGCCTTTTGCAACTGCTAGGTGTGTGAGCATGCCCAGTATGCGGTAGTGTAGATAGACACACAGGACAGTCCAAACTGAGCCCTTGCATGTTGAGACTCCGTCTGCATGCAAGACGGCCCTTTGCAACTGCTGTGTGAGCATGCCCAGTATGCAGTTGTGTAGATAGACACACAGGACAGTCCAAACTGAGCCCTTGCGTGTTGAGCCTCCGTCTGCATGCAAGATGGCCCTTTGCAACTGCTAAGTGTGTGAGCATGCCCAGTACGCGGGTGTGTAGATCAACACACAGGACAGTCCGAACGGATGTGTATTACTAGGCGTGTGGCCATGGCCAGTGACACCTTGTGTTGGTGATGTCCCTCTGTGCATGGGCATGGCCGTTGACATCCTGTATAGCCATGGTGGTCATCCAGGCAACAGATGTCCATTTTCAACGTCATGATGGATGCCTACCGAGTACGCACTGGTCGACTATCTTAAAGGGTGTACTGTCTGTGGCACGTCCTGTGTCTATGTATTGTTGTTGTAGTGCTCCGTAAATCTTTAGTTGCCCCGATGACACCACTGCCGTGTGTTTGTCTACGTCTACCGTAGGACAGTAATATGTCTGTATGCTTTCAGACTGACCACTCTCTATACAATACCTTTCAGCGTCCTTGTCTTGCGGATGATGACACGTGCCTAGAAGCATGCCTCTGGGAGTGCTGTGTTTAGTAATCTCGGTAGCGCATTCTGTAAATGCGTCATGCTGTAGTGTGATACATTAGTTAGGTGTATGTTCGACTCCCAACCCTGCCAAGTGTGTGTGTGTGTGTGTGTGTGTGTGTGTGTGTGTGTGTGTGTGTGTGTGTGTACGCATGCTCCCATCTGCCTGGGGACTCAGTCATGCTTTTAGACGCCTCACACCACAGATACGTCCTACCGACGTCTTTGCCTTTGCGGATGATGACACGCGCCTAGAAGTATGCCTTTGGGACTGCTGTGTTTAGTAATCTCAGTAGCGCATTCTGTAAATGCGTCACGCTGTAATGTGATACGGTAGTTAGGTGTATGTTCGACTCCCAACCCTGCCAAGTGTGTGTGTGTGTGTGTGTGTGTGTGTGTGTGTGTGTGTGTGTGTGTGTGTGTGTGTGTGAGCATGCTCCCGTCCACCTGGGGACTCAGTCATGCATTTAGATGCCTCACACTACAGATGCTTCCTACCGACGTCTTTGCCTTTGCAGATGATGACACGCACCTAGAAGTAGGCCTCTGGGACTGCTGTGTTTAGTAATCTCAGTAGCGCGTTCTGTAAATGCGTCATGCTGTAGTGTGATAGGGTAGTTAGGTGTATGTTTGACTCCCAGCCCTGCGAAGTGTGTGTGTGTGTGTGTGTGTGTGTGTGTGTGTGTGTGTGTGTGTGTGTGTGTGTGTGTGTGCGCATGCTCCCGTCCACCTGGGGACTCAGTCATGCTTTTAGACGCCTCACACCACAGATACGTCCTACCACGTCTTTGCCTTTGCCGATGATGACATGCACCTAGAAGTAGGCCTCTGGGACTGCTGTGTTTAGTAATATTGGTAGCGCATTCTGTAAATGCATCATGCTGTAGTGTGATAGGGTAGTTAGGTGTATGTTCGACTCCCAGCCCTACCAAGTGTGTGTGTGTGTGTGTGCGTGTGTGTGTGTGTGTGTGTGTGTGTGTGTGTGTGTGTGTGTGTGTGTGTGTGTGTGCGCGCATGCTCCCATCTACCTGGGGACTCAGTCATGCTTAGATGCCTCACACCACAGATACGTCCTACTGATGTCTTTACCTTTGCGGATGATGACACATGCCTAGAAGTAGGCCTCTGTGACTGCTGTGTTTAGTAATCTTGGTAGCGCGTTCTGTAAATGCGTCATGCTGTGGTGTGATAGGGTAGTTAGGTGTATGTTCGACTCCCAGCCCTGCCAAGTGTGTGTGTGTGTTTCCAGCTGCATGACAACAGTACATTGCTTTTACAGTATTCACTCACCATAACATCCGTGCGGCGTCTTTGCCTTTGATGCTGGTGTCTACAGGCTAGACACATGCCTGTGTGAATGCTGTGATCTACTAATCATGTTTGCGCATTCTGTAACTGCGTAATGCTGTTGTGTGGTACAGTGTTTACATTTGTGTTCTGCTCCCAACCCTGCCACGTGTGTTGTGTGTGTGTGTGTGTGTGTGTGTGTGTGTGTGTGTGTGTGTGTGTGTATGTCTGTATCTATCTATATATACATATATATATATATATATATATATATGTGTATATATATATATATATATATATATATATATATATATATATATATATATATATATATATATATATATATATATATATATATATATATATATATATATATATATATATATATATATATATATATAGATATATCTAGATAGATATGTATGTTGTGTTTATCACTCTTGAATGTGCTGCATTATCTGTACATGATCACCTTGGATGTATGTACATCTGCTATGGCTCTGTGATAGTGCACATACTGTGTGCTGTAGTGATCGTGGGTTATACTTGTGTAGTGACCGATTATTGTGTTGCTGGATATTACACGGGGCATTGGAAACAATGTTAGTACAGCACCTTTGCATGGTCGTATGCACATCTCGGCGACAGTCAGCAGTGGTTACTACTTTGCAGGGGGAGTATGGCTCATATCCGTATGTAGTAACTGACAATTCTATGCAACTCACATTACTGACTCACGTTTATCCACAGGTTGTGGTACAGATCCCAGGACTGTATGTGTATACAGTGACAGGTGCAGGACTGGGTTAGTGTTGGATGCATGGATGGGTGTCCATGGCCAGTAATGGCGATCTCTACAGGCTGGCAGGTACAGTCTGTAACTGTCCCACAACCTCCTGTATATGGCTGACACATGCTGTACTTGTGTATATGCAGACACACACATGTACCACAAACAGCTAGGATTATCACATAAACCCATTGCATCACCATTGTGCCATGCAATAACTGTTGTCCCTCACACACACACACACCTACGTGTAGCTTGGATGGCTCAATGACAGCTCTGGAAATGTAACACCACACACTGTGCATATGATGTCACCTGTGCCACCACCTGTGATGTGCAACATTGATGCAGGATCAGACTAACCTGGTGCTGATGCACACAGTGGCTGTATTCCACTGTATTGATGTTAGAATGCTGTTTACACAAAGTGTGATACTTCCAGGTGTATATCAGCAGGCATGATGCATTGCAGCTGTGACCATCAATGTAGCATAGTTTACAGCACTGTTAATTCTGATGTTGTATTCTCCATCCATGTGCCATTTCACTGATGTATGTAGTATTGGCAGCATGTGTGTCTGAGTGTGCAGTACGTGTGTGATGTGTGTAGTACACATGTATACATGCTTACAAACGCGTACACTGGCATACATGACATTACCCGGGCTTCACCATTCGTACACTAGCTTACTTGTTCTTCAACACACGCACACATGCTGACATGCATTCACACATGCTTACTCGGGTTTACTGGCGTGCATGGGCGCGGACACACTGTGGGCAGGTTTGCAGGTAACATCGGTGGTATCCATGGCGTACACCATCAGTCTCCTGACTTTCCTAGGTTAGCTCATAACATGCCTCTTCCACTGAGTACTGACAGCGAACATGTGACACTGCTCCGGTAAGATTACAGTGTTTTAAACATACACACTCATGTTGTCACCTATCTTCTACTCCACTAGTCCCCACACTACACTGTAGAGGCTTGGCCCATATGGCATGACATGTTGAGATTCACTATCCTCAGCTTCACTTGCATCACATTGCCTACAAATGCTTCGTTACATCTCTGACAGAGCGCTTCCACACATAACAACCAGTACGCAGTTGCCATGTTGTCTCCAGCTTGCCATTCATCTGCATGGCGTACTAACATCTAACTAAACCTACATTTTCTATGTCTATTATACATATTAGACTTGTTTTGAAGCGCAGCGCGTTCTCGTGGTGCTGTGCTACGCTTCCACACCAGAGAGCGGGGGAGGACAACTACAGTTTTATTGATATCCAATGAACAATAATGCCACTGGCCTTAGATTTGGACATTGGCATGCTTCTTTGACTGTATTCATACCATATTTGCAGCTGTCATTGCTCCGTTTAACAACGTCCAGAACGTTAGTCGCCTAACATCCGGGTACATTTCTGCACATAACTCTGCTCTTGCACGGACAGCTGACTGTTTCATGTATCGCATATTTGCATAGCTTTCACATACAAATGGGGTATGTTGCAAATCCCAACATTGTCCGTGCAATGTCCGTGTTATGGGTCGGTCTTACACGCCCCTACAGGAGTTTGCTGTATAGCTTGGCAGACATCTTTCCTTGCTGTACTCTCACTCTACTCGTACACACCGGAGGCTTCATGTATCATGGCCTAGTTTTGCTGTGTGATATGTCTATTTGTGGTGTGTGCATGGCTGTGGGTATGTCCTACTGTCATTTGCAAAGGTGACAGCCCTATAGGTACTTCATGTAGACTGCTGTGTCATTTGACATGTCAGCACATACCTGCGGCCAATACTGAACATCCTACTGCAGCGCTTTTCATAGCTTCTGAGTTATCTTGCAGTCGATAATGCTGTTTCCTCAGACACGTATCTGTTTCTGATCATACCTCTCCACCTCCTAGAGCAAACTCTGAACAAAGCCTTAACTGATGGGGGGACAAATAGGGGCAGATTTTAAATATTTCGCTTACAAACGTAGATAGTTAACAGAATAATAGGTTTTGCATTAGTATGACTTTTCTGATGGATTTGGAGTCTTAAACTCAAATGTTTGTCAATATTTCATGACTGCAGTTCTCAGGTATTTGCCAGACAGGTACAGATTTTAAGAGGAACACACCAAACATATGAGGCAAACTCTGCACATTCTGCGTAAATCTGTACAGTTGCGAAGTATGTTTCTGATACAGGATATCAGTTGTCTGACACCAATACACACACTGTATGGCGGCATCACAGGCCAGATGCCATTACATTTATATTGCAATACACACTCACCCAGAGGGTTGTATTCCTCACAAAGGCCAACAGGTGCTTATCCACACTAATTATTCTATATTGTACCTTATGTGTACGCCGGTATTTGCGCTTTCTGTCAGTGGCAGAGCTCACTTACGAGTATGGGGGACTGGACCCTGTATCGGTGACACTGCATGACACCCTGAGGGACACATTTCTTTTGAGTCTATTAACCTTCTACATTGACTTTCACAGGGCATATGTTGTCATTCACATTTGTCGAAGTACATGCTTTTGATTTGTACATGTTTTGTCATTTGTCCTGACGTCTTTCTTCTCACCTGTCCACCTAGTATCACTAGTTCTGTACATTTATTTTGGACGGGTTACCTTCATACCTCTCACCTGTACACATTATGGGTAAATGCCCTGACGTTTGACCTATGATCTTGTTACATTTGTCATAATAATGTGCCTTTCTGGTAAATTATTGGCAAGGCATTACGGACTGTGCAGTTAGATAATAGTGACTGACATTTCTATTTCATAATTACTAACCCTCATAACATTCATATTCCTGACTACGCCATTATTCTATCAATGTTCTGACTTTGTCTGGGGTATATTTAATATAGTCCCTATTTGTATTCCATGTACTATGCCTTAGTCTAGCTGTCTTATTCTGACAGTTTGGCAGGTATGGTTACCATCTTGGTTGTACGCATGTCCATCCATGATAATCGCCTACATGACACTGATATAGGTCCCTACATCTTCCTCCAATGGTTTACAGAAACTCCAGTAGATGGGTTGAACCTTTTTGGAGAATATAGGCGTGTGCTATACCCACATAGGTATATTGATCACTCCCATGGGGCGGACCTAATAAATCTGTGCCGACCAACACCTAGACCCATTTCTGCATACCCATGATTCCCATACCTGACACCCCTCCACAGTACCTATTAGACATGTTTAATGTGAGCGATAATAAAATGTGAGGACACTTCGAAGAACTCCCCACTCTCCGGATATCGGATCGTACGTCATACATTCTATTGACCAATGTGTTATTACTCTTGCACCTGCTACTGTTGCATGTACAGCTATATCGTAGTTGCAGCTGTGAATTCATTTGCATCAATGACGGTTCGCACTTCGTATGGGGTCAATTTTTGGGGTCCTGCAAAGGACACCTATATTCATGTTTAAAGTGTAGAACTTGCAGGCCTGTCACACTGGTACTTTCCGGGCAATGGTTTGGAGAGCAGCGGTTTATTCACCTTTCGTGCGTGTCTGTCTGTCTATCCATAATAGCTATACCATGACCTATTTATGTACATGTGTTATACCTACAGGGACATATGTTTGTTGTGTATAGATATATACATGTACATATATACATATGTCTGTACATTCCTCATTTCATAATTTGCTTTGGTTTACGTCTGTGGATTATGTGTATACACAGATATATATATCCATAGCATACCTTTCAACTGTACAGATTTTTGATGAATGTACAGCTGTTTGCCTCTTATCTTTGGTCTGTTTTTCATAACCTTGTGTCTATCTGGCAATTTAGTGACATATCATTAAAGATTGACGTTGGAATATAATGACAAGCATTTCAGGTTACGACTTCATACCCTTCAGAGAATCCATGCTAGTGACACACCTGCTATTCTATCCACTTTCTATGTTTGTTAGGGCAATATCTGGGGATTGTCCCTATTTGTACCAGTTGTTTTCATGGCTTTGTCCGGTTTCATACTTTACGGGGTTAACAGGTATGAGCCATGTATATATAACGTGGAGAAAACAGCATTCGTTTGCTATGTTGTGGGCGGATTACACACACGCAGGCGCACTTGCATATCCTTATTGTGGGTTACATATGTTTAATAGATATTTGTGCTTACATGGCCTTTCATACTTCTGACCGTAACAGTTACATATCTGTATTCCGGTTTACAGACTGATGTGAAACACACGTTCACCTTTACATATTTAAATGTGTGTACAGCACGAACGCATTCATTACACTCTAAAGTTATATGTGCAGTGGTCGTAGGTCAACTGGGACTGCATTCACGTTGGCCGGATGCCGGGACCACTATTCTATTGGTGTTCTGCCTCATTGATATGCATACCCATAGTACTTAGCTACATCAACATACGCCTCACCGCTTCACTTACAACACAGGCATCCATTCTCCTGCTGGGAAAAATGCAGTACTACATATTACACATTCCCTATTGCCTACTGCTGTGGACCCCAGCTGCATTGTTAATCACTCCAAGGATATGCAGAACACCAAGGCATATAATCCTGGCACATACAGGTCTTTGATTGTCAGGGTGTTCATGTAGTGATCTGGGTTTAGGCTTGTCCGCCTGGTGAACGGAACTTCCCTGGCCGAGTTCAAATGTCAGATGAAGCATATGGGCAGGGAGTTTCTCCCTATTATGAATTTTTACTTGTGTTTAAAGACACAGGTGTTTGGGCACCTGTCAGCAGCTTATTCTGTTGGCAATACATATTATGGGTGAGGTTGTTACAGTCCATACTCCACGGTGAGGGGTGTTCCCATTCACATTTGACTGTTACCTGTATTCAGTTGTACAGTGATTATCTTGGACATAAAGTGACTACAGATATGCAGTTGTACATTACACAAATGTGAAGGGTTGTTACTTTAAATATGTACGGACCATACCTCTCAACCTCTTAGAGCAACAAATCTGCGCAAAACCTACATGATGGGGGGACTAATAGGGACACATTTTAACTATTGCTCTTACAAGCTTAGAATGTTGATAGAATACTAGGTTTTGCATTAGCATGACTTTTTTGCAGGATGTGGAGTCTTAAACTCAATATAATTCTCATTATTTAGTGACGTCAATCCTCAGCTATTTACCAGACAGGTGCAGATCATCGGAGGCACACAACAATGATATGAGGCAAAACTCTGGTCATTCTGCGAATATCTGGACAGTTGAGTGGTATGGTATGGACCTCTGTAATACGCTGTTGTGTTCTGGCACATCAGTAGCTCAGCATTAAAGAATGAAGTCGGAATGTGCTGGCAGACAGTTGGGTTTCAGACTTCATACTCCGGACATTAATGTCATTGTGAAAACTGTTATTCCATCATATTTCTATGTTTCTAAGAGCTATCTTTACCAATTGCCCCTGCTTTTGGACCTTTGTCTCACTTGTATTCACGGCTCTGTCCAGATATCTAGC
Source organism: Protopterus annectens (assembly GCF_019279795.1). Lineage (NCBI taxonomy): Eukaryota > Metazoa > Chordata > Ceratodontiformes > Protopteridae > Protopterus > Protopterus annectens. Next base: position 727,632,271 of record NC_056733.1, read on the forward strand.
TCACACAGGTTGAGAGGTATGGTCGGTCACGCCTGCACACAGTAAGTATCCCTCACACTTGGTCAGGGTTGTCCTGTTTACGTCAGTGTCTTCCTCACCCTTATGCCGTTTGCCACTATGCGAATGTGTGCAATATATTCTCCTGCCTATTCGTGTCAGGACACGTGCGTCACGAGAAGGTGTTTTTTCCTGGATAGTAGGTTATAGTTTTATAGATTAGTACTAAGCTAACTGCCCTTACGAGCCATTTTAAGCCTAGCCAATCATCCCTTGTGAGACTCAAACCCTGCATCTTGTGTTTGTAAGGCAAACACCTTACCCATTAGGCCAACCCTCCCTCATGACCACTTAGGTCTGGACAGTGTCATGGACCTCTAATTCACGTTCTGACTTGTGTCCAGATATCTACAGAATTGGACATCACATCATCATACCCATTCTACTATTTACACAAGTTAGTTATCCCATGAGGGATATCCCAAAAATTGGACAAGACCAAAACAAGACTGATATCAAAGATTCTTTTGGCTTTATGAAAATGTGCAGGGGGTTTTACATGCAGGGGATACATGGTTTGCAATCCTGAAACTGCCTAGGGTGACAATACCTACTACATATGCATAGGGGGTCACTATGTGTAGCTGTGTCTGCAACGAACCAGTAGGCCAAGTACGGCTGGATTTGGTGGATGTTCTGGTACGGGGGCGGGTTGTGTGATGTGGAGGGTATGCTGGGTGGGCCATTATGCAGCCAGGTGTGTTGCATTTGTTATGGCCAGTTCCATCTGGACCAATCTGTGGGTATGTGACGGTGACATACCTATACATTTGTCTCGCACATTTCCATATTCATATGTTTGTGGGATTGTGTTCTACACTATGGCCTGTCTGCTTGTCTTGCAGCTGTTTCTCCATGTGTTTGTGTTTCTTTCCACTTCACCCGCTGCCCCCTCCTACACCTCTGGTTCACCTTTTCTGCATACGACACAGTATTGCCTTTGCAGATTTTACCATTACCCATCCACCCCTCACACGCAAATTCCTCACACCCCATAGATCACTACTTTTGTTGTTGGCCCATAATACGGCCAGAGTAACACATTGACTACCCTACATGTCTCAGGTACCTTTATGGTTGTGTAGACGACCCTGCCATGTTTGATTTCCACGTGCTAAACCTCACGCACATAGGTACACGCCCATACTTCACTTTCATTACTTGGTTGGTATACCCGGGTACTACCCATTCGACTGTGTCACATACAAGTTCGGCTTATACTGCTGACTTCCGGATTTTGCAAACCTGTTGTACTCATTGGTAGGATGGCACCTTTTCCTATGTCCATGCTATTCCTTACACATATCTGACTGTTGTGGACAATGTCTCCCCACAGTCGATGGTTGTGTTTCCACCTTTTCGATTGACCACAGTGTGACATTTGCGGTGAACACAGCACATTTTACAGGCCGACACATACCCATGGTCAGTTCATCAGATAGAACTTACAATTCATGCCTATATCTAAGCTTAGTCTTGTAGCATTTTGGTGGTTTATTCTGTTTCTTCTGCCATTTATGGAATATACGTACAGAGAAAAACTGTTTAATGCAACTATTACATGACGTCTGAGGTATAATTATGTCCTATAATCTCTGGACATTTGCCATGTTTACAAGTTTGTGTCAGGACACATCTGCCCACAGAGGGACTGTCGCTCACAAAGTGGGACAGGTGGTAATCTTAGTCGACGGTACGGATCATACTGTTCCTTTCGGCCTACGTGTGTCCTTATTGTAGTAGCTGTTTATATGCTCCTTCTGTTTTGTTAACATGCGTATTCTATTTCCTATCACATTTGGTATGTGGAATACGGACATACCTTTTGTATGTGGCTATTACATCCCTTGTGGGATATGATTCGGACATACGGTCACTACATATATCTACATTTCTCCTCGTGTATTTTGTTATGGACACATCTGCACAGCTATGTACCCTCCCTCACATTATGGGTCAGCTGGTGACCCTCTCCATTGGGCTGGATGTACCCCCTGGCGCGCTAACATAGGATACGTTTCACTTCCACATGGTATAGCTATCAACACTACGTTGGACTATGGGCACACGGTTTTCATGTCATTTGTTCAAGGGTAGGGACCCGTTATTCCCTACTGTGCATTTGTGTTTGCGTCTTCATTTTCTGTTCGCAGGGACTATCTTGCATGCTTTGCATACGTTTCAGTATCCACAGACACTGATAGGTGCAATTACTATTGTAGGTGGAATATAATATTCAGCAGTTTAGGTTGCTCCTCGACAGCCGACACTGACACACCTCCCTGCGCAACTTTGATATGCCCCATGCACTCGCGCACGTTTCCTATGCACGTGGCTGTGGCGGCTATGCATATGGCGCGACTACTCCATATATATGCCGCACGGCCGGCGCAAGCCTTACGCCGGCCTTGCACCGAGCTTCATGAATCCCAGGGTAGTACTATTTTAAGTTGGATAACTTAATTAATGTTTTACAGCCTCTACTATTCAATAGTAAAGGATGCCATTTCATAAGGATAACTCTCATTTCTTTTTCTCATATATTTTTTATAACTATAATATAATTCTTTTTGAAGTCATATGCCAACCATTCATTTACTACTTTAAAATCACGATACAAGATAGAGAAAACTGTGGAAGTGTTTATCACCTATGCTATCTCTCCCACAGGACTTTCTAAATTAATGAGTTTCAGATAAGCATCCACTTTGTTTTTTATTGGATTGTTTTATAGACAAACTACAGACATGACAGAAAGTAGAAGCCCACTGCAGTTTTTACTTTAAAACAATATTTAGATATTTCTGTGTGATCTCCTTTATTGTAATGGGGATCAAATAGATGTACCTTGTGCCATGCAGAGATAACCCCCTTCTAATCCTTTAAGCTTTGTATAGCAGAGTCTTTTTTTCTAATTCTGAAACTTGAGGGAGGTGAAACTCATTCCCATCTACCCTGCACTACATATTTTTGTTAATGTATCCAAGCTTTAATTTTCACTTCATTTAGTCTAATGAGTTTTGTACATTATTTAAAAATATCTGTTCCATTACACGCAAAGATGCACATTTTGTATAACATAAGTATAAACATAAATCTAAACATTTTTTTCTATTTTTGTTTCATATCTATTTATATATTGACAGAGCTGTATCTCTATATACATTTTCTTAAATATAGATAGATGGATAGGGCAGCATAGCGGTTTGTACTGCCGCCTCACATCTGCCTAAATACTTGTTTCTCTGCCTTATAAATACTGAGTGCCAGGATTGGCTCCCTCTCACCTTTGACCCTGAATTGGATAAAACAGTTACAAAAGACTAAATGAAATAATGAAAGAATGAATGATAGTTTTTACATTAGGACATTAAAAATATGAGAATGTAGAAAGAATCCTAGCCAAGTGATCGTAGGTGCCATATAAAGCCTACCACTGCTCACCTATAAAAAGACAAAGTTAAACGTTCTTACCTCTTTCTGAACATTTAACAATGCTCACCTCTGAAGTCAAACAGGACCATAAATAATAACCTTAGGGAAAATTATCTACCCATCCAGTCATCAATACTAGCCTTAAGTAGTACTCTGATTAACCCGCAGTGGTGACCTATTCCATAGGCTGGAAAAAGTTTGAGTTACAAAATTATCCCTCCATTGAGTCTTGTTTATTTGTTGATGTCCAGTTATTCCCACGTCACCACTGAGCACTAAATAGTGTGCCGACTATAGGGAAAGTCATGCTCATGTATCAGGATAGGTGAAGGATTTAAGGCTTTTAATAATATAAGGAGAGTCATGCTCATCTATCAGGATAGGTGAAGGAGTTAAGGCTTTCATATAGTCTGGTTTAGAAATTGTTGGGGCCTTTCCTTTACAGCAATAAACTTGGATTTGGGTATACCAGTAGGAGCACTGTATTCAATGATTGGTCTGAAAATGGAAGAGTAAACCAGCAAAATTACTTTTTGGGTCCTGAGAATATTCCCTAGAAATTAATCGAGACAGAATGATTTCTTTACTATGTTGGAAACATGAGGATCAACTCTGAGCAAATTGCCTACATGAAGTACCAGATCTCTTTTGACCATATCTGTCTGAAGAAAAGCAATGTTTATACCATAACATTCTTCTGGCTGCTGGTTCATCAATGAACCATTCTACTCCTTGGCTCCCAACTTTTCTAACTCCTAAAAGAAAATTCCTGCCCTTGTCTTTCCTCAGGTTTACTTAGACAGCCTCCGTCATATAACCTTAGATCACATAGTCACTCACCCCTCTTGCAAGCACCTAAAACCAGACTTCAGTGCTCTTACTACCCTTCAACCAAACCTGCATCAGGATCTTGGGTCAACTTGACATTTCACAGCACAATTTGCTTGTAAATGCTCTGCTTCTGCTCACATAACCCAGTGTCCCGACTCTCCAACATATGATGCCTATCATGATTACTATAGCACCTCTTCTGTAAAAATACTCCACACATATATATATATATATATATATATATATATATATATATATATATATATGTATTAGCTTAACATATCGAACACCAAAACTCTGTTCCATTAAAAGTGGTCAAATGCAACATCTCCATAATATGAGCAGCGTTAATCATAACTTGCTCTGATCAAAATTGACCTGAACTGAAAACAGCTGAAATTTAACCGATTACATTATATAAAACTCAAATCTACATTTAAAATATAAACATTACTAGCCTGTAAGATAACCAAACGGGAGAAAGCAGCCATCCAAAAATGGCATTATGCGTATGTTCAGCAGGACCAAATAATTAAAAGATAAGACTAAAAAATGAGTATACGCATACAAAACTTACTCCAATAGGAGTGTATACAGCAAATTCTCCACTAATACGAATGGCTGAAAAATGGACAGTCACTACAATACAAAGAATACATGTCTCCAATAAAATTGTAAGTCATACTGACCTATTAAATAACTGATACGAAAGAAACGGTCAATCAAAAACAACAGTTGTATGTGTTCATCAACACTAAATAATCATAGTAGCCAACTATACACAGAAATGATACTGACAAAAACCATCATAAAAAAACTAAATAAATATGTAAAAATATAAGGATCAGAATATTATTACACAGAGACAGCAATCAAAAATGAATAATATAAAGCCGCCTGGTTTGCAGCAACAACCCAAAATAAATAACTAAAATGCAATACTCGCATATTGAAGACCCAGAAATCCTCCTTACACATTCACATATCATACTAATGCAATCATAACAAAAATAACCTCAATTATAATAGATCTAACGCAAAAAGGAGAGCAGAACAATGAAAGTAAACAATATCATGAAAACACTAAAAATATATAAATGCAATGCAAACATAAATAAAATATAAAAAACACACTAGCTGCAGATACAAAAAAAAAAAAGAAAAAGAAAAATTCAATAACAAATATTTAAAGAACCTACAAGGGTTTTCAATGTGGTCCTGTGTATGAAACACATTTAATCAATCTGTGCATAAAGTATTTTTTATGCGTAAGTAACTAAAAGTTAGTTTGGTTTGTGTTCCTCGCCTATTTTGTAAATACTGTGGAGCTATTGGAACTTGAAAACTTAAGTATTATTTTTTTTTTCTCACTGAAGTAGAGAATTACCAAGCTGGGGGCAGAAAAAAATGTTAAAAGAAATAATATAATTAAATAAATGAATGCATAAATAATGTACATAGACTGTCATCTAGTGAGCATAAATAGGTACTATTAGCACCGACTGTTGGCTGCCACGGTGGGTTAAGCCTTGTGGTTGTAGTTTTCAACTGGTATCATGAGTCTACATTTATTGTACTTTATGTGCTGTTTTTAAATTTTGCTCTCTATACGTGGTTCATTTTGTACACAATTGTTTTGCATTAGTGCTAAAATGCAGTATTAAGAAATGAGTATGATCAGAAAATTCATATGCAAATTTATTTATTTATTTATTTGCAGTTTGATTACCAGGGAAGTCCACTGGGCCGAATTGACCCATTTTCAGTGGGGCCCAGGGAGAAAAGCTTCAAGATGCATTATACAATTTAGATACAACTTACAGTTAATATTAAAGATAACATTATGTAGAATAGTTACTCATAAATGCATTCAATATCATGCATAGTTACAAATTCATTAAGCTTGAAGGTAGGGATCATACAGTTTCATTTGAGGAAAACAGATATGCGTTAGGTGTGGAAACAGTTTACATGCAAACCTTTTAAGAAAATGTAAATATGGTTTACATACACACATCAACAGTAGAATGCTATTTACAATATTTACAAGGTTGAGCTGTGTGAGGGTAGCTGTAGGAGCTGTTGAGAGCTTAGAGAGAAGCTATAGAAATTGTTGAGAGCTTAGATAGGCTCATAGGAAGATAACTATGAGAGTTGTAGAGCTTGGGAACCAGAGAGAGAAACCCCCCTTAGATTAGGCTGGTTGAAGGCAGGTACATTTCCATTTAGTGGACAGGTGTTTGAATAGTTGGGTTTTAATGTTTTCTAAGTTTGGTATGGTTCTTAGTGTGGAGGGAAGGGAATTCCATTTTTTGCCTAGTGAGAAAGATAGAAGTTGGCCAGCAGGATGTTTAGGTTTATGGATAGTAATTAAGTTCTGATTTTCAGATCTGAGCGCTCTGTTGGGTGTATAAGGGGAAAGGATGTTAGTTAGAGCGGGACATTTTGTTGGGTGAAATATGAGTCTATGTTCAGTAGTGAGTTGGAGATGGTTGAACTCCCAAACTACCTAGACTAATTCAGGGATTGTAGGGTTAGGCAGTGATGGGTGGTACTTTTAGATTTAGAGGCAAATTTAGAGGTTTTGTTGTAGCAGTTTTCTAGTTTAGAGGTGATAGAGGAGGACAGGTTGGTTAGGAGAGGGGCTCCGTATAATAAGGAAGGAAGAAGATAAGTCGAGACCAGAGTTTGCCTGGTAGAGTTGGAGAGAAAGTGATTATTTCTATACAGCATACCTAGCTTTTAGTGGGTTTTCTTAATATTTTGTTGAATATGAATATCAAACTTGAGGTGTTAATGTACAATAATGCCAAGTAGTTTGGCAGAGGGGACCACTTCTATAGGTGAGCTGGTTTGGCTATAGACTTTGAAGTTGTTTTTATCATAGGAGAGGGTCTTTGTGGGAGGGAAAAGTAGAATCTTTGATTTATTTGCATTGAGAGAGAGGTGGTTTTGGTGCATCCAGTTTTCAGTTGTTGAGAAGCCAGTTTGGGTTTTACTCAGCAATTCAGAGAGGTTTGAGGCAGAGCAGACTAAGGTTGAATCGTCTGCATATTGAATGATTTTAGCATCAGGAATAGCAGTGTGAAAATTATTGATGAAGATGTTAAAAAGCATTGGCCCAAGGATGGATCCCTGTGGTATGACAATTAGGGTCGGTAGGAAGGAAAATATGCAGTTTTTCCATTTTACTGCCTGTGATCTGTCTGATAGATAGCTGGAGAACCAGGATAAAGCATTATGTGAGAGATTAAGGTTTGAGAGATGACAAAGAAGGTGCTTGTGGGAAACAGTATCAAAGGCTTTAGACAGATCGAGTAAAACAGTAGAAACTAAGTGTCCTGAATCATTGGCTTGATTGACAGTTTCTAGGAAAGAGTAGAGCAGTTACTGTGCTATGGCCTGGATGGAAGCCATGCTGGGTAGGAGTGAAAAGATTGTTTTGGGTCAGGAAAGGCATAAGGTGGAGGTGGATGCATTCTTCTAGGATTTTGGAGATTGGTGAGAGCAAAGCAATGGAGCAAAAGTTTGAGATGCTGGTACTTTTGCCTCCTTTATGAAGAGGAAGAATATAAGCTGAGTGCCAGAGTTTGGGGACATATGATTCTTTTATGGATCAGTTAATAATGATGCCGATTGGGAGAGCAATGCCATCAGCAGCACATTTTAGGAAGGAAAAGGGAATATTGTCGGGAGCGTTAGAGCAAGGTTTAAGTGTAGACAAAAGTTTTTTTATAAAGTTAGTGGAGATGGGTTTCAGTTCAAACAGATGAGGTGAGTTAGAAGGGGGAGAGTGTAGAGCAGTTGGGTTATTATTGGGAAATGTCTTGGTGAGGGTAGTAATAGTTTCTATGAAAAATTTGTTAAATTCAGAGCCTAGTTTGAGGTCAGATTTACTTGGGGCAGGACAGGGATTATTCTTGGAGCTTGGATTGAGGAGTGAGTTTATTGAGTTCCAAAATGTTGGGTTTTTTTATTGTTCTTGGACTGAAGTTTGATATAGTAGGATTTTTTGTCTTTGGTGATTAGTCGTTTTGCACAGTTGCAGAGCTGTTTATATTGGAGCAAGGTATTGACCAGTTTATTGTTTTGGTAAAGCTTCCATAGTTTGTCTCTGTGGTGCATAATCTGTTTTGTCTCTTTGAATAGCCAAGGAGCAATTTTTAATTTATCCTTTTGTTTCTTAGTGGGGCTAGTGAGTTTAAAGTATCAAGGAAGACAGAGTTGAAGTATTCTATAGCCTTGTCAAGAGGAAGGATGTTTAGAATTTGCCAGTTCATTTGTTTGAAAGTAGTTGGGTTGAAGCTGCTGAGGTTACGAGTTTGAATGTATGTGTGGGGACGAACTAGTTGAGTGATGCATAAAGGCTGGGAGGTGGTCGCTAAAGGTATCAGGAATTGTGCCAGAATTGGTTATTTTATTTGTATCTGAGACTAGGATCCAATCTATAGTGAATTTGGGAGGGTTTATTTTGTTAGGTCCAGTGATGAAGAGGATTATTTGGGTGAAGTTATAGAGGTTAATGGATAGGGAGAAGGGCAATTGATTTTATTCCAGTCAATATTCACATCACCAAGGATATAAGTTTCATAGTTAATTTCAGTAGAGGCCTATTAGAAAATATTTTCGAGTGTAGAGATATTGTTACCAGTTGAGATATATAGGGCAATGATACAGATATTTTTATGTTTATTTAGTTTTGAATTCCAGCAGGTAGTACAGTGTTCTGAAATTGAGGAATTGGAATTTGGAGGGGAATTAAGATAAGAAGGTTGGAGTAGATTAGGCCAGTGCCTTCACCTTTTTTATTTAGTCGGTCATTTCTGAGACAATGAAATCCTAGGGGAAGAATCTCAGAGTTGGAGATAAAGGGCTTGAGCCAGGTTTCGGAGATGGCTAAGATATATGGTTGGTTATGGCTTAACCAAGCTTGAAATCGGTGTACTTTGTTGTTTAGACTTTGTGCATTCATTGTAAAAATCTTTAGGGTGTTGAGATAGGAGGAGGAGCGCAAGGGATGAGTGTTATTAATAAAGGATGTAGGACCAGGGTTAGGATGGTTATCACCAGCTTGGACTAGGTTGTTGAAGGAGATATCCTTTAGCCATATTGGTCTGTCAGGCATGATTTTTGGTAGATTGTAGATTGGAGCAGGTGACAGTGTCTTGACTTTAGAGGAGAAGAGTTTAGGGTGAAATAGGTGCAGAGGGTTGGGCTGATTGAGAGAAGAGGAGATAGAGTGGAAATGGGAGTAAGAATGAGGGGGAAGGTGGGTTTGTTTGCTAATTGTCTTTGTAGGTGGTATTGGACAAGCATAGGTGGAATATGAGGTAGCACAGTATAAGGGAAGTAGGAACATAAAGAGGAGGCTGGGGGACTGGAGGGTGTGATAACTTGAGGAGAGCATGTTGGAACAAAGAGTGGTATGAGTGATTAGGAAAATAGAGAAGACTATGAAGAAGAAAGGGTTTAAAAAGTGATGGAGGTAGTCTAGAGATTTAAGGAAAGAGGAGGAGACTATAATTATTGGGTGGAGTACAGATTACAGAGTTTAAGAAGGATGGCTATAGGTGGAAGGAGTAAAGAGGAGGGAGCTGGTATTGGGTAATTAGGCTGAGAGGGTGGGGTAAGATAGGAATAAAGCTATGAGTACTGGGGGTGGGAATTGAGGGCAGTGTAGGGGAGCGGAGTGAGCCCGTAGGGCGAATGGAGCAGGAAAGAACACTAGAGGTGAGTATGGCAGAAAAAGTATCAGCAAAGAGCAGTTTAAAGGCTGTAGTTGGAAGGTATGAGCTAAATATTTCCAGCCAGAAAATGAAGGCTGCCTTTACAGAAGGTTTTTTGAGGGGGGAGGGATATTTACAGTCTAAAGATATTAACTCACAACCAACTGTTTGTGAAAAAAATAAAACTTGTTGGGATTATAAAGAATATCTAGGATTTATATTGGTAGATGCTGCCATCTAATGGTAGAAGGAGATAGCAAACAGCAGGGATAGTTGCACCAGTCTTAGGTTTAAATATATTCTAGGGTAGTGATAACAGGAGGGGGGGGGGGCAAACGGTCTGTGGTAGGCTGCTAGAACACGCACACGGGAGGGCAGACTAACTCTATAGGTAGTACATCAAGTCTGCATTTAATTAGTGTTAAGCAACATACATTTACACAATCTTGTTGGGGGGACTTCTCAGAAGTATTTTTCTAAGTACCAGGCAAGCTGGCCAATTCCTGGTGCCTTCAGGTGATGGCCGGAGGTATTCCTTTTGCGTTTAAAGCAGGGAGGGAGCACCCGGGATGGATTACTGTAGAGGAGAGGGAGACAACACTGAGTTAGTTAATATTGCAGATGTAGAGGGGAAGGTAGAAGGTAAGGGATGTTTAGAGAAGAAAGGAGGGTGTAACAAAGCACAGTAGTAAAGAGAAGCTATGGTTAGATGAGGCTGGAGCAAGTATGTAGAGGAAGATTAGGTTTAGGGTATTAACAATGGAAAGCAGCAGACAATATAATATAACACTACAAGTTAGGCAATATAGGCTCCATTAAATAGAACAAAACATTCATTCAGCAGTTAAGCATGCTATCAGTGACCCTCGTCCGTTTGAGAGGACAGGGTTATACAGCAGTAGAGCCAAATATAATCAGCAGAAAGCAAGGGGTAAATGATAACTACTATAAAATCTCTAAACAGTGCAATATATAGTGCTCAACAGACTAACACAGTAAACTGCGATATGGTCATGTTGTGCAATAACTTGTGCTGAACAGTTTTCAAAACAGTTTTCAGAACAATATAATAGCTGTGTGGTGCCCTTATAGAGACAAACGGAAAAGAAAAATAGCTGCTAAGGCAGTAATTAAGTTAAAGGCTCTAGTAGGACCATTGATCCACCTTAAAAGAGAAATAAAGGCCTTCAATGATATACGTTCATTGGCATCCTTTTAACAGGACATCTGGAGAGCAGACTAGGCCAGCAAAGTGCAACAGTCAAGCCCTGTATACTCAGACTAAAGTAATGCAGCTGGAAACAACATAAAAAGAGACCCACTCATCCCAAAAAGCAGCTTACAGCTGCTAAGCTGATAATTAACCTAAGCAAAGGGCAAATGACACAGTACAAAGCAAGCAGTCAAACAGTACAGTATATAGGGCAAAACGGTCCCCAAAACCATGTATAAGCTGTGCGGTACCCTTATAGTTACAAATGGAAAGAAAACTGGCTGGTAAACCTGATTTTAAAAGAAAGGCTTGAAGGGGGATTGTTATTCCACCTTAAGAGGCTATCCGGCATTCAGCGATGCACTTTGGTTGGTGTCCTTTTAACAGGACATCATTACACCAGGTTTCTGGTCATGACAAACCAGCAGTATTCATTCAAGCCCCTTGTACCCATACTAAATGAATGCAGCATTAGTCATTGTAGAAAAGAGCCCCACTTGTCCCAAAAGCAGCTTGAAGAGGTTAAAAACACACGTAGGTCACAGATAAATGAAGCCGTCAGCACGAGGCCAACAATAACCTTAAAACACAGTTACAAACGTTGCATTGGAGTGATAGCCATCAGCACAAGGCCATCTATAACCCTAAAACACAGTTACAAGTAAAAACGGGGAGTTTGGTACAATAGTTGCTTAGAGGCTTGCAAATGATAGACAGATATTCTGAAAAGACCTACCAGGAGGTGAAAACAAGCAGCCTAAACTGCAGTACCAGCTCAGAGGAGGTGTGGATGCTTAGGACAGGATTTAAAAATGGCACGATAATCCTTGGGAGATATAAGTAAACTCCAGGAGGAAACTAGCTACGGGGGAGGGGATAGGTGAAGGGAAGGTGGTTGGACTAGAGGGGTAGAAGGTAGGAGAGACTAAAGGGGTGGAAAGTTGGTAGGAAGAAAAGTTCCAGGAGGGGGCAGGGCTTAATAGAGGTGAGTATGGCAGAAACAGTATCAGCAAAGAGCAGTTTAAAGGCTGTAGTTGGAAGGTACATAGCTCTCAACCTTCCATCTCCAAAATGAGGAACACTCACCTTCATAATGTGGAACAAATGGGCAAAATGTGGAACACATACTAATGGCTTACTAACAACTTCAACTAAGAAGGTCATAGGATGGTTAAAATATGCTGGTTTTACTTATAAAGAAGATCCTTTAATGAATTAATATGATTAATTTCTATTTACCATGGATTTCACTTAAAAAAAATTCCCAACACTGAATGTGTCACAGACTCTTTCAATGTGGAACATTGAGGAACTTCAAGGAACATGAACTTTTTAAGACCCCAAATGAGGTACGTTCCTCGTAATGAGGTACACTTGAGAGGTATGGGAAGGTATGAGCTAAATATTTCCAGCCAGAAAATGAAGGCTGCCTTTACAGAGGGTAGTTTAGCAGGGGGGGAGAAGATATTTACAGTCTAAGGATATTAACTCGCACCGTTTGTGAAAAAATAAAACTTGTTGGGATTATAAAGAATATCTAAGATTTATATTGGTAGATGCTGCCATCTAATGGTAGAAGGAGATAGCAAACAGCACGATTAGTTGGACCAGTCTTAGGTTTAAATATATTCTAGGGTAGTGATAACAGGAGGGGGAGATGGCAAACGGTCTGCGGTAGGCTGCTAGAACACGCACACGGGAGGGCAGACTAACTCTATAGGTAGTACATCAAGTCTGCATTTAATTAGTGTTAAGCAATATACATTTACACAATCTTGTTGGGGGGGCCGTCTTCCCAGTAGTATTTTTCTAAGTACCAGGCAAGCTGGCCAATTCAGGGTGTCTTCAGGTGATGGCCGGAGGTATTCCTTTTGCATTTAAAGCAGGGAGGGAGCACCTGGGATGGATTAATTTACACAATCTTGTTTGGGGGGGGTCTTCTCAGTAGTATTTTTCTAAGTACCAGGCAAGCTGGCCAGTTCAGGGTGTCTTCAGGTGATGGGCTGAGGCATTCCTTTTGCTTTTAAAGCAGGGAGGGAGCACCCGGGATGGATTACTGTAGAGGAGAGGGAGACAACACTGAGTTAGTTAATATTGCAGATGCAGAGGGGAAGGTAGAAGGTAAGGGATGTTTAGAGAAGAAGGGAGGGTGTAACAAAGCACAGTAGTAGAGAGAGGCTATGGTTAGATGAGGCTGGAGCAAGTATGTAGAGGAAGATTAGGTTTAGGGGATTAACAATGGAAAGCAGCAGACATTATGCTATGAACAATACAAGTTAGGCAATATAGGCTCCATTAAATAGAACAAAACATTCATTCAGCAGTTCAGCATGCTATCAGTGACCCTAGTCCATTTGAGAGGACAGGGTTATACAGCAGTAGAGCCAAATATAAGCAGCAGAAAGCAAGGGGTAAATGATAAAGTAATACTATAAAATCTCTAAACAGTGCAATATATAGTGCTCAACAGACTAACACAGTAAACTATATGCTCATGTTGTGCAATAACTTGTGCTGAACAGTTTTCAAAACAATTTTCAGAATATAATAGCCATGTGGTGCCCTTATAGAGACAAACGGAAAAGAAAAATAGCTGCTAAGCCAGTAATTAAACTAAAGGCTCTAGTAGGACCATTGATCCACCTTAAAAGAGAAATAAAGGCCTTCAACGACATACGTTCATTGGCATCCTTTTAACAGGACATCTGGAGAGCAGACTAGGCCAGCAAAGTGCAACAGTCAAGCCCTGTATACTCAGACTAAAGTAATGCAGCTGGTAACAACATAAAAAGAGGCCCACTCATCCCAAAAAGCAGCTTAAAGCTGCTAAGCCAGTAATTAACCTAAGCAAAGGGCAAATAACACAGTACAAAGCAAGCAGTCAAACAGTAAAGTATATAGGGCAAAACAGTCCCCAAAAATGAGTAGAAGCTGTGCGGGAGCTCTTATAGTTACAAATGGAAAGAAAAATGGCTGCTAAACCTGATTTTAAGCAGAAGGCTTGAAGGGGGATTGTTATTCCACCTTAAGAGGCTATATGGCATTCAGCGATGCACTTTGGTTGGTGTCCTTTTAACAGGACATATTACACCAGGTTTCTGGTCGTAACAAGCCAGCAGTATTCAATCAAGCCCCTTGTACCCATACTAAATTAATGCAGCATTAGTCATTGTAGAAAAGAGCCCCACTCGTCCCAAAAGCAGCTTGCAAAGGCATATGTAGGCCACAGATAAATGAAGCCATCAGCATGAGGCCAACAATAACCTTACAACACAGTTACAAACATTGCATTGGAGTGATAGCCATCTGTATGTCTTTCTTTCGACTTTTCCCGGTTAGGGGTCGCCACAGCAGAACTCCGGTCCACTAATGATTGGCAGTAGATTTTTATGTGCTGGCTTGCCGGGCCTAATGCACAACCTTCAATGAAGGAATGTCCATTCACGCATGTCGACACACAGAAGACGCTCTGAGAATCGAATGTGCAACGTCTAACTGTGAAGCGACAACGCTACCGCAGCACCACCGCAGTCGTCGGAGTGATCCTAAAACACCGTTACAAGTAAAAACGTGGAGTTTAGTACAATAGTTGCTTAGAGGCTTGCAAATGATAGACAGATATGCTGAAAAGACCTACTAGGAGGTGAAAACAAGCAGCTTAAACCGCAGGACCAGCACAGAGGAGCTGTGAATGCTCAGGACAGGATTTAAAAATGGCACCACAGTCCTTGTGAGATATAAGTAAACTCCAGGAGGAAACTAGCTACGGGGGAGGGGATAGGTGAAGGGAAGGTGGTTGGACTAGAGGGTAGAAGGTAGGAGGGACTAAAGGGGTGGAAAGTTGGTAGGAAGAAAAGTTCCAGGAGGGGGAGGGCTTAATAGAGGTGAGTATGGCAGAAAAAAAGTATCAGCAAAGAGCAGTTTAAAAGGCTATAGTTGGAAGGTATGAGCTAAATATTTCCAGCCAGAAAATGAAGGCTGCCTACAGAGGGTGGTTTAAGGGGGGGGGGGGTATTTACAGTCTAAAGATATTAACTCACAACTAACTGTTTGTAAAAAAATAAAACTTGTTGGGGTTATAAAGAATATCTAGGATTTATATTGGTAGATGCTGCCATCTAATGGTAGAAGGCGATAGCAAACAGCAGGGATAGTTTATTTATTTATTTATATTTGTTGAGCGGGAGTGTCCAAAAGGACATAGGTCCATTTTCAGCGGATGCCCGGGGAGAAAAGCTCCACAGTTAAAATAAACAGATAGTAGTTACATTGGATTACATAGCGATTAACAATTTACATAGCAATTACTTACAACATATTTACAGATGAAGAACATAGTACATCAGTAGACAACTAGAATCTTTATCTGTGAAGTACATAACAGACATTAACAATTGTTACAAGAAGAAGTTCCTGCTGTATAATAAGTACTGGCTTATGAGCATCTGAGCTTGCTATAATCAAAGTAGTTAGTGGAGTGGAAAGAAAGGCAGTGGTTGGATGGGGAGGGTGATATTAGAGTGGGAGTTGCAAGGACATAGCCAGCATGTTTTTAGGTGCGCTTTTAGTAAAGTTTTGAAGTGGGTGCATGATGGTAAGGAGGTAATTGTGGGTGGGAGGGAGTTCCATAATTTGGCTATGGTGCAAGAGAATAGTACTTCACCAGCAGAGTTATTGGCTTTAGTGATCTGCAAGTGATTTTTGTTGCTGGATCTTAGTGGTCTGGTGGTGCGATAGGGTTGGAGTAGATTCTGGAGGGATGGGACATTCAGTGGATGATTTACTAGTTTGTGGGCGAGTGAGAGTTGATACCACTGAAGGAGGTGAGGGAGTTCAAGCCAGCCCAGTTCAGCAAGTGAGAGACAGTGGTGACTACGGTAGGATGCCCCTGTGGCGAATTTGGCAATTTTGTTGTAGCAGGTCTCTAGCTTGTTTAGATCGCATTGCCTTAGGTTGGTATATATTGGACAGGCATAAAGTAGGGTGGAGATAAGGTGGGAATGTGCTACTGAAATCTTTGCTGCTTTGGTGAGGAGTTGCTTATTTCTGTATAGTGCTCCTAGTTTTTTGTGGACTTTTTTTATGGTCAAGGATATGTGAATGTCAAATTTTAGTTTATTGTCTATTTCCACTCCTAGCAATTTGGTGTGTTCAGTTGGGTATATAGTGGTGTTGTCTTTTGCTGTGATGTTAAAGTGAGAGTTGTTTTGAGTATGTTTGGTGGGTTGGAAGATGAGTAGTTTAGTTTTGTTTGGGTTAAGTATTAATTGGGCATCGGATAACCAAGTTTCAACAGAGGAAAAGGCTTCCTGTGTGACTTTTTGCAGTTTGGGTAGGGAGTGGGCTGAGCAGATGATGGTTGAGTCATCTGCCTATTGTATGAGTGTGCCATGTTTGGTGGCAGAGGCTAGATTATTGGTGAAAACACAGAAGAGCAGGGGTCCAAGGATGGATCCTTGTGGAACCCCTATGGAAACAGGTAGTTGGGGAGATATGTCATTCTGCCATAAAATGGATTGTTGGCGGTCAGACAGGTAACTCTGAAACCAGTTGGTGACTGATTGTGAGAAGGATAGGTTATTGAGGACAGAGATAAGTTGTTTGTGTGGGACCATGTCAAATGCTTTAGATAGGTCTAGGAAAGTAGCAGAGGAGAGATAGCCATTGTTTTTATGCTGAAGGATAGTGTTAGTAAAGGACAGTAAGGCAGTGGTGGTGCTATGGTTTGGTCGGAAACCATGCTGAGTATTGGAAAGGAGGTTGTTAGTAAGGAGGTAGTTTGAGACCTGAGAGTGTATGCATCTCTCTAGTATTTTGGAGAGTGGAGAGAGAATAGCTATGGGCTGGTAATTGGTTAGTTCTGTGGAGGGTCCGCCTTTGTGGAGGGGAATTATATGTGATATTTTCCACAGTGTAGGAACATAACTTTCTGACAAAGATCGGTTAATCAAGATGGATACTGGGTAGGCCAGAGCATCAGCTGCGATTTGTAGGTATTCACTTGGGAGGTTGTCTGCTGCTAATCTGGTGGGCTTAAGTTTAGGTAAGAGTTTTTTTATGTTGGAGGTAGGTGCAGGATAAAAAGAGAAGGCAGTGGGGAGATTACTAGCTGAAGGTGTGGGTTGGAGGGGAGGGGGGTTGCGTTGTTTAGCTAGTGATAGTATGGTTTGTGTGAAGTGTGTGTTGAATGAGGTAGCAATATTTTCTGAGGAGTGAGGGATGTTAGGAGGAGGTGTACTGACTTTACCTGGGTGGAGGATGGAGTTTATGGAGGACCAGAATTGCTTGGGGCTGTGTTGAGAGGAGTCTAGGGCAGACAGGTAGTATTGGAATTTGTCCTGTTTTATTAGCTTTTTGACTCTATTGCGTAGTTCTAGGAATTTCTGCCTAGTTGAGGGGGTTTTGTTTTTGCGCCAGTGCTCCCAGGATTTATCCCTGTTTTTCATTTCTGACTTAGTGGTTTTCTGTAGCCATGGGGAGGGTTGTGCTTTGATTCTGGAAAGTCTTATGGGGCATGGTAATTAAGGATGCTCAGGAAGGTAGTATTAAAAAATTCAACTGCGTCATCAAGACTGAGGTACTTTAGAGGATGCCAGTTACATTCTTTGAGGGATGAGACGAATGTGAGTGGGTTAAAGTCTATTTTTTATGTATTTGACGGTAGATGACAGGTTTAGCTTGGTATAGGTATTTTTTTGAGTAGGAATGTTGGGGACTGATCACTGAGGCTATCTGATAAGCAGCCTGTTATATATGACTGGGGGTTCTTACTGACTAGTATCCAGTCCAGGGCAGTGTGCTTACTGGAGTTTTTATTTATTCTGGTTGGCGTCTGGACTAGCTGGGTGAAGCCATGAAGGTTTACATGATGGGTTGGATGGTTGCCAGAACAGGATTGCCAGTCAATATTGAAATCACCTAAAATGATAGTTTCTTGGGGGAGATGGTGGGTAGACCAGCTGAGGAGGTTTTCTAGTGGAGGGATGTTTTGGCCAGGTGGGAAGTAGCATCCAATTATGTTGATGGTTTTGTTTTGGTTTATTTTGAGGTTGGTATATATTATTTCTTCATTGCCTATTTGTGGAGCCGATGATTTTAAGATCTGGATGTTTAGATGCTGTTTAAGTATTATAGTGACACCGCCTCCTTTCTTGTTTAGCCGGTCTACTCTTAGTATGCCATAACCTGTATGGAGTATTTGCTCACTGGTAATGTGAGGTTTTAGCCAGGTTTCTGTCAGGATGACTATATCTGGGGAGTACAAGTCTATGGTGGCATGGAGTTCATGGACTTTGTTGGATATACTTCTAATATTTAGGCTTAGTAGAAGGAAGTCACTTGGATTTCTATTGGCTGTAATATGGGAGAAGTTGTGGTTTCTAGTCTGATGAGGATTTGGGTTGGAGATGGTAGGGCCAGGATTGGGGTGGATATCTCCACTTAGGGCTAGTTTAGATATGCATGAGGTTATTAGTTTTCTCAATTTTTGAATGTGTTGGTTTATAAGGGAAACTTTATGATTGTGCTCTTTGGATAATAGGTATGGTGGGAGGGTTACTGTGTTAAGTTGTAGGGATGCTTTATGTTTGAGTAATATAGTTGGTAGAATATGTGGGGGGTGCATAGGGATTGAGTTGGTGGGAGGGGAGCTGAGTGATGGTGTGACATGAATGGTGGTGTGAGTAGTAGTACAGTGGTAGTGGTTGAGTGGGGAATGATGGAGCTTTGGCAGGATGTAAGATATGCAAGGAGAGTGCATGCAGTGAGCATAGGTAAGGTATGCTTGTACATGTTATTTGAGGAGGTGTGATAGTAGTGGGAAGATGGAGGAGGTAGTGTTTGGTTAGTGCTGTGGTTGGCTACTGGAAAGATGGGAGGGGTTTGTGAGTATAATAAAGGTGGGACCACTGGGGGTGGGAGGAAATAGGGGGCAGGGTGGGGAGCGAAGTGGGTAGAGACCCTGTTAGTTGCTCTTATGAGGGGGCTGGAAACAATCAGGTCACAGAGTTAACTGATAACTGAACATATGATAGTGACAAGGGCGGTTGTAGTTGTAAAAATGGTGCCTGCCACAGGTAATATTTATTAACTATGGGATTGTCTTAAGGTAATAAACAGGGAAGGGGAGGGGAGAACAAGGGTGTGAGCAGCAGTTCTTTGTACTGCTGCTAATGAGCCAAAGCAAAGACAAGTTTGTGTTTAAGAAACAATCACAATTGACCAAGGATACCAGGTCAACTAAGGAACCAGTGATAGTTGGACCAGTCTTAGGTTTAAATATATTCTAGGGTAGTGATAACAGGAGGGGGAGAGGGCAAACGGTCTGCGGTAGGTTGCTAGAATGCGCACACGGGAGGGCAGACTAACTCTATAGGTAGTACATCAAGTCTGCATTTAATTAGTGTTAAGCAACATATATTTACACAATCTTGTTGGGGGGGGTGGTCTTCTCAGTAGTAGTTTTCTAAGTACCAGGCTAACTGGCCAATTCAGGGTGTCTTCAGGTGATGACCGGAGGTATTCCTTTTGTGTTTAAAGCAAGGAGGGAGCACCCAGGATGGATTAATTTACACAATCTTGTTGGGGGGGTCTTCTCAGTAGTAGTTTTCTAAGTACCAGTCAAGCTGGCCAATTCAGGGTGTCTTCAGGTGATGGCCAGAGGTATTCCTTTTGCGTTTAAATCCGGGAGGGAGCACCCGGGATGGATTACGGGAGGCGAAAACAAGCAGCCTAAACTGCAGGGCCAGCACAGAGGAGCTGTGGATGCTCAGCGCAGGATTTAAATGCATATAAACACACAAGCAGTGTATGTACATGTGTGCAAACATGTATTAATGCATGGAACATATGAGGGTCTGACACATAAATTAAATATCAATTATTCTAGGGTTTGAGAACATATATTATGAGTGGTGAGCTCTGACTTTATTTACTTATTTTATTAATTTATTTAGTTTGTTTACTGGGGTAATACACAGATCAAAACAGACCATTTGCAGACACAGCTCAGGTGAAGAAATTCACAAAAAAAGTAAAACAGAACAAATTCAGAAACAGAGTAATCACAGGAGGTAGATAATCAAAAGACAATTGATACTATATGTAAGAGTTATTAACAAAGAAGAAAAACAAATGTGAAATAATTTTAGTACAAAATATGAGGAAAGCAGCAGGTCTGAGCAGAGGGTCAAAACAGGAATGATACAAGTGAGTAGTGTTATGTGTCCACTGGAAAGGCACCTGCAGTCAGATGTTTGAAGGAGGGGTCTTTCGAATTGAGCTCTGAATATGCAGAAAGTGGAGACTTGTTTTAGGTGAGGGAGGAGGGGGACTACCAAAGTATGGGTGCAAGAATGTAGAAGGAATGGTCGGTACAGTGCAGTTTTGTTTGGGGTGTCCAGCTCTGTAGGAGACTGGTAGCCATTAGTCTTTGGAGAGGGTGATGCAGTGGTGTTCCTGAGGGGAGGAATTGGAAATGAATGGGCAGATTTTGTTTTCAATGGACTGTAGAGTGGGTGAGGGTTTTTAGAAGCTGAAAATATGATGGGGAGATTGTTCAAGTTGAACAAGGAGAACTCCTTTGCCTATTGCAACACTAGCAGTCTGGAGAGAAGGGAGATATTTTCCGGGACCAAAATAAAAGAAGGTTTACCGTTTTCTGGTGTTTTCAGTGTGGTTTTGGAAGTCAAGTGACTGGTCTAGACACAGACCTAAGTATTTAAAGGATGTGGTTGTTTCTATTGGGAAGCAATTGAGATTTGCAATGTTGAGATTTTTAGGAGTTTTATTCAGTTTTTGTGAGCTTCCAAATATCATACTTTTGTTTTAGTGCAGTTTAGGAGTAGCTTATGATTGCTTAGCCCAGAATTAAGAGAGTGGAGGTCAGACTGAAGCTGGGTTTTAATAGCTGAGCATGATGGATTGGACTGAAGAATAACCTTGTCATCAACATAAAGAGTGACAGGAAGGTTATGGAAATCAGAGGGAAGTTTATTAACAAAGAACAGAAACAACGGCAAAGTGAATATGGATCCCTGGGGTACTCCTCTGGTAAGGGGTGCTAGAGGTGATAGGGATGAGCCTATTTTGTTTTGAAATACTTATTTGTTAAGAAAGATTGAAACCAGGTGATAATGTTGGGACTAACCTTGATTTCTTGGAGAGACTGAAGGAACAGGAAGTGGTCAATAAGATCAAAAGCTTTGGTAAGGTAAATGTGGAGAGCTCCTGAAAAGTTTCCTTTACCCAGGTTGAGATGGATCTTGTCTGTACCTTCTTTCTTCTTACTGATACAACAGCCTATCGCTGTCTTTCTCTCTCTCTGTTGCTCTGTTGTCCATGTGATATCATGTATCAGTTCTCCTGTCTTACTCAAACGTGCACATGTTGGGGTCCCCTTAATGTATCATCATATGACTCGAGGACAGATCCTGCACTATCAACTGAGCAGCCTCACTTCTGTTATATTTAGGGCTATGGACACCTTGTGAATCATGCAGCAGCATCAAATGCACTTGTTCCCTCTGTTGGATCACTGTTAGAAATGTATCCTTTAATAACCATAAATACCTTACCCAGGCCTGTTTCCACACTGCTGTGGACTCTGCTAAAGACACTGCTGATGACTTACTACTGTAGCTTACAAACCAGTTTAATGATGAAATTATCACTGCTTGTGAGACTTATACAGAAACTTAACTAAATGTCCTGATCCTTCTTCACAACCATAATAATGTCCTTCATTGTGGAACCCAGCTCGTTTACCACCTAACCAGAGCTGATAAAACTATGGACAAGAAAAGTTCCGTATGCTAGGTCCTTGCTGCCTCCCCTTCCAACATCATGTCCATCTGCATCCTACCAGCACAATGAACAGTCATTTGTCCAAAATTGCTGTGTGGCAACATAACAAATACAGCTACAAAGAACAGCACTTCTTTTCTGCTATATGTTGAACTTTCATCCCATGTTATTTAATGACACCCTCTGACCATATGCTCTCCTATACTAAGATTTTTAACTTGATGAGACCCAGTGGTTCATCCAAGTTCGTTTTCTTGCCAGAATCCATAAAAGGCACAGTAGTTAGCAGGTAGGTCACAGGACTGTGGAATAAAAACACGAAAACATTATACCATTAAAGTATGGAATACATGATGTGTGGTAATAGTTCACCCATAATCCACTATTGGAAATAAAAGACCATTTGTCTACAAATCAGTGAATGCCATAATTTTACAAATTCTGACAATGTTCACAATACAGACAAACTACTGATTTCTCATGCTCAGGGGTTATGGTATGGATGAATTGTTGGTATGTTACAATGTAAATGATCTGGTCAGGATGCAGCTATCAATACAACAGAGATGGGAACATGTCATGCACAAAGAGAAATTTTTATCAGAAGTAAGAAAACAAAAACATATTATTAATACAAACTCAAGAACATTAACTCAAACTTATATTGTTGTGTTCTGCTGCCTAAGGAAAAGGTTTTTAAACAAATATAGCATATTTTGCCAACATTCAAAATAAGACACACATCTTTCCAGTGTGGTCATTGTTGAATAGCATTACAATATTTGTTTTGACACTTCAGGAAGAATATGGTAGAGGGACATGCCAGCACTTGGACTAAGAAATGAAAGCTTAAAACATATAGTTAAGCTAGTTTCTTTTGTTAAGCATTTACAACTTCTGCTAAAGAGGTAAGAGCTTGTCTGAAAACACAAATCAGAGTAATTCAAGCAAAAGAGTGGAAGTGAAAAATAGTTTGCAGAAGATTTGCAGGATGCCTGTGACTCTCACTACTACTGTTCTGTTAAAAAATGAGTTCATTATGTCTAGCATAACTCATATAAAGGGAGCTTGAAGTGCTTTCTGGGAAAAACACTCCTTGATCACTTTCCAGCAGCAGATCCATTGAAATATATGATAACCATACCACTTAATGATTCTGGTGCATTAAAATAGTTTGAGTACAAATATATAATGAAATAACTGAAATATAGATGCAACCATAATTTATTTATACATTTTTCTTGAGCAGGTTAGTCTGACTAGACCAATGGTGTTTTTCTTTGTAAACTCAAGATATTATTCGTAGTGACTGGGGAAATTTGACCAGGGCATCTGGGAACTTCCTCTACTCTTTTTGATAAGTGTCATGGGATGTTTTTTATGTCCACCTGAGCTATCACCAACTCAGGCAGAAAGGGCAGCAGTTTAATGTCTCATCCAAGACATGGCATACCAAGAAGTGCAGCATTCCCTTAGAATACCCTGCAGGGTAAATACTGATAAACTAATCCAAGTACCTGGTGTGGGAATGGAATCCACAGCCTTCTGCACCAAAGGGGAGTATGTTACATGCAGAACCACTAAGACTGCAAGCAAGCATGCCACTGTCCCAGCCCCATCCATGGAAAATGGTACTGTTAAAGACAAAAAGTATACAAAGTAAATACAATATGAACCAGTACTCTAGTTCTGATTTCCTGAAATGACAGCAACAGAAATAATTTAGATATGAATGCTTTTGGTAGCACCATACCTCTCAGCGTATTTGGTCAGTAATTCTGGACAAAGCCAAAAATAATAGGGGGTGGGGGTAAAATTAGGAATGATTTTAAAGTACTACTCAATTCAGTTAAAAGTTGATAGAACAACATGTTTTGCATCAATATTAATTTTTTGAACAATAAGCTGTATAAAACTCTGACTGGCATTACTGACTGACTATAATCATGAGTGATTTACATGAAAATCAAAAATATTATGAGGACAGGACAACCATCTGAAGAAAAATCAGAAACATTCTGCAAAAAGAGGGAGAGTTGAGATGTATGGGAAGCACTCAACAGGGAATGTCTGGTCACAGTAACCCTTCTTTTTTGGATGTACATGATTTTAAATCATGCATGGATGATTTTCTGAATGTATTTATACTTGTTTATGAATGATTGTCAGCAGAAAACTTTAATAAAATGCAGTTTTAATGTCTGAGATAATTAAAACTACATATCCTCATATTCTTAAGTTGAGGTTTCTTCATTTTCAGACAGTTTAGTATGGTTTTACATTACCATAACATCCGCAGCACCAATAAGCAAAATAACTAAAGAAAACTACAGCCATAGTTAACGTTCCAGCTTCAAAAATACGGCGCACTATACTATCTCACAGGGTGGAGCAAGTGGGAAAAATGTGGGAATTGACTAAGGGAGAGAGATTACAGCATGGTTAAAATGGTACTTTATACTTATTACATACCCAAGTCTTAAAACATTAGAGACTGTTAAGCTGTTCATTTTCAGACAATTTAATATGGTTTGACATTACCATAACATCCAGCAAAAGAATTAAAGAAACTGCAGCAGCAGTCGACTTTCCAGCTTCACAATATGGGACACTGTATCTCATAAAGTGGAACAAAGGGGCAAAGTGTGGAATATTTACTAACAACTAGGAAGCTGAAAGCATGGTTAAACTGTGGACGTTATACTTATAAAACATTTTTGATACCCCCAATATCTCTTGCTTGCCTAAACAGTCACTTGTAAAGGAAAGAAAGGAATATGGTTAGAGATATGGACAAGGCAATGGACGCAGGAATAGTGAAGTCTATGAAAGAGCATGTAAGAGTGAGATGACCACAAAGGACTGGAAGTAGGGATGTGATGTGTGAACAGCAGCTGGGAGTAGAAAGAAGACACTGAGGGAATGCAAAGAAAAATGGCTGTGATACATAGACCAGACGCAGGAAGAGGAGAAGAAAGGGCAATGTATGGCCTTTGAGCAGGTAAAGGGGCCTTGTAGGTTGCAAGCAGGATATTACAAGCATTTAGCTGACTGACTAGGAAGGCAGATGTGGGAAGTAGAGAAGAAAGGATGGAGAGGAAATAAGGAAAAGAGACATAACAGGAATCCGTGTTATAATATCAGAAGATGGCAGTCTGGTAGTTGTGGTAGGGAGGAAAGATAAATATTACTACTGAAGGCAAAGATGGAATCCAGGGGAAGGGCAATGTATTAATAATATAAATTTGTATGTGTTGTATATAATATATAATGTAAATATACTGTACTGTTTTAATAATATAAACTTTTCTGTGTTGTGTGTACTTTAAAATTTGAGCAGCCTCCCCTTTGACCCATCCTAGTGATGGCTCTCACTGTAGTGGTGATATAACACTAGAATTTGGTGACAGTATTGGTTCCTGTGTATAATAGTAAGCCTAGGAAGGAGACAGGTATTTACTGGAAGCAGTACTGATGCATGAGGTACTCCACTAGTCAGTGTCATTATGTCAAACATTCTCCATTTCACCACAAACCTCTTTGCCCTACTATCAACGGTACAGCAGTACAGTTCCACAGTGTTGACACTACCTCCATCTTAATCAGTTTTCCTAGCAATCTCCTGTGCAAGACTGAGTCAGTGGCCTTGCTGAGGTCTGGCTGGACTTGGGTTACTGGTACTCCCTTGTCAGGTTCTTCTGTAACCTAGTCATAAACCCGGGATTACACTGACAGATCCTTGTGGCAATGAAGCCATGTTGATTGCTAGGTAAAACATTTAAAATCTCAGGACCCACATTGCTAAGTCCCAGATCTTGAGATTTAAAGGCTGAAAATCTGGACTTAATATATATATATATATATATATATATATATATATATATATATATATATATATAAGTGCAGAATGCCCATTTCTTGGAACATTCCCTTTTTTCCAAGGTATAACAATATTAAAGTTGCTATATATAAGTTTGGAGGGGGCGGCTTTACCTCCACACTGGGAAGGTAGGGTGACTTAACCCCCTGCAAAAAAAAAAACTTTAAAGGAAAGAATCACTATTCAATATCTGTTCTTCTCTTGAATTTTCAGTCTTTTTTAATGTCATGGGACTCAACAAAGCAAGTTTAAAGATATCAGCTATGCTGGCAATTGTTATATCTTCTAGGAAACCAAGCAGCCTTTCCCTCAGGATTTTCTCCATGTGATTCCCTGACACAGCTGTCCGGCTAATAGAACTGTAGTTCCCTGATTTTTTTATTCTCTCCCCTCTCCTATGCAAATGTACCACAAGTAATGTGCTCTAGTCTTCAAGCAGTTTTGCAGTGGCCACTGATCTGTTGAAATCCTTGAACAGTGGATACATCTGTCAGCACACTGGTCAGTTTCCTGGGGACCCTGGGCAGCAGTCTGTGTGGTTTCTTTGCTTTAGCTCTATCCTAGTGTGTCGACTATTCTATACACTATTGTATACCTCCCTGCCATACTGCCCCCCCCCCATATCCTGTATACATTATATGTTGAATTAATCACCGGCCTCACTTTCCTCTATAGCCACAGTTGTTTTTCACCTTGTTCTGATTTTTTGTTTTCTCCATAAACCATTTTCCTCAGTGAGTTAGTATTGAAAACATATAGCAGATGGTATTTGATGCAAAAAGTACAAGATTTTCCCTTTTGGAAGGGAAGCCAAAAAAAATGCTGACTTGTTAGGAGGCATCAGTCAAAACAAATATCGCTGGGAATATCTATCCCTAAGTTTAATCATCCTATACAAAGTTATAGAGCAGCGGCAGAGGGCAGTAGACTATAAAGTACCTGGGACCTGGGGACCCAAGTTGATAGCAATCTCATTTGACAACCATGTGGCCAAAGTGGTTAGAAAAACATTTTATATAGCCCACCTAATCATGAAGGGATTCACATCTAGATCAGGGGAGGTCATCGTGCCTCATTACTCATCCCTCATCAGGCCCATAATTGAGTACAATGCCCCTTTTGGGATGTACCTTACCAGACACCTGCAGCAACTGGAAAGACCCCAAAAGTACCTCACCAAGAGGATCAAAGGGCTCAAACAGGTGCCATATCCTGCCTGGTTAAAGAAACTCCACTCTACTTAGTGGCATACCGCCTGCTCAGAGGTGATCTGTGCCTGATATATAAAGCCATGTCCAACCCAGAATTAATGGACATGCTGCACCTCAGAAAATCCAAATCCCATCGAGCTACGTGCTCGAGAGACTTGAACCTCAGCACTGAAATAAATAGGACAGGCTGGAGGGACAGATTCATAACCCAGAGGCTCCCTTCACTCTGGAATAAAATCCAGGTTAGGCAGAGTCCCTCACTGACTCTCTTCAAGAGGAATCTTGATGAGTGGATGGGAGATCATAGGTTTACCCCGGGTATCACTTCTGTGTCACTGTTAGACAGAGGCACAGTATACTAACCTCGAAAAAGGGCATAGCAAAATAAATTTAAAATGTGTGGCGAAAGCCAAACACATTCTGGCTAGGCTTATAAATGCCCTAGGGCAGATAGCCTAGTATGAACCTATGAACTTATGAACCTATGAGAACATGCTGCATTGAAATATCTAGTAGTGAAGAGAAATGTTAACTCTGCATCATGGATGTTGTAGCTCTGCTTGCGAGTCCAATGGATTGGGCTTGACAAGTGACAAAGGCAGTGATGGAACAGGACAGTGAGGGGTGGAAGTGAGTGACTGTTACCTGCTAACCACTCAGGAGACTGTGTTTGTAGATTCCTACCACATGAACATCATCTAGGTGACAGCCTGAAAGTGAAGCTTTGACACTTGGGATTTGTGGTTTAAAACTGCTAAACAGCCCATTGCATTTCAGCTCAGAACCACTGATGTGCAGAAGCACGCAGTCACAGTTGGCTTAGCACTGTCACATTGCACTGAGTATTCCCACTAAGTGGTCTGAGGGTCTTAGGAGCAAACAAAAAATCTCCTAATGCCACCCCATCTAGAAGAGACCATGATCATTGCCTCTTACATCCCAATCCCAGTGTTCTCAGATGACAGGAGAAGGTAGGATGAACAAGCTAATATGCGGAAGCACGTAAAAATAAAAATACTAGGTACCGGATAAAGCAACAAATGACAAAAATATAACGAACTTGTAAAAAAAGAGGCGTTGGTGGCACACAGCAGGAATATTTATTGATAAAGACACAGAAAGTAAGTGCTTTCACAGACAAACCACACTTCTTCAGACTCTGAAGAAGTGGGGTTTGTCCGCGAAAGCGCTTACTTTCTGTGTCTTTATCAATAAATATTTCCTGCTGTGTGCCACCGACGTCTCTTTTTTTACAAGTTACTAATATGTGGAAGCATTTAGTTAGGATCTTTTTTTCCTGGATCCTTTTTCTCTCTACACCTGTGATCCATCAGCCTCCCCCATAATGTCTCAGATCCATTCACTTCCCACTGAAATGGCCACTTTAGCAGTCTTTGGCATGAGGGTGAGAATTGGCTAGAGATATCATTCCAGGAGCAATGGAGGTTCATAGTCATTTTACTGGCTTAAATCCACTATGCCAATAACAGCCTGGCTTGTACATAGTCTCTCAAT
Source organism: Protopterus annectens (assembly GCF_019279795.1). NCBI lineage: Eukaryota > Metazoa > Chordata > Ceratodontiformes > Protopteridae > Protopterus > Protopterus annectens. The sequence goes on from NC_056733.1 coordinate 727,660,942, forward strand.
ACCACTTTAATAACTTATACATGCTTCTGGGCATGAGTTGAACTTCAGCTCACATTTTAACTTATCTGCTGCATGCTGAAACACCCATCTCTGCCCAGAGTGAGTAATGCAGTAGGTCAGGCTACACCCCACACTGCATTTTCAGGGCAAAGCCAGAGGAAACTCTGGTGGAGGTGTACATTGGTTTTGATGTGCAAATTAGTCATCAGATATGGATGCAGGGGCAAATTCCCTATGAAGTGTCTCTCAGGATAGCTGGTATATGGCAGAAGCAGTTTCATCTGGTAAAGAGAATCATTATAGGTATTGCAGCCAAAACAATCTTGATCTATTCTCAAACATTAAATGGGTTAGAAGCCCGACTCACTGACTTGGAGCTGAGTGTGGAATACCAGTGTCCTAGTGGGTCACTTTTGGTAAGCAGAACTGGCAATGCAGGGTGAAATGAATGCCAGGTTAATGTGCCCAATGCCGACGTTCATCAGATCCCAGAAAAAGTGTCAGGTTGGTACAGGTCACAAACTTCCATCCTCCCATGCTGACTCCACCAGTACCTGGGTCTCTGCTTCATTCTGGGTACATTCAAGGCTTCATCCCTCTGTCATGTGCATCTGACTTTAAGTGATTTAGTCTGCTGTCTGGACTGTTGTCAGTACCTTCTTGTTGGATTGTAGAATGCTGGCCAGATCCCTGCTACCTAAGAGGTGACCCTAGACTGGACTGGCAGATAGCTGAATGAGTTCATTAGATGAATTATATAGCTGGCACAAGGTGGTACAATAAGTACTGCAGGTGTCATATTCCAAGAAAACTGAAGACAGTGCAGGTCACTTGCAAGCATCGTTAGATCCCCATTTTGTTTATTTGTGTTTGATTGCTGGATATGTCCTGATATGCTTACTTGTGTTTGTTGACTGAGTACTTTCTGATGATTGCTTTCCCATTTTACTTAATTGTACTTCTTGACTGGGCATTTCCTGCTGGGTGATGCAATCTGCAGAGGAGGCTCAGGGTGAAAGGTTCCATCATTATAAAGATAGCGTTACTTGCTGACTACAGGTCATATAAACAAAGAAGAAGGATATATAAACATCAATATGGTGTTGAGTAAGAATGAAAAAAAATGCTTTATACAAACATACATTGAACTGTAATCTTTCTAAGTTCCAGTTTTTTGTGTTAGAAGAAGTTTCAGCTGATGTCAGAAGTGGGCCTGGGAAACAAAACTGAATATAAGAAATTATATTGGCAGCTTATTTTAGAAGTCAATAAGCCACCAGGGCTTAACAAGCACATATTCCTAGCCCCTGTTTTGAAGATGAGGCCCACCAGGTTATAACAATAGCATATTTTTATTTCTCATTGTTATTTTTTATTAATATTTTTTATTAATGATATACTTTTTACTACTAATATCGTTTGGTTTTGTGAATATTTTATACACATATTTTAACAGGTGTAATTAGGTGGTTTGGCCACAAGATAGAGACAGAGAATATGTATGTATTATATCCATCCATCCTCAATCCGGTTGGCTATTCATGCTTGATAGTACATTCGTACCACTCACTTGCACACACACTCACACCTACAGCCAATTTTGAGTGTGTCTAATCCACCTCTATATTTATATATATTTGGTTTTATTGGATTATTATATATTTGTATTTATATGTTTGAGGGGATTTATTTAGAAATGGAGGGTTGGTACCTAAAGTTCTTTATTGATTTATGTATTTATTTACCTACTAGTTTTTAATATTACAAAATACAGGTTCTACACTGGGGTTACATTGAAACCAACTACTTAATAATGGGTTAAGTTTTATGTAATTTCAAGGTGTGATTTATTAACTAAGTTCAGATTGAATTATGGGCATTAGGATATATATATATATATATATATATATATATATATATATATATATATATATATATATATATATATATATATATATATATATATATATATATATATATATATATATATATATATATATATATATATATATATATATATATATATACTGGATAATTGTATGTACTGCTTTTTACATCTGAGGAAGTCCGATGGTGGCAAAAATACGGTGATCAAGTGAAAGTGTTTATGTGGTTTTAATTTTTCTTGTGTTTCATTAAAGTTTATTTTTGACCTGGATCCAAGTCTGGTCTTTCAGACATGCTGATACTTTTTTGACTGGTCTTTACACTTCGGTGGTTTCAGTACCAATTTCTTTCTCCACTCTGGCTGAACATTTAAAAATTCCAAAGTAGTGAGCAAAATACAGCAAGGTTGATATCTCTGGTCTCCAGAAAAGGCAATTAAAACATGGATTCATGCAGGTCAACTAGGTATTTATCCAAGGTTGTTCAGCAAGAAAGCAATAAACACAGTCAATGGCAGTTTGTCTTGATTAAAAGCAGGGGGAAATAAACAATTATATGCGAGGGGAAATAAACACACTCTTAACAACTCATGCTTACTTCAGCTATTTTTTTAAAATACTTCCTTTACTGACAGAATAAAATACAAAATTAGCCACTCTTTGATGTAGCACACAGTTTATAAACTCATTTCCTTTTAGAGCTTTGCAAATCAGGATAAACACACAGATATCTTCAGAGTCTCTTGACTATTTGCAAATGAAATAGCTTATTTTCTCTGTTGAGAAGAAACAGCTTTTCACAAGACAACCTCAGTCTTTCTAGTCCACAGTCTCTCTCTCTCTCTTTCAGGGATACAGCAGGTAACTTACTAGAGAGTTCAGGTGTGTTCAGAATCTACTCTCTATCTTTGACTCTCTTTTCTTTTAAACTTTAATAAGGTAGGCTCACAATCTCAGTTTCCAAGTTTCACTTAAGCAGACACACAAACTGGGCTCTACAAAGATGTACTGGACTCCTGTGCAAGGCTTGTGCAGATTGACAGCACTACACAGTGCCGTAGACACTAATTACCTATCCGAAGGGATAGTGGCAATGCTTCCATGTAGGTAGCTGTATGCTGGGGTACATAAGTGTGCAGTGCAGTCAATGCCAATACTTAAGTGGATATATCCATGCAGTGAAATATGTACACAGACATATAATATAAACTATATAGAGTAGATGCATGCCACTTTATGTAAACCTCATGTGAACTGCAAATGTGAATTCACAGACTACTGAATCTCAACGTAAAACAGTATCAAGAGCAGTTATGTTGTACTTAGGAGCATGTCCCTCAGCAGAATGGCAACAAAGCAGTGTGCATAGCTTTATAGTCAAACAATATTTGCAGCTGTACATTGCTTGTGTGGACACCTGTCAGATGCACAAAAAGGGAGCAAAATGCTGTATAGGGAAGAAACAAATGGAGAAGGCAGCAAGCAGATGGACAGACAGAAGGACAACAAATAGCAATGTGCAGGATGAGGGTAATCAGGGCAACATTTTTTTGTGGGAATAAGACTTCACTTTTTCTTTATAAAGAGAGAAGGAAAGAAAGAGAAGGTTGAAAGGAAAAGAAATGTAGGAAGGGGGATAGATCTGTGCAGGGGCAGACAAACACACATCATAGCCTAGACAAATGGGGTAAATGTGCAGAAAATGCATATGGGGAGACATGGGATGTATGGAGGCAGAGGTCTGACAAATGGTGAGGGGGAAGACTGGACAGGGCAGGTGATATGAGGTATGACATTAGGAAGGAGTTACACTAGGCTGTGCATAAGGTGGACATGACATTAGGAAGGAGTTACACTAGGCTGTGCATAAGGTGGACATGACATTAGGAAGGAGTTACTCTAGGCTGTGCATAAGGTGGACATGACATTAGGAAGGGGTTACACTAGGCTGTACATAAGGTGGACATGATATTAGGAAGGAGTTACTCTAGGCTGTGCATAAGGTGGACATGACATTAGGAAGGAGTTACTCTAGGCTGTGCATAAGGTGGACATGACATTAGGAAGGAGTTACTCTAGGCTGTGCATAAGGTGGACATGACATTAGGAAGGAGTTACTCTAGGCTGTGCATAAGGTGGACATGACATTAGGAAGGAGTTACACTAGGCTGTGCATAAGGTGGACATGACATTAGGAAGGGGTTACACTAGGCTGTACATAAGGTGGACATGACATTAGGAAGGAGTTACACTAGGCTGTGCATAAGTGGACATGACATTATGAAGGGGTTACACTAGGCTGTACATAAGGTGGAGTTTGAGGAGCAGTATGCTATCCACCACTCTGGCCAGAGAGACCTCATTGTGATCTATCACTAGATGATGGATCAGGGTGTTCAGTAATATGGACCATACTCTACCCTGTTAGTCAAATGGTCAGGGCTGGCTGGTTGAGTGAATCTGCAATCCACATTATGAGGCCTTTCATCTGGACTATGTTTCTATCCACTGCTGTCTACACCAAAACTTCAACCACTTGATACAACTTCAGTTGGACTACCTCAGCCAATGGCTTCAAGCTACATGCTACTAAGGGACTGGGACCCCCATCCAGCAAGGTACTCCCAGCCTCATCACCTTCATTTTTCTCAGCAGCAGCCTCAGTGGGGGCAGGCTGTGATGAAGCCCCTTGCTGAGTATAGCTATCATCTATTCTGAACCACAAAATGTAGGGGGGATAAAGGAACCGGCATAAGCACTTACATTCCTAGCTGGCTAAACTGATGTGAAATCATTACTTTCAAGATGCTTTTGGAATGCTAAGAGTCCTTATGACAAGGAAGCAAGCACTCAGTTCTTTTCATGAGGTGATGAGCATCAGATTAGCAGATCAGGAATATAACACTGCTTAGGAAATTGAGTAAAAGGATGACATCTAGAAGCTACCCAGACCCATATAAGGGTATACAAAAACTACTGAGGTCTCTTTAAACTTTAACAGTAAGTTACTCAAACAAAATGTGAAAAAGGTTGGTGCAATTACTTAACATGTTTGTAGCTAGCTTAGAGGACTAAGGAGATGTTGATGACCTGTTTCCTGTAATCCAGGGTTTGATTCCCTCAGCCTCCATTGCCAAACTGTGTGACTCTGAGCATGTCACTTAACAAGACCCCACTCCAGGGTTGAGTGTGAAAAAGGTCCAGGGAGATCAATGCTCTACCCCCAAAAACAAATACAAATAAATAAATAAATAAACATAGTCTTGGAGTAAAATGGTTCCAGTGTAACTAGATGGGGCATATAAGGTCAGATGAAACCTATTAATAATAACAGCATAATAGTGGTCGATTGCCTTAAAATGGCAGCTGCACCAGCTCATCACAACACCTGTACCCTATTCTAGTAGTTGGAAGAGAATCTGGTACTAAGAAGGATCCTGCATCAGCTGTAACTATTTAAGTCTTCTGTTGGTAGAGACATTACCTGTCTGGTGGGAAGGTCATCTGTTCAAATGCCATTGGCCTGGGCTCATTTGAATTTAGAAAGGGGGCAGGGATGGTAAGCAAGTCAGAATGTTTGGCGATAACCAAACTGATGTTCTAAGCTAGCAATCTGCCCTTCTGGGAAAATAACTAGGTGGCAGAGAAAAGCCTGATCTGGAGGCATAGATGTCAAAAAGTATTTAACTTCTTAGAAGGGGTTGCTTCATGGAACCTCATGCTTGATAGTAGTGAGTTTAAATTTGAGGAACAATATTTTATTAGATGGACATTTGAAGAGGATTACAAAGACCGAGTTATGACAATCACAGCTTTTAGACACCCAGTTCAGAAATCTTGAAGTTGATAGCTAGGAGGACACCAAATCCTCAAGTGCATGGGGATTTTTTCCCCCTGATAAAAGGGGCTGTACACAAAGGGCCACCTAAAGTGGGGATAAATGTAGATGTGATACACAAGTCAGTAGTCCCAAAGGCCTATCTTCACTTACTTCTAGCCATAGCCCGTAGTAATATTTTTTTCCAATGTGAGCATAAAGTAAATAAAAATGCAGCTTAAACAAAATTTACATTCACGAATCATTACAGAAATGTAAAAAATAATGCAAAGCTTGTTAGCAATATCAAAAGATTGTTAAGACTAAAAAAAGCCAGGGTGCACCCAGTTGTTACCACAATGAGTACACAAAGAAGCCAATCGATAAAAAGGCAGGATTATCTAACAAGGCAAGGAAATGCCAGTTAAAATCAAAGATGTTCTACTCTGATACCAAAAACTTAAGAGATTCGCAAAACAAACAAACAAAACAAAGGGTGAGAGGACATGTGAATACCCATTGCTTCAAGCATTGTTTCTTGTGGGTTTCAACAAAACTCACTTGAACCCTAAAAACAGGGATTAATGAGAAAGTTTACTGTTAGAAAAATATGTATTAGTGTATGTATTAGTAATATGCTTAGTGCATTTAAGGTTTGAAAAGGGTTAACACATTTATTCTATTTCACACTGCATAAATCTGTACAAACTGCAGAAGCTTTCCAATCTTGTATTGTCATGAAATATGCGCAGTTATAATCTTTGCTTATGCTCTGGAAATTTACAGGGAAGCAGATAATTTCTGCTTGTGTCAGGAAAATAATAAATAGATGTATCACTTGTATTAATGTTATGAGATTTAGACAAGGAGTTCCACTTATGCTGTGAGAAAATACACAACTGCAGAAGCTATTGATAATAAGAACAAAGACTGCTTAAAAATGTGAACTGCAATCAGCGTTTACTTGTGTCTAAGCTAGAAAAGTACCTTGAAATGTAACACATGCATTAGAACTACACAATAGAAGCTTGTAGCAGGGTTAAAGCCCCCAAGGTCAGGTTGTTTTTCTCAAATGTTTTTCATAAATCCAGTCATGTCAGCAGAAAATCTGAGTAACATCTGCTGTAGAACAATACAGAAAGTTGTGTTTAATTACGTCAACTATAGAAAGCAACGTTTGGTAGAACAGTATAAGAAGAGCATACTTCATGTTAGTAGTTAGGCAAAATCCTGTATGTGCATGTTTTTGCCTCCTTGCTGCAAGTAATAAAAGGTGCCATACCTGAACCTAACGTGAATTGGTCTTTGAAATTTTTTCCTTTGACAGATTGGTCCTTCGAGCCAGAAACCCTTACTTCGCCTCGGATCAGACGGGCCAGGTGGCTTGAAACCGTACGGGGGAAAAAAACACATCGGTTCTTCTTATTTGAAAAGCCCTCCGACTGAATTGTCGTACAAAAGAGGCCAGCCACTTTCTGATCTGCGACTGAAGGACGGGTTTTTATGAACCAGGTGATCAATCACGAAGGCTCAGGTAAGGTGAATCTACTTTTTTCTGTTTTAGATCAGGGACTAGATTTGTATTGTTTTTGTCAAGACTATATTTTTACAAGTCAGGGACAGAAAAGATTACTGTCTTGTCATAGATCAGGGAAAACAGAGTAGGTAGGTAGTCATTCTGAAGAGACTATAACAAAATCCGTGGTACCACATTAAAAATAAGAAAGGTTATGTAACGATTAAAAGGGTAGAACAAAATGGGTAATAATTGCACAAAAAGACCCCAAAATCCGCCGTTAACCAAAGACGCAAAATACATGCAGTTGCAGTGCGCTGATAATATTAAATACTATTCAAAATGGGTTAATAAGTATGAATTCGATGGAAAATTAGAAAAATCCTCACTTATCAAACTTGTCAAACAGCTCAAAACCAATTTCAAAGGTCGGGTAAAAAAGCAATGCTAATTAGGAATTCCTCCGGCACACAGGTGGATTAAGGAGGTAAACCGTAGGGAACAAAAGAATAATAATTCAAAAGTGATGTATTTAGATAAGGAGGACAATAACTTAGTGATAGCGTTGGCCCCTCTGCCTCCCTTACCAGAGTACAAAGCAAGTGAACAGGCTAGTCTACCCCCACGATATCCTGTTGTCACTGAAAATAGAGACATTACAAGAGTAAAACCATTTATTAGAGATCCCATCGAGACCAGGTCTCGAACACGGGCAGGTAACTCGAATGAAGGCATTGAGTTATATCAAATGGTTAAGAATTCACGGTCAATGGGTGAAGAGGAAATATGTCCACTCATAGAAGTACCTAATCCTCAGGCAGGACAGGAAGGCCAGGACCCAACTATTCTAGTGTATAGACCCTGGACTCCGGAAGATATCCGGAAAGCCACTGAGGGAATTCCTCATCCAAAAGTTAATTTTAGAAAGTTCTCAAAAGATTTACAAGGAATGAGGTTAAGTTATAATTTAAATGGAGAAGAGGTAGAAAAAGTAGTTAGACAAATTGTGGGACCAGATTGGCACATGATTAGTGGCAACTGGAATCCCTGTGACGCTGCACACAGACCCCTCCCACATAGCAGCACAGAGCTAGACAACAGAGTAAAAGGTCTTACAGACCGCATCTCTGAGAAATGGAGGCCTAGGGCAGACTGGACTTGCATTAATCAATGCATCCAACAAGATGGTGAAACTGTTGACAGATATTATTCCAGACTATTAGAATGTTTTAATAACCACTGTGGAATGCAGGTTCCTGAAGATCAGACAAAGATTCCCCATATGAACAGCAGTTAAAGAATGCATTTTTGAAAGGTAGTATTACACCCATAAGCAGTTTTATTACAAAACACATTGTAGATCGTCGTACAGGCAGGTTACAGTCATTACTTGAATAAGCTAGGCATGCCAAAAGGCATTTTAATCGCAAAAAGAAAAAGAAAGCCCAAGTATTTTCTGTAGAAGATGGAGCAGAAGTTTATGTAGTACAGTCCAGGAAAAAGGGCAAGAAAAATGCCCAGGGAAACAAACAATCTGATCAGCGATCAGAGGACTTTGAAGGGCAAAAGAAAAGGGGAGAATGCTTTAAATGCAGTAAAAAGGGACACTTGGCAAGGGATTGCAAGAAAAACAAGAAGATAAGGAGGGTGAGGACTGACTATATGATAGTCAGGAATCACTAGAAGGGGATAGAGAAGAAAGGACAAATGAGAATGTGATAGAGGGAGTAGAGGATGTGACAGAAGAAATAGAGGAAGTGCAGGAAGTTACAGATAGTGAAGAAAATAAAATATTGGATTTAGCTTTATTGAGCTTAGAGCTCTATTTAGCAGACACAAAACCAGAAGTTACACTCTTGGTAGAAGGGAGGGAGGTTAAATTTTTGTGTGACTCAGGGGATTCACGAACCCTGATACATCCCTCCAAACTGCCAGAAAATTCAGAGTCACCTGATTATATACTAGTAAAAGCAGCTAATGGACAGCTGTACTGGGAGCCTCTCTCCCGTGGCATCGCAATAACTGATCCTGTTTCAGGATTGACCCAGAAAAGCAAAATTGTTGTTTCTGCAAAATGCCCAATAAACCTCTTGGGCAGAGACCTTATGCAGCTATTTGGTATAGCAGTAGTTCTGACCATGCAGGGTATGGAAGCACAGCAACAAATTGATACCTTTGCAGTGCAGTCGGAGGGTGAAGTGTTTTATTGGTACAGGCAGGACTTGGTTACGACTGGTCCAGGGACTGTGACTGAAGAATTAATGAATATAGCCATCAGTAAGTTCCCCTCCCTTGACATTGACAAACAGCACCTGTTGCACTGTACTCTGTATTACTGTAACACACCAGGACCTGATAAAGAATATGAGCAAGAATTGTTTAAAAATTGTGCAAATAGATTGATATTACGTAATCTGTACTGGGACATGGAAGGGAACAGTGTAGCCAGCTGTTCATTGCCCCAGGAGTTCTTTGCACTTTATAAATCTAATTGATTACCACATGTTAGCTTAACCAAGGACAGAAACATAAAATGGGCAGACCTAGGAGAAAAAGTCATGAGATGGGAGAAACAGACAGAATTAGAACTGCCAGAACAGGGAATACAAATACAGAAGTTGAACTGGATAACTCAGACCCACCCAGCCGTACACTTGCAGTCTAGCAAGGACAGCTGATTAGCACTCCTATTAAAGGAGGAAGAGAATGTCTTATGAAATATACCAGAGACCCTCTGGTCAACAGGAAAATCAGATGTAGGACTTATTCGTACAGCAGGACCAGTTACTATCACACCGAAGTCAGCATTCAGACCACAAAAAAGACAGTATCCCTTAAGAAAAGATGCAGAGGTAGGAATCAAACCTATTATAGCAGCTTTAATTAAGTAAGGGGTACTGGTGGAATCTCCTGATTCACCATGTAACACACCCTTATTTCCTGTTAAGAAAGCAAATGGAGAATGGTGTATGGTCCAAGGTTTACAAGCTGTAAATGACGCCAGACACACACACCCTGTTGAATGATTTAAAACCTCAACAGAAATGTTTTTCTGTGGTAGACATCAGCAATGCATTCTTTTAATACAGATACACCCTGACAGCCAGTATTGGTTTGCATTCACATTTCAGGGGAAAAGGTATACATATACATGACTACCACAGGGATATTGTGAAAGTCCGACAATATTCTCACAAGAAATGGCAAGCAACTTGGCGGGATTTACCCCACCAAGAGGCAGTCAGATTTTACTTTATGTTGATGACATCCTGCTGGCGGCCCCCACCCAGCAAGATTGCAAAGAAGATACCATAGCGCTATTACGATTTTTAGCTGCTGAAGCACATAAGGTAAACAAAAATAAACTGCAGCTTTGGAAAAAAACAAGTCAAATATCTAGGATATGTAATATCCAAAGAGGGTAGAACATTAGATGAGGACAGAAAAGTAGCAATTTTACAAGCACCAAAACCCACTACCAAGAAGGAAATTATGTCCTTCCTGGGCACAACTAATTTTTGCCGGAGCTGGATTCCAAACTATGCCTTGGAATCTGCACCACTGACTGACCTGATATATAAAAAGCCTATGGCAGCACAGGATTTGTTACAATGGACACCAGAAGCAGAATCTGCTTTCCGTAAACTGAAACAGTTAATAGCGTCCTCATTAGTTCTGGGATTACCAAACTATCATAAACATTTTTTTCCAAACTGTAGATTTTAAGCAAGGTTATATGACATCAGTGTTAACACAACAGCATGGGGACAAGCAACACCCCATTGCTTACTATTCATCACAACTAGATCCAGTGGCACAGTCCTTACCTCACTGTGTACAAGCAGTAGTTGCAGCTGCAATGGCAGTACAGGCTTCGGCTTCAGTAGTTTTATTCTACCCTCTCACATTGAGAGTGCCTCATGCAGTTGCAATTATTTTACTGCAAGAGAAGTTAGCATATCTTTCCCCTGCTAGGCATCTTTCCTGTATGACTATATTGTTGAGCCAACCTCATATGACAATTGAACGATGCATGACTTTGAACCCTTCTACCTTGCTCCCAACCCCTGCAGATGGCACACCACACTGCTGCCTGCAGGTGATTGAGCAAAAGACACTGCCTAGAAAAGATCTCACGGATGTCCTCTTGAATGATGCTGAGGTGACATACTACGTGGATGGCTCATGCAAAAGGGGTCCTGCAGGACAGAACCTAGTAGGATATGCAGTAGTTTCTGACACTGAGATTATAGAAGCGAAACCTTTACCACACAACTTATCTGCACAGGCAGCAGAATTGATTGCCTTGACATGGGCATGTACCTTAGCAAAGGGTAAATGTGTGAACATTTTTACTGACAGCCAGTATGCTTTTTCTACTGTACATGTTTTTGCGCAACAGTGGAAAAACCGAGGAATGATAACATCTACTGGCAAACCTATTAATCATGCACAGTTTATTCTAGATCTCTTAGAATCTATTCGGTTACCTCAGAAAGTAGCTATTTGTAAATGCACAGCTCATACCAAGCAACAGGATAGGATTTCAAAAGGTAATGCAAGAGCCGATACAGCTGCAAAGCAGGCAGCTTCAGAAGTATTTCTTTTGAATGAGGAACTACAGCCCTCTGAGATTTTAGACTTAGAAATGTTAAAGACAATGCAGACACTCACTACGCAAGTTGAGAAACAAAGATGGGTAAAACGAGGATCAATTCTCGAAAAGGGGCTGTACATCTCTAAAGAAGGGAAATCGATGTTACCATCTAATTTGTTTAGATATGCAGCTTTGTTGAGCCATGGGCAATGCCATGTCTCAACAGGGGGGATGGTACAGCTGGTGAACCAAGTGTTCACGGCATATGGATTCACCAACTATTCTAAAAAATTTTGTTTGATGTGCCACATTTGTAACAAACATCATGCACAAGGGGCATTAGCCCAAGCAAGGGAGTTTCCCTACACCACCGTATCCATTTCATACTATCTGTATGGATTTTATAGAATTGAACAAATGTGAAAATAAGAAGTATTGTCTTGTCATTGTAGATATGTTTTCCAGATGGGTGGAAGCCTTTCCAACCAAAAATCCAGACGCGGCTACAGTAGCGAAAATCCTTGTTAAAGAAATCAGCCCTAGATTCGGCATTCCGGAAAGGATCTACAGTGACAACGGTACACATTTTGTAAACCAAACCATACAACAGTTAAGTAAACATTTTGGTATTTCTTTAAAGAATCATTGTGCATACCATCCACAATCTGCAGGGCTAGTTGAGAGGCATAATGGGATTTTAAAGAATAAACTAAGGAAATTAATAGCAGAAACAGAAAAGAATTGGGTGTACTGTCTGCCCCTGGCACTGTTGAGCATGAGAACTGTTCTGAATGCAAAAGGATTGACTCCTTTTGAAAAACTATTTGGAAGAGCTTATTATGCACCTCAGTGGAAACCTCTCATGCCTGCAGACCAGGAAGCTGACTGTACACTAGCAGAGTATATGAGAAATTTGTTGAATTCTAAACATCTGTTGCAGTCAAATTCTGTTTCAGATAAAGAACAAACCGAGACATCGGAAGTGGCAGTGGCCTCTGGGGAGTGGATCTGGGTGAAAACACTCAAAAAGAGAAACTGGACGACACCAAAATGGGAAGGTCCACATCAGGTGCTCCTGTCGACACCTACTGCAGTCAAAATCACAGAGCAGGCCTCGTGGATCCTAACACACTGCAAACTAGTTAAGAACTTTGAACTGGACAAAAATCTTGTCACATGTCAAGAGCAAAAATGATAGAATCCAGAAAATTCCAAATAAAACTACTCGGAAGAGTTGGAGAAAACAGGAATGCAGAACAACCATTTCCTCAGAAATATTGCATAATCATCATGTTAGTTGTACTAGTGACAATAATCTTTTTGTTGTAGCTATTCCTTTTCCCAGCCACACAAATGGAACTGAATAAACATGAAGTGTTGCTCATAGACTGGCACACAAACTTCAACACTTACCAGGCCTTCAAATATGTGTATGCTGAGACTTTCAATGTTTCGAATTGCTGGATTTGCACAGCTTTGCCGGCAGCATAGGCGGGTTATTAATGACTTCAGTCCCCCTAGGAGTCAACGAGACCTGGGAAAACTTGATTTATGATTCATCAACTGTTACATCGCAAGATAAAATAGCATTGCACTTGTCTGTTTCACAAAAAGAGACTGTGTGTTTTTATAAAAATGATACTGTTCAGGGGGGTTGGAGCAATTGCAATGTGACTGTTCCTTATAGATGCTACACTAAAGCTAATAACGCAGGTTCTTATTGTAATACAAACTATGATTAATTTTTTGAATTGATGCACAAAACAATTGATGAAGTAAAACATGATTCTGTTCTTTATAAACAACTGTCTATAATTGATAGAAAAATATTTCATGCAGGACAAGTGTATATTCATAGTAAAATTACTACTAAAGTAGAGGATTGTTATTTTGTATATGGTAGGAAAGCATACAAGTGGTTACCTGAGAATTGGTCTGGCAGTTGTTTTTTGGGCTACTTGGTTCCGGCCATATAACACACGGCAGTCTTACCTCAAGGAAAAATTCGGAATGTCCGAGAGGTCATCAAGAAACCTGTAAATCCAGTGGGGCAAATCAATGCGCACTGGAAAAAACATCATTCTATATGCGATAAACTGACACACATGGACTTGAGTGACAGTGTTATATTGTGGGCAGGTATATTACCAGCATATGGAGCAGTGAAATCGATCTGGGAGCTGAGAAAACTGTATAAAGTTCTAGAAGTAATGAGCAATGCAACTTTTTCCACTCTAGAATTGGTGACTGATGAACTGAATGCCATGAGAACTGTAGTGCTTCAAAACCGCATGGCTCTCGACTTCACTCTAGCGGTGAGAGGTGGTACTTGTGCTTTAATCCAGGAGGAGTGCTATTCATATATTCCTGATCATAAACACGAGACAGACAATCACCTTGAGGTAATTCAGCAAGTGTCGGACATGACCAAACCAGGACCAAACCCACTGATGGACTTTTTCCAGAAATGGTTTGGGGAGTGGAGTACTATCCTAATGAACATCCTGACTGCCATTTGTGTAGGAATGATCCTACTGGGAGTATGTGTTTGCTGTGGCATCCCCTGCATGAAAAGACTGATCAAAGACCTTATAGACATGTCAGTTTCAGAAACCTTATATCAAGGTGCTGAGTTTGAAGAACTGTTAAAAAATTGAAAATGCTTTCATAAGTTTAAACTGAATGACTCTCTTAACTGCAAATCCTGAGTTGGAAGAGGTTAAAGGAAGAAAAACTGTTTTTGCTTATTTTGAAAGAAGAATAAAAGTATTAAAATGGGGGAAATGTTAGAAAAATATGTATTAGTGTATGCATTAGTAATATGCTTAGTGCATTTAAGGTTTGAAAAGGGTTAACACATTTATTCTATTTCACACTGCATAAATCTGTACAAACTGCAGAAGCTTTCCAATCTTGTATTGTCATGAAATATGTGCAGTTATAATCTTTGCTTATGTTCTGGAAATTTACAGGGAAGCAGATAATTTCTGCTTGTGTCAGGAAAATAATAAATAGATGTATCACTTGTAATAATGTTATGATATTTAGACAAGGAGTTCTGCTTATGCTGTGAGAAAATACACAGCTGCAGAAGCTATTGATAATAAGAACAAAGACTGCTTGAAAATATGAATTGCAATCAGCGTTTACTTGTGTCTAAGCTAGAAAAGTACATTGAAATGTAATACATGTATTAGAACTACACAATAGAAGCTTGTAGCAGGCTAAAGCCCCCAAGGTCAGGTTGTTTTTCTCAAATGTTTTTCATAAATCCAATCATGTCAGCAGAAAATCTGAGTAACATCTGCTGTAGAACAATACAGAAAGTTGTGTTTAATTAGGTCAACTATAGAAAGCAACGTTTTGTAGAACAGTATATGAAGAGCATACTTCCTGTTAGTAGTTAGGCAAAATCCTGTATGTGCATGTTTTTGTCTCCTTGCTGCAAGTAATAAAAGATGCCATACCTGAACCTAACATGAATTGGTCTTTGAAGTTTTTTCCTTTGACATTTACCTATGTGACTCCACTGCAACATTGGCTGAGTGTATGAAGTTCAAAAATGTAATGTTGTGGTGAGTTTTATCACACTGTGTTTTATTCTGTAAGCTGGTGGTGCACTTTTCAGGCAGAGGTTAAGTAAACTTAAAAACATACAGACAAGATGAACTTAAAACGCTTTAATTCGTAAGCGCTTTCGCAGCAACAATAAACTGCTTCTTCAGATGATTTCATTACAAAAATAATGCTTCTTCAGACGATTTCATTACAAAAATAAAAACTATCTCCATAATATAAAAGCATTCAAATTATAGCAGCACCAACCATTAATCCAACTCAAAAAATGACGTTACACTCAGTTAATGAATATTCAGTTATAACGTGTTTAAATCTAAACATTCAGAAAACATTCAAAAAACATTCATTACCTTTATCAGAATTGCAAATTAGATTTGTAAACAGTTTAGTAAACTTACTATTAATTTTTTCTACTTGTTTCATACAACTGTAGTCCATTAAAACTAAACATCTAGTTCACGGTCAAACACTGAGCGTTTGTAAAATTACTTAAAGGTGTAGTGTTTTGCACGAC